>NC_058418.1:40523476-40601095 GCF_002201575.2 Neomonachus schauinslandi
AATAAAATAAAATAAAATAAAATAAAATAAAATAAAATAAAATAAAAACATCAAAATGTGTTGGGAAGTGTTTCTTCCACTTCCATTTCCTGGCAATTTATGTAGAATTTATTTTCCTTAAATGTTGGTCATAATTCACCAGTGAAGCCATCAGGGCCTGGAAATTCCTGTTTTAGGTTTTCAACTACAAATTCAATTTCTTTAATATATATAATAATATTCAGGTTATCTATTTCTTCTGAGTGAGCTTTGGTGGTTGGTGCCTTTCAAAGAATTTATCCAATTCATGTAAGTTGTCAAATTTAGTGGCATAAAGTTGTTTTGATTATTCCTTTATTATCCTTTTAATATCTGTTAGGATCTAGAGTGATGTCACTTCTTATTCCTGATATTAGTAATCTGGGCCCTCTCTTTTTATTTTGTGGTTAGTCTGGCTAAAGGATCCACCATTTCATTGATCTTTTTAAAGAACTAGCTCTGGTTTCATTGATTTTTCCCTATTCTGTTATTTTTCTATTGCATTGATTTCTTATCTTCTCTTTATTATTTCCTTCTTTCCTCTGAGTTTAACTTGATTTATTTTCTAGTTTCTTAGGTGGAAACTAATATAATTGATTGAGAGCTTTCTTCTTTCCTTATACAAACTGTAGTGCTATAAATTTCCCTCCAAACACTGCTTTCAGAATGTTTTTGCAGCAACCCAGCTTTTATTTTTTATTCATTCATTTATTTATTTTTAGCAACCCAGCTTTTTAATGTTGTGCTTTCATTATCATTCAGTTAAAAACATTTCTAATTTCTTCATGACTTACTCTTTTTTTAAAAAAAAAGATTTTATTTATCTGACAGAGAGATACAGCGAGAAAGGGAACACAAGCAGGGGGAGTGGGAGAGGGAGAAGCAGGCTTCCCGCGGTACAGGGAGCCCGATGTGGGGCTCGATCCCAGGACCCTGGGATCATGACCTGAGCCGAAGGCAGACATTTAACGACTGAGCCACCCAGGCGCCCTGTGACTTACTCTTTTACTCATGGGTTTGTAGGGTTTTTTTTAAGTCTCTTTTTTAGCACTGAGTAATTTTCAGATATTTGGGACTTTTCTAGATGTTTTATTTTTATTCATTTCTAATTTAATTACGTGTGATCAGAGAATATACTGTGTGGGGCTTTAGTTTTGCTATCTAGTTGCTCTGTTTCATGAGGGTATCTGGGGAGATTCAAAACTATGCTGCTACCTCCATCTTTCTTATTATCTTCCTAACAATGTCTACTTTCAAGATTTTCCTATCTGTAATAGTCTAAATGCAACCAAAACAACCCAACTTACTGTAATAAAATTATTTCATTAATTCAATTAACTCCATAATTAACTCAATAGATTTTTGTTATGTTTTGAACTATGTTTCTTCAAGTAAAACTAGAGAATAATGAATACTTACTGTTATTTGCAAGAGTGAGTCCAATAAATGAGCAAACAGGGCGAATTATCTCAGGTTTGATACAATTTATTAGCCAGTCATTGGCATGTGGAAAAAGTGAACAGCAAAGCATTTGATTTTCATCTGAAAGGAGACAAAGTCAATCATGTTTTAATATATTTGGAAAATATCAGTTCATTTGTTTTTATTTTATTTTTATATTTAAATATTTGAGATACTACCATTTTGAGGATTGTTGACACAGACGCACAAAGTACTACACACTGAAGACCATAACTGATAGCTCTGGAATGCATTTTTATCCGACAAATTCAACTCGTATTTTGAAAGAACAGTCCTATTCGGTTAAAAAAAAAAAAGGAAGAAGCAAATTAAAACAAATGTGTTAAAGTCTTAAGTAATGAGTAACAACAAAAGATTTGTATTTTCTTACCTGAACAACTGTGTCAGAACTGTAATACAACCTGTTTCTCTTACAAGTGTTTGTCCAGTCCCTTAAAAAAACAGACATATAATACACAAATAGGACTTCTGTTTATAAGTAATTTTGCAGAAATGAAAAACATTTAACTAGTATTTTTAATAAATAACTTGTAATCACTTTAAAGTATTGCAATAGATAAAAATCTGTAATCGGGGTTATACACTACCTATGCCCAGAAAAAGACAGCATTCAAATTTCCTCCAAAACTGAAATAAATTTTAGCTAAGAGCTACATGAAATTTAAGGTCATTGTTAGCTGATATAATAAACACTGTAACTAAATGGCTAATTCAGTGGAAAATCAACCAAACTAATCATCAAATGCCTCTTTTGCTTTTAAAGCTGCTCCTTTTCAATGTTATTTAAATAACACAAATCACTTTACTATTTTTTATAATTAATAAATATCAAACAATTAAATATATGTGATTCTCTTTTCTTTAAAGCCAGTAGTTCTCAGAAGTTAGTAAGATTTTTTAAAAAGACACTGATATAGGGGTGCCTGGGTGGCTCAGTCGGTTAAGTGTCCGACTCTTGATCTCAGCTCAGGTCTTGATCTCAGGGTTGTGAGTTCAAGCCCTGCATTGGGCTCCACGCTAGACGTAGAGCCTACTTAAAAAAAAAAAAAAAGACACTAATATAAAGACTAGAATAAAAAGAACAAAGACTATTTCAATTTATTATTTTTTTAAATGTTTCTACACCACGAAAGAATGTACTTACTATTATTTGAAACTAGAACCAAAATAACATAGACAGACATTCTTTTCAAATTTGTGTTTGAATCATCATTAGATAAGAACCAAGTTAAGTCTTCAAATAATTCTGAAGTGCACAAAGACTGCTGACAGTAAACTGAAAAATAAAAATATAATTTCAATTTCTATGCATTAGCCTAAGTCTTAAAATACGCTGAATAAAATATAAAGTTGCCAAACAGATGGTTCTCAACCAGATCTCATTTCATTGACATTTATTAGTCATACAACAAAATTTCTGAAAAATTGCTATGTGCTTACTCAATTAGCAGACTAAAAAAGCAGTACCTTAATCAGAAGTACTTGACTGAGACTCTAAAACATGTACAAAATCTCCTAGAATTTCTAATAAAAACCTAACTAGGGATGCCTGGGTGGCTCAGTCGGTTAAGCATCTGCCTTCGGCTCAGGTCATGATCCCAGGATCCTGGGATCGAGTCCCACATTGGGATCCTTGCTCAGTGGGGAGCCTGCTTCTCCCTCTGCCTGCCACTCCCCCTGCTTGTGCTTGATCGCTCTCTTTCTCGCTCTCTCTCTCTCTGGCAAATAAATAAATAAAATCTTTAAAAAACAAAACAAAACCCCAAACCTAACTAAACAAAAAAATATGAAAAAAAATTTAAGAGGATGAGTAAGTAACAAAAGATAGCAAGAGAAAAAAAAAATTTTTTTTAAAGATTTTATTTATTTATTTGACAGAGAGAGAGATAGCGAGAGAGGGAACACAAGCAGGGGGAGTAGGAGAGGGAGAAGCAGGCTTCCTGCTGAGCAGGAAGCCCGATGAGGGGCTTGATCCCAGGACCCTGGGATCATGACCTGAGCCTAAGGCAGACGCTTAACGACTGAGCCACCCAGGCGCCCCAAGAGAAAAATTTTTTAAAATTCAGAAACCTGTTTTAGAAGATAGACAAATGATACTTGTGCTATTTTTTAAAAACTTTCTAGAAATAAAAATATCTTTCCAAAAAGCAAAAATGATACCTGATAGTAGGGTTGTGTGTGTGTGTGTATGTGTGCATGTGTGTGTGTGTGTGTGATAATAATACAATAAACAATTTTTAAAAAATAATTTAAGAGGGCATGTGGCTGGCTCAGTCAGAAGAGCATGCGACTCTTGATCTTAGGGGTGATGAGTTTGAGCCCTACGTTGGGTGTACTGATTACTAAAAAAAAAAAAATAAACTTAAAAAATAAAATCTTTAAAAATAATAATAATTTGAACACAGAGATATAATTTGTATTTTATCCAGTATTTAGAACCAGCTATTAGACTTTCTCTCAAGCAAAGGACAGTGTCTGATTTATCCCAATGACTAGCACACAGCTTGGTTCCTACCAAATGATGAAGAAATATTTATGGATGAAAATTTAAGCGGCATCTGGGTGGCTCAATTGGCTAAGCTATTTGACTTTTGATCTCAGCTCAGGTCTTGATCTCAGGGTCAAGTTCAAGCCCCGCATTAAAAAAAAAAAATGAAACTTTTAAGAATAGAAAGTTGTTTGACAAACCAGTACTTTAGATTCAACTTCATTTTGGGTATAATACAGGAAAATGTTTTTACCAACATGAATTTCTATACCCAGAGTATATTTATCTATATACAAGATGCTGTAGGTTATCTTTGTTTTTTGACTCAACTACCTAGTTATATAGAGAATGAACGTAATAGAAAAACCAGAGATAGACCCACCACATATGCAAATTCATGAAGCACTAACAGCATCTCAAATCAACATGAAAAAGATCTTTTTAATAAGAAGTGTTAGAGGGGCGCCTGGGTGGCTCAGTTGGTTAGGCGACTGCCTTCGGCTCAGGTCGTGATCCTGGAGTCCCGGGATCGAGTCCCGCATCGGGCTCCTTGCTCAGCGGGGAGTCTGCTTCTCCCTCTGACCCTCCCCCCTCTCATGCTCTCTCTATCTCATTCTCTCTCAAATAAATAAATAAAATCTTTAAAAAAAAAAATAAAAAAAAAAATAAGAAGTGTTAGAATAGCTGGATTGCCACATAAAAAAGATGAAACTGGAGCATATATCATGCCATACCCCAGGATATTCAAAAGGAATTCAAAAAGGAAAATGTAAACGTAAAAAATAAAACCATACTAGGACCAAAAGTCAATGTGGGTGGATTCCCCTAGAACCTTAAGAGTATGGAAAACTTTCCTATGACTCAAAATCCAGAAGCAAAAAGGGGAAAGAATGATGAATTTTATTTTTGTAAAAATAAACTTTTGCATGACAAAAAAAAAGATAAGCACAGAAGACAAAGTGAAACAAATGTTTCTGACTAACAGCAAGAAAAATTGTGAAAGATTTTGAAATGATTACTGAATGTCCCATCTAGCACACCCTTCTAGATTATCTGTGTCTTTCACTGTCTTTGGGCTATTTTACATCTCTGTAAATTGTAGAAAATTGACAGTAATCCAAGTCATCCTTTAAAAAATATTTATTTATTTATTTATTTATTTTGAGAGAGAGAGTGCACGCACATGAGCACATGAGCAGGAGGGGCAGAGGAAGAGGGAGAGAGAATCTCACACAGAGCCCCACGCAGGGCTCAGTCTCACAACCCTGAGAACACAACCTGAGCCGAAACCAAGAGTCAGACGCTTAACCAACTGCACCACCCAGGTGCCCTAGGTTACTCTTGATCATAGAAATACAAAACATTTTGGCCAGTAGAACGCAACTGATTATTGCCCTGCAGATACTGACCAGTTATATGCCTACGTACAAATCTATTTTAGCATTCCGTAACGCCTATGTTGTTTTTTTGTCATTGCCTTTGAAACAGTTGTCTTATTTTACTGGTTCCTTCATTAGTTAACAAGTGGCATGCATGAATTTAAACAAATAAAATAACTGGATAAAACTATTCAGACATGTAAAAAAGGAACTTAATTCTAAAATTACTTTTTAGTAGTTTGTTAAAATATAGCACAATGCTTGAAGGATAATGAAAAAAGTTTTCATATATTACCATTTTGTTCTGCAACAGCTCCTAATGTGTATAAGGCTGCTTCTTTTACCATGCTATGTTCACTTGACTTTGCAAGATTTTTTACAAACATCAAACCACCAATTTCCCTAAAATAAACACCTGCATTACCTATAGGGTGTACAGAAAAACAAAACAAATGATATTATGAATCTTTTAAGGAGAAAATAAATCACATGAACTTTGTAACAAAGCATACAGAGTAACTGAGTCAAAGAGAAAGAACTATGCATATTTCATATATCACAATACTAAAGAACTAGAATCACAGATAAAAATTCAGTATCATGTCTTACTATTTTGTTGACAAACTGAATGAATAGTGACCAAAGCTTCCTTTTGTGAGAAAGGATTGTCCATTTGATACTTCAGGCACTCCAATAATAAGTTCAGGTCAGTCTTCATTTCTGAAGAACAAAAATTTCTTTTTCTTTTAAACCAAATGTTTCTTTTCAAAAACTAACCATTTAAATTTCACTTTCCAAATGTATCTTTGTAATGTTTGTTTTTAAAATAATAGTATATATTCCTTTTATAATCTATCAAACAGTAAAGATATATAAAAGATGTTTCTTAAATAAAAGAACTTGAAATGAAATTCTTATAACCATTAGATTTTCCCCTTGCATGAAATAGAATACAAAATTCAAATATTATTTTCTTTAAATACATCTACACTGGTTTAAACATCTGCCATTTAGAAATGAACTGAATGAAAATGAAAATACAACACATTAGAACTTGTGGGATGCTACCAAAACAGTATTTGGGAGGAAATTTACAATACTAAATGCTTATATTATAAAAAAAGAAAGGTCTTGGGGCGCCTGGGTGGCTCAGTCGGTTAAGCATCTGCCTTCCGCTCAGATCATGATCCCAGGGTCCTGGGATGGAGTCCCAAATCAGGCTCCCTGCTCAGTGGGGAGCCTGCTTCTTCCTCTCCCTCTGCCGCTCCCCCCTGCTTGTGTTTTCTCTCTGTCAAATAAATAAATAAAATCTTAAAAAAAAAAAAAAAAAAGAAGAAGAAAGGTCTCGAATTAATGACCTTAGCTTCCATCTTAAGAAACTATAAAAACAGTAAATTAAACCCAAAGTAAGTAGAAGGAAGGAAATAAAGATCAAAGCTAAAAATCAATGGGATTGAAAGCAGAAAAAAGAACTGGTTCTTTGAGAAGATCAGTAAAACTGATAAATCTCTAGACAAACTGATGAGGGAAAAGGAGCAAAGACACAAATTACCAATACCAGAATGAGAGATGGCATCATCATAGATTCTATTTATATTCAAAAGATAAATAATAGTTATGCATAACTTCTTATCTATGGATTCAATGACTTAGGTGAAATGGACAAATTGCTTGAAAGACACAAATTAGGGGCACCTGGCTGGCTCAGTCAGTAAAGTATACAACTCTTGATCTTGGGATTGTAAATTCGAGCCCCACATTGGGCATAGAGATTACTTAAAAAAATAAAATCATTAAGAAAGACAAACTGGGCACCTGGGTGGCTCAGATGGTTAAGCCTCTACCTTTGGCTCAGGTCATGATCCTAGGGTCCTGGGACAGAGCCCCATATGGATCTCCCTGCTTAGCGGGGTATCTGCTTTTCCTTCTGCCCCTGCTTTTCCCTCTTCCTGCTGATGTGCAGGCACGCTCTCTTTCTCTCTCAAATAAATAAAATCTTAAAAAAAAAAAAAAAGAAAGAAAGACACAAATTATCTAAACTCACCCAAGAAGAAATCAGATAACCTAAATATTCCTATATCTATGAAAGAAATTGAAATCACACTTTAAAAACCTTTTGTAAAGAAAACTCCAGGTTCAGATAGCTTCATTTGTAAACTCTTCCAAATGCTTAAGGAAGAAGTAATACCAATTCTACACAAACTTTTCTAAAAGTTTGGAGAGGAGGAATACTTCCAAACTTATTCTATGAGGCCAGCATTACCCTAATACCAAAACCAAAGCCATTAGAAAGGAAAAAAAGACAACTACAGACCAATATCCCACATGAACATACATGTAAAAAGTCTAAATAATTTTAGCAAACTGAATCTAAAAACATATTAAAGTAGCAATACATCATGACCAAGTGGGTTTATCCTAAAATTCAGGGTTGGCTTAAGATATGAAAAATCAATTGATGTAATATGACAAACTAACGTGGAAAATCATATGGTTATCTCAATAGATGCAGAAAAAGCATTTGATAAAATTCAACATTCATTTCTGATAAAAAAAAAAAAAGTTCAGCAAACTTGGACTAGAAGAAAACCTCCTCAATTTAAAAAAGTGTATCTACAAAAAAAAGCCCTATAGTAAACATAATACTTAACAGAGAAAGACTGAATTCTTTCTCCCTGAGATCAGGAACAAGACAGAGATGTTTAACATTGTACTGGGGAGTCTAGGCAATGTCATTCTATTTAACATTCCATTTAACATTGTACTGGAGAGCTTAGCCAGTGCCATCAGGTGAGAAAAAGAAACAAAAGACATTCAAATTAGGAAGGAAGTGCTCGCTTCGGCAGCACATATACAAATTAGGAAGGAAGTAATAAAACTATTTACCTTCATGTATAACATGACCTTCTATACAGATAATCTGATGGAATCTACAAAAGAGCTACTGAGTATAGTAAGGTTTCAGTATATCCATTTAACATACAGAAATTAATTACATTTCTATATATACCAGCAATAAGTAACTGAAAATTGAAATTGAAAAATAATGCCGTTTATGGGGAGCCTGGGTGGCTCAGTCAGTTGAGCATCCAACTCTTGATCTCAGCTCAGGTCATGACCTCATCAGTCATGAGTTAGACCTCTGCCTTGGGCATGGAGCCAACTTTATTTTTTTATTATTTTTTTAAGATTTTATGTATTATTTTTTTGACAGGGAGAGACAGAGAGAGAGGAAACACAAGTAAGGGGAGTGGGAGAGGGAGAAGCAGGCTCTGCGGAGCAGGGCGACCAATGTGTGGCTCAATCCCAGGAACCTGGGATCATGACCTGAGCCGAAGGCAGATGCTTAACAACTGAGCCACCCAGGTGCCCCTGGAGCCAACTTAAAAAAAAAAAACAACAATGCTGCTTATAATAGTATAAAAAATATTAAATACTTAGGGATAAATCTGACAAAGGATGTGAACAACATGTCAACTAAAACTTAAAAAATACTGTGGAGACATATTAAAGAAGATTGAAATAAAGGGAGTAAAACACCTTTTTCATGGGTTGGAGGACTAAATATTGTTAAAATGTCAATTTCCTCAACTTGATCTATAAATTCAATGTAACCCCAACAGGCTTATTTTTTTACAATGGCAATGCAGAGAAGAAAGGACAGTCTTTCCAACAAATGGTACTGTAACAACTAGATACCCACGTTCAAAAACAAAACAAACCAAACTCGAATCAAACCATATACAAAAATTAACTCAAAAGGGGTTGCAGACATAATGTAAAATTGGAACTATAAAACTTTTAAGAGGTAAAACAGGAAAAAATCTTTGCAATCTTGGTTTAGGTGAAAATTTTTTAGACACAGCGCAAATAGCACAATCTGTAGAAAAATAAGGAATAAACTGTATTTCATCAAGATTTAAAACTTCATTTTTTTTTTTAAGATTTTATTTATTTATTTGAGAGAGAGCAAGCACAAGCAAGGGGAGGGGCAGAGGGAGAGGGAGAAGCAGGTTCTCCCCTGAGCAGGAAGCCTGACACAGGGCTCGATCCCAGGACCCTGAGATCATGACCTAAGCCAAAGGCAGATGCTTAACCGACTGAACCAACCAAGCACCCCTCAGCAGTTTCATAAATTGTTAAACATACACCTACCATTTGATCCAGCCATTCCACTCCTAAGAATTTATCTAAAAGAAAAGCAGGTATGGTCCATACAAAGACTTATACACAAATGTTCATGGCAGCATTATATGTAATAGCCAAAAACTGAAAACAACTGAAATGTCCATCAACAGATGAATGGATAAATAAATTGTGGTATGACCATACACTATGGCTAAGTATAACAATAAAAAGGAGTTAACTATTGATATATGCAACAACATGGAGGAATCTCAAAATAATTAAACTGAAAGAAACCACAAAAAAAGAATATATACTGTATTACTCCATGTATTGGAAAAAAAATGTAAACTATAATAACAGAAGGCAGATCAGTGGTTGCTTGGGGGAAAGGGGTCCAGGAAGGGACAAAAAGAAGTATTATAAGGGTGCATGAGGATATATTCCCTATCCTGATTGTGCTGTTTGCATATATACACATGTGTGTGTCAAAACTTACGAAAATATAAACTTGAAATATTTATTTGCAACTAAAAATGAAAGACAATCATTTCCCTATAAAACTTTTCACTACGGCCTTTTAACAATTTCATCTCTTGGTTTTAAATAAAATTGTATGCAGATTTTGACATAATGTTTGAATTAAATTTAAAGTTCTCAAAGATATAGGATGAAGAAAGAACATAAAAACATAGAGGAACACATTAAAAGAAACTTAGATCTATTATCAATCAATATTTAGTTTTCCTCTTAAAAGAAATTCAACTGACAATTTGGTTCAATAAAATTACTCATGACCCAACCTGTTAGTAAAAAACCATAGTACAAAGGTTATTACTAAATTATCTTAAAGCAATAGCAAACATTTATTGATCATTTTCTACATTAATAGAGACCGTAAGAAGGTTAGTTAGTATGGATAGCAATAACAACAAGCCAAAGAGGATTTTTGATGGGGCATGTTGATTTTCAATTCTAGGCACAACTGCAGAAAACAAGAAACTTCTTTAAGTATTCCTCTATTCCCTCCTGTACACCCTCTCCTACTTTGATATTTTCTATTATAATCCCTCTCTTCCCAGACAAAGCACCTAATAACATCTACAACTCAGTTTTATCTTCTCCAGCCTATGCAACCTAGTTCCTTCAATCGTTCCTGAAGAAAATAAAACAAAAACTCAAGTATATACAATATAGAAGCACAATTTATAAAAGAAAATTGGATAAATTGGACCTAAAATTTGAAATTTTTTGAGTTTCAAAAGATATCAAGAATGTGAAAAGACAACTCACAGAAGGGAAGAACAGATCTACAAATCAGATATCTGATAAGGGGCTTGTGTTCAGAAAATATAAAGAACTCTTAAAACTCAATAATAAAAAGATAACCCAAGTAAAAAGCATATAGACATTTCTCCAAGAAAGATATACAAATGGTCAGTTAGTATATGAAATGACGCTCAACATCATTAGTCATTAAGAAAATGGAAACCAAAACCACATTAAATACCACTTCACAGGGGCGCCTGTTGGTTAAGCAACTGCCTTCAGCTCAGGTCATGACCCTGAAGTCCTGGGATCCACTCAGCATCAGGCTCCCCACTCAGCAGGGAGTCTGCCTCTCCCTCTGACCCTCCCCCCGCTCTCATTCTCTCTCTAATAAATAAATAAAATCTTAAATAAAAATAATTTAAAAAAACACGACTTCAAATCCACTAGTATGGCTATAATCAAAAAGACAGATTATGACAAGTGTTTACCAAGAATTTGAAGAAAATGGAACCCTTATACATTGCTGTAGGAACGTAAAATGGTACAGCCACTTTGGCAAAAAGTCTAGCAATTCCTCAAAAGGTTAAATATAAATTTACCAGACTCAATAATTCTACTACTAGATATATACCCAAGAGAAATGAAAACATGTCACACAAAAACTTGTACATGAATGTTCACAGCAACATTACTCATAACTGCCAAACAGTGGAAACCCAAATTTCCATCACCTCTTGAATGCATAAACAAAATAAGATATATTCATTCAATGGAATATTATTCGGCAACAAAAAGGAATGAAGATACTGATAAAACTTGAATAATCCTTGATAATACTATGCTAAGTGAAAGAAGCCAGCCACAAAAGCCCAAATATTGTATGATTCAATTTATATGTCCAGAATAGGCAAGTCTAGAGACAGAAAATAGATTAGCAGTTGCCTACAGTTGGGGGGGGGGGGGGTGGAGGTGTGACTGCTAAAGAGTACAGGGTTGGGGGGAAATCAGAGGGGTAAACGAACCATGAGAGACGATGGACTCTGAAAAACAAACTGAGGGCTCTAGAGGAGAGGGGTGTGGGAGGATGGGTTAGCCTGGTGATGGGTATTAAGGAGGGCACGTTCTGCATGGAGCATTGGGTGTTATGCACAAACAATGAATCATGGAACACTGCATCTAAAACTAATGATGTAATGTATGGGGATTAACATAACAATAAAAAAACTAAAAAAAAAAAATAAAACTCACACAAAAAAAAGAGTACAGGGTTGCTTTGGGGGTGATAAAAAGGCACTAAAATTGATTGTGATGATGATTGTACAACACTGTGAATATATTAAAAACAACTAAATTGTATACTTAAAATGGTTGAATTGTGTGGTATGTCAATTATATTTTAATAAAGCTATTCTATATACAAAAATCAAATTACTGGGGGCGCCTGGGTGGCTCAGTTGTTAAGTGTCTGCCTTTGGCTCAGGTCGTGATCCCAGGGTCCTGGGATCGAGCCCTGCATCGGGCTCCCTGCTTGGCGGGAAGCCTGCTTCTTCCTCTCCCACTCCCCCTGCTTGTGTTCCCTCTCTCGCTGTGTCTCTCTCTGTCAAATAAATAAAGTCTTAAAAAAAAAATCAATTACTGGTATGCTTTGCAGTTGTCCAAATGACCAAAGTGACCCCAATCTCAGGTCTTTTGGGTGACTGATATGGATACTGGGAAAGAGACAGTCTCTCTTTTCTAAATCTCAAACTGCATGTAAATCTGGCTATTCATTTCCAAGGCCAAACTTTGGAACCCTGTCATTAGTCAGAACAGATCCATCAGTAATATTTTCAAATCTATCATCTTACTTTTGGAATATTATCCCTAATCCTTTCAACTGTCTTACTTTCTTATTCTTATATTTACTCCTTGACCCCTAAGATCTCTATAATCCCTTTACTCCTCCTGCACTGAGGCTTCTAGTTTCATTTCCTTCCCTATTCATCCTAGATCCCATGATTCATCACCTCAACCATTATCTTGCTAAGATTACTTTGACCCCCGTCCTTCTACTAAACATGTCCTATAATCCTAACCATGACTCAAAAACATTTTCCTTTCTCTGCTCTTTCAGCCCAAATTTGGGCATTGCTAAAAGAAAAAAAAAATCAAGCAATTATGCCATTACAAATATATATATTTTTTTAAGATTTATTTATTCATTTGAGAGAGCGAGAATGAGAGAGAGCACATGAGAGGGGGCAGGGTCAGAGGGAGAAGCAGGCTCCTCGCCGAGCAGGGAGCCCGATGCGGGACTCGATCCCGAGACTCCAGGATCATGACCTGAGCCGAAGGCAGTTGCTTAACCAACTGAGCCACCCAGGCGCCCGCCATTACAAATATTTGGTATGCATTCCAAGTTATAACCCCCAAATCTATTCAGCAATCCCATCCACGGTCAGCTCTATCTCTCACACCCTTCTGCTTCCTCTGCCATTTTCCGCAATGGCTATTCCAAATCTTCAGCTATCTTTAAACCTCCAACCCCTGTCCCACATCTCCTTCTCTTCCACTTTATTTTATTTTTTAATGATTTTATTTATTTATTTGAGAGAGTGAGAGAGAGAGAAAGAGCACAAGCAGGGAGGAGAGACGGGGGGCGGGGCACAGCAAGAGAGGGAACACAAGCAGGGGGAGTGGGGGAGGGAGAAGCAGGCTCCCAGCTAAGCAGGGAGTTCGATGCGGGACTCGATCCCAGAACCCTGAGATCACGACCAGAGCCGAAGGCAGACAATTAACCAACTGAGCCACCCAGGAGCCCCTCTTCCACTTTGTTTTAATTGGGTTTCCCCAGAAGTAGACCAAGAGACAAGGATTTGAGTGTTAAGTACTTTTTTGAGAAAGTGACACAGGACAGGAAGGCAGACAGAAGAAAGTTATTATTAAGGGTAACTGGAGCTTCACTCCACAAGGGAACTCTGGGAGCCAGGGTGGAGCCACATGTCTCAGAGATATCCCCACCAAAGGGTGAAGAGTATTTGCCCATCAATTCCAATCAGTCATTTGTTCAGGGCTGCTCCCAGGGAAAGGGCCATTAATTATCTGGCATCTCTGGCTTGCCTTGCTCTCTGGGCAAAAGCAGGTTACAAATGCCAAGATAAATCCTCAAAGACACAGATGTTAGGCCTAACAGAATTCCCCACTTTCCACAACACAGGATTCCCACAAAATATTTACAGCCACACTCATTCTTATCTCTTCCTCTACAATATCAGAACAGGTATCTAGCGCCCTTCTTGTTCATGGTTAATCCATTCACCTGTGTTGTGGGACCCTAGAGTGACTACAACTAGTATACTTTGGTGGGGTTTTTTCCTGCCCAGAATGATTTCCCTCCTTTTTGTGCTTTTTTTGGAGAACTCTTCCTCACAACTCTGAGTTTCCCAGTGGTATGAACTGATAGATTTCCTTTCTTGCTTGTACTAGTTTGACTTGATTTCTCTCACATGCAACTCAAATGGCACCATTACAGGCCCATGACTTCCTTAAAAATCTATTCATTTAACAAATATTTATTGCCTGTCTACTATGCATCCACTCTGTACCAGATGGGGATTCTGATTCCAAGGAACTCAAAATCTGGTGATGGAGACCAAGAAAAATATGAATAATTCCCATAGTGTAAAAAAGGTTCTGAGAGGGGCATCTACAATTATCCCTCCTCTCTTTTCAGTTCTCTTCAACCTCTACCTCTTCAGAATCTCCATTCCCTTTTCATATATTCTCTTGTCTCTACTCCCTTACAAGGCTCCCTTAACATTACAGTCTCCCTCTACCTATTTCCATATATCTTCAGTCAAGCTTTTAAGAAGAGTTAGGGGGGCGCCTGGATGGCTCAGTCGTTAAGCGTCTGCCTTCGGCTCAGGTCATGATCCCAGGGTCCTGGGATGGAGCCCCGCATCGGGCTCCCTGCTCAGCGGGAAGCCTGCTTCTCCCTCTTCCACTCCCCCTGCTTGTATTCCCTCCCTCGCTGAGTCTCTCTCTGTCAAATAAATAAATAAAATCTTTAAAAAAAAAAAAAAAAGAAGAAGAGTTAGGTATTCATACTGTCTCCAGATCCTTATTTCCCACCCAAAAGTCAATATACTGCAACCTGGCTGAAATGTATCAAATTTACTGTTAATAAAACAAATGATCTCCTAAATAGAAAATCGAGTGGATAATTCAGTCATCTGTGGACATTTGACACTGATGAGCTCAAGCAATCTTTCTCATGAAGTATTCTCCAAAGGCTGTTTTCCAAAATTCCACATTCCTAAACTTCCATTCACCTTTCTGAAATATTTTTCTCAGTCTTTGAGAGCCCTCTTCCTCAGCCAAAACCTTACGTGGTGTGCATTAAGGAACACTATTTCCCATCCTTTTTTTTTTTTAATATTTCCTCTCTAATGAATCTCCTCCATGCCCATGGATATAATTTCTATCTTTCTAAGGACAACTCTGAAATCTGTACCTCCAAGTATACTTTGGTGGTGGTTCTCTCAGGTTTCCACTGTTCTTGTATATACCTCTATTAAATCAGCTATTATACAGTATTCTAATTATCAGCATGCCTTTACCCATTAGAATGTCAGTGTCCTGAAGTCAGTGTGACAGGCAGGGTAGATGCACAATAAATACGTATGTAAATTGCTGAATAATTCTCTCATTTCCTGGATCCTGTCAGATAATCTGCAGTATATCCCACTAATAGATTATAAAATTAATACCAGATAAATAATCCATTAATTTCTCACCTTGTATCTTCTTTGTGTCCTCACTTTCCATACTCGTCTGTATTCTTTTTCCTTATATTTCATCTATAAGATAAAGGTATTCTCTCAATTTAAATCAATGTTATAAATGCAAAGGGGCAGGGAAAAATAGTTTTCCTGAAGCCAGAGAGCAGGGACTGAATCTACAACTTACTGAATATGCGATAAAGGTTATATTTAAGTTCTCTGAGGCTGTTTCCTTATCTGCAAAATAGGAAATTCCTACTTTATAAAGTTGTTACAAGAATTAAATTTAAAAACATACATAAGCGCACATGGCATTCTTAAGTACTATAGGCATTCAACACATTTTATTAAATAAACATAAAAATGGTTGGTTAACTGAATCTAACTGATCCTCTTCTGGTACTCCTTCCTTATTTTCTCTCCTGTAAATTTTCATCCCATCATTTCTGATTGGTCACCCCTCCATGAATCAGAAATTTAAAACACACACACACACACACACACTTAAGACCTCCATTTCTCTACACAAGCTAAGTTTAATATTAAAATATTTTTCTAACAACCCATTTTTTTCAACATAGTATTCTTTTAAGCTAAAAATCTTTGTTTATATATCACTTGTTAGAAGAATTTTTTAAAATAACCAGCAACCCTGATATGGCATCTCATATGCTAAACTGATTTTTTAGAAAAATCTCTGAGAGTCCGATTAACTTCTTAGAGTCATCAGGACTCAGAGAACTCTAGAATTCTTATTTACTCCAACACTATAAGGTTAAAGGGAGATAGCTACTTATCCTTTCTATTTTTTTCTCATTCTCGGAATGGAAATAAAATTCCCAAACAAAAAAATAATAAATGTGAGAATCTTTTATAAGGTAATATATAAATATACACCAGTTTTGCCATTTTTTTAACCTAGATATTCCATAATGATGTAATGTATGGTGATTAACATAACATTTTTAAAAAAACCTAAATAAAAAAAGAATGGTTAGGTACATTATGGTACACTCACAGGATACTGTTAACAAGAATACTGATGTTTGCTTGAAATGTCTAATAACAAGGCAAAATGCTTATGCTACAATTAATCTAAAAGAACAAAACTCAAACTTTTATCTACAGCATGATCCCAATTTTGTAGAGGCAAACATAAAATAAAACTACATAGAAAACAACAACATATTAACACTTGTCTTTAGCTGGTGGTTCTATGGTGTCTTATCCCATTGTTTTCTATTTTTCACAATTTTTATAATAATAAAAGCTTCTAACATTCAAGTCCTATCATAGGCAAGGTTGTGTTCTGTAAACCTTATAAATATTAACTTTTTAGTTTTTACAACAATCCTAAGAGGGAGCTATTGGGATGAATTCTGATGAGGAGAGGGTAAATAATTTGCCC
This sequence comes from Neomonachus schauinslandi, assembly GCF_002201575.2. Taxonomy (NCBI): domain Eukaryota; kingdom Metazoa; phylum Chordata; class Mammalia; order Carnivora; family Phocidae; genus Neomonachus; species Neomonachus schauinslandi. The sequence goes on from NC_058418.1 coordinate 40,540,409, forward strand.
AAGTTCAAACAGAGAGTATGTGCCAGAGCTGGAATGGGCACCAAGAAAATCTGAGGCCAACCCCTACACTCTTATCCTCTATTGTACTGTCTCCCATATGTAAACATGCATTACCTTTCAACAAATGGGTTAGGATTTGGAAAAGGAAGACTAAATTTAAAAAAAAACTTATAAAAATGGACTACTATATCATATGTGGAAATTTTTGCTTTGTGAAGGAATTTAAGGACTATTTCCTTAGTTTTAATTAGTCAGAATTAATTATTCTGCTTTAAATATGATTTTATTTTTAAAAAGGAATATAACTTTAAAATCTAAACATCTTGAAACTGAAACTGACAAAATACACTACCTTCTATTCCCCTTTGTCTTTCCTATACTTTTTTCAATTAAATGGTCACTTTGCACACAAAAAAAATAGAGTTTTCCAACTACCTTGTAGCATTAATACAAGTCATCTATTTACTACCAAAATGCTTTAGAAACATCCACAGCAAAGGACAGGCTATAACTTTCAAGGAATTGATAATTATATAATTATATTTTAAATTATATAGTCTCTTCCCCAACACAAAAGTATCTGTTCAATAAAGCAGACAGTGTTTTCAGTAATTTAGTGAAGATGCAAATTGTAATGAACAAGATTTCAAAATTGCTGTGTTCTCACAGGAGGGAGAAATGATTTTTCCAGGTAACAGGAAGAAACCATCCCACTTACAGGTTTAATTTAATCTACTCTCAAAAACAGTGCTGTTAAATTCAAATTTAAGCAAGAAAACTAGCTGAAAATTACTCTTTCCCTTGGCCTAGAAACTGTTAACATGAAAAGCTTTTTTGAAATGTAAATATTACCCCCAAAATATCAGAACGATAAATGGCATCTTCCTGTATAAGGCTGGCAGGCTGAAAATCCCACCATTAATTGCCATCACTAAGTCCTTGACAGCGGATACCCAGCTTGGACTCATACATTGTGGAAATTTTCCTTACAGTAGGAGAAGCGAGGGAGAAAGGGCCAATATGCAAATAAATTAGCTTTTACAATAGTTAAAATAGATTGAGAACAGGTGCAGAAAAGCGAGGGTACCACGAGTGAGTTCACACTACATTTACATTCCCAGACTCCGGAGATCGGAGCAGCTGTTTCACATTAATCCTCATCACCTCTTCCCAGTTTGCACAGGCGGGCGATGCCCGATCTTTCCAAGGAGGGAAGTCTATCTACCTCCACCCCGTTTCCCTCATTAACACCAAGACCTGGCTCACCTAAAGAGCCGGGAGATCTCCTTTTGAAGAGCAAAGGTCTTCCCCAGGCCCTCTCTTCTTAGGCCAGGGCTCTCCAACTCCTGCCAAGGACGGGATGCTGGTTGAAGGCGCGAGTCCCGGCCTTTCATGGGAGATTCACCAGCAGCGGGTGCGCCCCTCAAGGGCTGCAGCCCACGCGGCCCGGCCCACGGTCTGAGAAAGGGCCTCACCACTGGTTCCCACCCCTCCCATAACCCGAATCACCCGGCGAGAGGCCCGAGGATTCTCAAGTACAATCAGGGTCGGAACCTGCCGGGCTCCAGACGCCCGACTACATGGTACGTGACAATTCTCTTTCTGCCACCAGCTGCTGTGGGGACTGCAGCCGGGGTCTGCTGCCTCCTCAGGGAAGCCCGTTCCTGCCAGCTCAATCCACCCCCTCACGTCAGGGGGTTGGAAAGGGAAGAGCCGGGCGTCCCGCATCCCAGCCGCTGTGACGGCGGACCCGGGCCTACCAGCGGCAGCCCACCTTCCACAGGAGGCCAGAGCTCGGTTCCCGGGCGGGAGCCGGGCAGGATCCGAACGCGCGGGGAGCAGAGGCCGTGACCTTCACCCTCCAGTCGCAGCGCGCTGGGATTCCGCCCCTTCTCCCTCGCCGCCAGCCTACAACGACGCCATACTCGGTTTCCCGCCCAACGGGTAGGGCCCACTTCCGTAGGGCGGGACTTCCGGCTGCGCCAACCCGGTCTCTCTCCGCTGACCGCCGCTCCCGTTACCAATGCGGGTTCCGGGTATGAAGGGGGTGGATGCAGTGTCATTAAGTGGTGGAAAGTCACAATGTGAAAGGGAAATCCTCTGATCTCATCGCCCCCAGTTTTTAGGGCTTTCTTTGCTCAGAGGGGCGTTGGCAGCAAGGAGTCAGGAGAGCAGGCTCTGGGACGATGAAGCTGGTTCTGGGACTGTGGCTGCAGGGCACAACATGGGTTAAGAGGCCATACGAGCACCAAGCCTGGCCTTATTCCTCTCTCCCAAGCTTCCTGTCCTTTCTAATAAAACTATACACTGAAATATTTGTCTTTTCAAATCGTGATGGTCCTAAGACGTCCATAGCTAAAATCTATGCATGGCTTAAATTCATTGCTTAAGAGGGTAAGAAAAAAACCTATATTAAACTGTTTTTAATGAAACACAAGAGATTTTTTTTTTTAAGATTTTATTTTTAAGTAATCTCTATATGCAAGGTGGGCCTTGAACCTACAATCCACAGATCAAGAGTCGCATGCTGTAAGGACTGAGCCAGCCAGGCACCCCACAAGGGATTTTTATAAGTAACTTTGAATTAGCAAACCAGAAATAATGAACTCAATTAAAAATGGATAGCTTTTGGGGAATCTGGGTGGCTCAGATGGTTAAGCATCTGCCTTCCGCTCGGGTCATGATCCCAGGGTCCTGGGATCGAGCCCCATGTCTGGCTCCTGGCTCAGGGGGGAGCCTGCTTCTCCCTTTGCCTCTCCCCCTGCTCATGCTCTCTCTGTATCTGTGTCTCGAATGAATAAATAAAATCTTAAAACAAAATAAATTAAAATTCTTAAAAAAAAAAATGGATAGCTTTTATTCTCAGAAAAACGACCGCTTCCTTCCCCCACAAAGAACAAGACTACATTATTACAAATGAGAAAAATGTTTATTAAGGAAACAATTTAACAGTTCTCCCTTCCTAGAATTTTACAAACTAGAGCACAACCTGAAGGCAATTACAGTTTAAATCATTAACACACTACATAGGATGCTTATTCTACAACTGGAAAGTTGCTGAAGTTTGTGACATGCCACTATAAATGTAAGTATTATTAAAAATTACAAATTGTTTGGTGATTATTTTGATAACCTCCTGAGCAGCAGCTCCTGCAAGGAAAAAGGAGAAAAGCAAATCTTTGAAAAAGGTAAATTTCAAGTTATATAAAAATATCCAATTCTGTAAAGAAAACCTTTCATTTCCAAAAGCAAGTGTTTAAAAATAAGCCAAAACAGGCATAGCTTACTGAAGCACATCAAAATCAAGGACTGCAATTTTTTTATAACTATATTATTACAGGAACAAATTTTGTCCTATACATTCACACTTTGGGATATTATGCCACAATTTAAAAGAATGAAGTATTATGGCGGTTTCGAATGCTGATGATATTTTAAGTCAAGTCAAAACAGTAGTATGGTTGATAGTGCTTTTTAAAAAATACAAATAGGGGCGCCTGGGTGGCTCAGTCGTTAAGTGTCTGCCTTCGGCTCAGGTCATGATCCCAGAGTCCTGGGATCAAGCCCCGCATCGGGCTCCCTGCTCAGCGGAAAGCCTGCTTCTCCCTCTCCCACTCCCCCTGCTTGTGTTCCCTCTCTCGCTGTGTCTCTCTCTGTCAAATAAATAAAATCTTTAAAAAAAATAAAAAATAAAAATAAATAAAAAATAAAAAATACAAATAGAAAAAATTCTCGAAGATGATCCTTATGTTACATTTACCCTGTGCCTACTTTACTTTAATAAAATGGAATAAAGGTGTATTTGTTCTAAATACATTTGTAATTTGGAAACAATCTATATTAAATACCGCCAGGCTGCTATACTCAGTAACAGTCTTATACAGTAAGAAGTTTTGAGTAACTAATCAAAGCAAACAATAGAAAAAACAAAACTACAGAGAAAAAAGAAAAATTCTTCATCTATTATAATATGAAGCTTCTTTTTTTTTTTTTCTTTCTTTAATGGACAGAAAGAGAGAGAGAGAGACAGCGAGAGAAGGAACACAAGCAGGGGGAGTGGGAGAGGGAGAAGCAGGCTCCCCGCTGAGCAGGGAGCTCGATGCGGGGCTCGGTCCCAGGACCCTGGGATCATGACCCGAGCTGAAGGCAGTCGCCTAACCGACTGAGCCACCCAGGCACCCCTGAAGCTTCATCTTTCACAAACATTCATTGATTCAATAAAATATGAGACTCTATTATGTACCAGAAACTCTTCTAGGCACTAGGGATAAAGAACAAAAGAACAAATCCTTGCCCTCATGGATCTTACTTTTTAGTAGAAAGGGAGAGAGAATTTACAAATAAGTAAAATTTACAGTAAGTCAAATGACCCTAAGTGCTAAGGAGAAAAAGCAAGAAAGGGGGATATATATGAGTGCAAGAGGAGTGACTCAGTTTTAAAGTGGGGAGTCAGGAATGGCCTCATATAACATTTTAACAAAGGGAAGATAACATTTTAACAAAGACCTGAAAGAAGTGGAATATAACCGTGTTGTGCAGAATATAGAACACGTTATGGACTAAATGTCCTCAAAATTCATGTTAAATCCTTAATACCTAATGTGATAGTATTTGGAGATGAAGATGGTATGGGGGTCTTTGGGAGGTAAATAGGGTCATGGGGTAGGGCCCTCATGATGGGTTTAGTGCCCACATAAGACATCAGAGAGCTTGTGTCCCATCTGTCCTCCCTGAACAAAGACAAGGTTATATAATGGCACACAGCAAGATGGTAGCCACCTACAAGCCACAAACAGGCCTCACCAGAAACCAACTGCCCTGGCCCTGACCTTGGACTTCTAGCCTCCAGGGAGTTTTTACGAAAGAGATGCTAACTTTCATTTGGGCCTTGAAGAACAGGTAGATTTTAGACATGCAAGAAATAGGGAGATTTAAGGCAAATGGGCCCTGAGGGTTAAGGATTGTAGGAGCAGGAAATCATAGGGCATGTCTCCAGGAAAAGGAAATAACTTGAAAAAACCAAGGCCAGAAAGGCAGGGTGGAACCAGAACACGGTGTGTTTTTAATGTCAAATCAAGGACTCTGGACTTGTTTTCTGAAGATCATTGTAGTGTGTATGTGTTACTGCCAGGGCAGAGGGTTAGTTAAGTGAGAGACATGATCAGAGCTACGCTTTAGGAAGATCAATGACACTTCACTTTAAGATGGACAGTAGTGGGAGATGAAAAGCAGAGACCAGTAAAATAATCTAAATAACACAATATCCTGCCTCACTGACTCCCCTAGTTAAAACAGCTCAGAAAACAAAACTTCTTAACTGTATTGTGTTACCACAGATGCCAGTCTTCTCATCTATGGAACTCACCCCCTAAGAACGCAGCAATGGTGTGTGGTTCAGCAGCTCCGTATCGGCAACTACAGAAAGAGATGGAGACGTGAACTTAGATTAGCCTTATGACAAGACAGGTATTATCTTTCCCATGCCCTAAAAATACTCACAATTCATGGACATAGTCATCTTTCACCATTACAGATAATCCATTTTCCTGAAGGAAGCCAGTGAGACAAGACTTCAGCTTTCCTATATCTTCTTCAACTTGGTAGTTAGATACCCCTAAAAATACATATGTAAGTTAATTTTCATTAAAATGAATAATGAAATTCTAAACCAATGGCTATCTACTTTTCTAAATCCAGTTTTAGGTGTTCTAGTCAAAATAGTAAGGAATGAAACTGAAGTAAGAACAAAAATAAGGGTAAGTACGAGACCAATATTTACAACTATCACAAAGCTGTAACAATCAAAGAAACCATCTGAAACCTATTAAAATTTCAAGTTTGGTAAGTCTGCTTTGTTTACTGTTCTATACCCAGTATCTAGAAAAGTATCTGACACATAGTTGGTGCTCAATAATTATCTGACAGAAGAATTAAATGAATAAGAAAGTAATGTTCCATTTATACTCTGTATAAAAATTATGGTGCTCGGGGTGCCTTGGTAGCTCAGTCGTTAAGCGTCCAACTCTTGATTTTGGCTCAGGTCATGATCTCAGGTCAAGGTCTTGGTCTTGAGATCAAGCTCCACATCAGGCTCTGCAATGGGCATGGAGCCTGCTTAAGATTCTTTCCCTCTCCCTCTGCCCCTCCCGCCCTAAAAAAAAATTATGGTGCTTAAAAAAATTATGGTGTTTATTATCCATTTGCAGAAGACTAAATGACACTGAAGACATAAAGCTATAATAGGTAACATTTATTGAACATTAATAAATGCTGGACAGTGTTCTAAGTACCATATATATTAATTGATTTAATCCTCACAAAAACCCTATGAAGTAGGTACTATTATTATCCCCATTTATAGGTGAGAAAACTGAGGCAGACAGATTAAGTTATTTGCCTGAGTTACTTAGCTCCTAAGTAGCAAAACTGGGATATAGGCCTGGGCAGTTCTTAATGATTATACTATGTCTCCAAAGGCAAAGCTATTATTATTACTACCGGAAGGAAAAATACAATTGCTGTAATATTCAAGAATTACTAAAACAAATAATATTTTTTAGCCCTTCTAGTTTAAAAACCATCACTACTCTTCCTCATAATAATAATACCAAGCCTTTATTGAATACTTACAAGGTGCCATGCAGTGTGTTAAGTGATTTTCATACATCACCTACGTAACCCTTACAATCCAAGAGTAGACACTATTATCACCGTTCCATAAATGAGAAAACTGAGACTTGGAAATAGTGACCCACCCAAGATCAAGAGATAGTAAGCGACAGAGCTTAGATCTGAACCTAGGTTCAACTCCAAAGCCTGTGCTCTCTGTGGTAGCTAGTCTCCCAAGATGGCTCCCCAATGAATACTCCTTTGTGCCCTCACGAAGTCCCCTCCCCCTCTTAATCTAAGCTGGCTCTGTGAAGCCAATAGAACATGATGTAAGTGATGTTGTGTGACTTCTGAGGCTAATTCATAAAAAGCCTTGTATGTTCCACCTGGGTCTTTTGGAATGTTAACTTTGGGAAAGCCAGCCACCATGTAAGAAGTCTGCCCTAGGAATACAATGCTAAAAGGAAGCCCCAGTTAGCCATGGAGAGAGATGCCTGACCAGCCCTCAAGCAGTTCCAGCTGTTCCAACTAAAGTGCCAGTCACATGAGTGAAAATGTCTTCTTGGATGTCAAGCCTTCAGATGACCCCAGCCCCAGGCGTCATGCAACTCCGAGAGTGATAACTGCCTAACTGAGCCCAGCCAATCCACAAATTACAAGATAATAATTTACTGTTTTAAACCAGTAAGGTTTGGGATGGTTTGTTATGCAATAAATCAAAAATACAAGCTATCAAACAATACACATAAAGTAATACATATTTGGTGTTTATTCCTTTTCTTTCTGCTGGTAAGCTTGCTCGTTAAGACTGTAACTCAGTGGGCATACTACATCAGTTGGGGCAACAGGTTTTCTGATACTTCTAGAATGTGCTGCTATGCCGTAATACTGCACAATTAAAATTATCATCTTAATAAAAATATTCTGGTCAACTGAAGATCTTTTGAGATTATACCAATTCTCCAATTAACTACATTTACAGACAACAAAAAATAGATTCTGAGCAAAGAAATCCCTACACCTTCAGAGTTTGGAATTCAAGTCACTAGGCATACTTCTTATGGCTTTCCTGTTCCACTAAATTAAACTCAGTGTGAGTCTTAGAAGTAAACTATGGAAACTGACAGGAAAAAAACATTTTATTCTAGGGGCACCCAGGTGGCTCAGTCGGTTAAGTGTCCGACTCTTGATTTCAGCTCAGGTCATGATCTCAGGGTTGTGAGATTGAGCCCCGAGTAGGGCTCTTTGCTGGGCATGGAGCCTGCTTAAGATTCTCTCTTTCTCTTTCCCTTTGCCCCTCCCCCCCCAACTCCTCAAAAAAAGAAAAAGTTTTATTCTATAGGCATTCAACCAACATTCTCCTGTAATAGTTTAGAATCAAACATTATTTGCAAATACTTACACTTAAAAAACAAATGGTATTTCCTCCCTGAGATGAAGTAGGTATAAACTGTTTACAATGTAAAATTCAAGCACCACTACTGTAAACACCCCAAGAACACCCAAGAAACTTTAAGATTTAATTCAATTTAAGTATTTACTCAAGACTTTATTGTATATGATAATGAGATTGCTAGTCTTACCTGGATATCGACCATGTTGTTTATGAAACCTATCAACAGCCCGTAACATTAAATATAATACTATCTCATTATCTGGATTGTCCATGCTGGAAACTGAAAGGGAAAAACAATTCAGTGTAATTTGGATAATTCATTACATAAAAACAATGTAGAACTGAATTTACTATATACTCCAGTTTCAGGATACACGGCAATTCTATCACAAAATTTAAATATTTTGTGACAATAAAATAGAAAATGATAAATAATAGTAAAATAAAGGGAGAGGGAGATATGTTAAGATGAAACCCAATGTTCTTAAGGACTATTAGTTAGTCACATAATCTCTAATAACGTAGTAACGTTCTGACTTTAGCTCTTCTTCATATCACATAACTTACTCAGTAACCTAAAGATGATTTCATGTATATATTAAGTTTTTATTTTGCAGTTATGACTATTTGGAAGTATGACTACTTCTTGGTTTATAGAATAAAATTTACAGTACAATATTTACATTATCCTATAAATTATCATCATATACTCACTACTATTAAACACAAAATATTTATTTATACCTCTAAAATTGATTAAAACTAATAACCTAGCATCAAAGGATTATTATACTTACTTATTTCCTCCTTGTTAATTGTATCCAAGCCATATTCTTCAGCTAAGGATCGACATCTTACCACTCGAAGAAATGCAGAATTGGTGCCTGAATACAGGAAAGACATTATGGAAGTAGGGCGCCTGGGTGGCTCAGTTGGTTAAGCGACTGCCTTCGGCTCAGGTCATGATCCTGGAGTCCCTGGATCGAGTACCGCATCGGGCTCCCTGCTCAGCAGGGAGTCTGCTTCTCCCTCTGACCCTCCCCTATCTCATGTGCTCTCTCTCTCAAATAAATAAATAAAATCTTTAAAAAAAAAAAAAAAAGACATTATGGAAGTAAATGGTTGAGATGTGAGTATTCCAAATCACAAGTCACTCTAAGAACAGGAAATTTTGTATATACTCTTTACAGACATGGAAATGTGAAGAAATGCCTCTTTGGCTCTCATGGTTAGCAGAGAAGGCACTAGAACACAAATCATCTGAAATTCATATCCTTGGCAGTACAACTAGCTCAGCACTGAGTAAGTAGGTGATGGCACCTCTCTGAGCTTGCTTTCATTTGTAAAATGGGGATATTACCTTTGAAAGTTGTTCTGTGGATGAAATGTGCAAGTGTATCAAGTGCATACCTCCCACAATACCTGATAGGACTCAGTGAACAGTCATTTTTATCATTATTACGGATAAGTAGTCCTAAAGGAGAGCATTATATATATTGTGCGCTTTATATATGTAAAACTTTCTTAAAAAAAACCCTTTGTATTATGGAAATTTTCAAACATACCCCAAAGTAGAGAGAAGAGAATTAACTTTCAAGTACCCAACATCCAGCTTCTAATCTGGTATCATATGAGCTAGTAGAGCAAACACAAATTCAAAAACAAGGTGCAAGATTGGTAGTGAAACAAAACAGTAAAACTAAGCCTCAACAAGCACTATGGAAGAGTCATTAAAGGAAGAACATGGATAAATACATTTTAAAGCTGGGGAACGTACAAAATATAGACTTTTGCAGAAGCTTAGGGCAGTAGCTACAGGGAAAAATTCTCAGACAGCATGTAAAACAAATTTTATTATTCTTAAACTATTTTTTTTTTTTTTTTTTAGATTTTATTTCTTTATTTGAGACAGCACAGAGGGAGAGGGAGAAGCAGACTCCCTCTTAAGTATTTATTCAAGACTTTGAATAAATTAAGCAGGGAGCCCGATGGACACAGGGCCTAATCCCAGGACCCCAGGATCACGACCTGGACCAAAGGCAAATGCTTAACCAACTGAGCCACTGAGACACCCCTCTTAAACTAATTCTTTTTTCTTTTTTTTTTAAAGATTTTATTTATTTATTTGACAGAGAGAGACATAGTGAGAGCAGGAACACAAGCAGGGGGAGTAGGAGAGGGAGAAGCAGGCCTCCTGCAGAGCAGGGAGCCCGATATGGGACTCGATCCCAGGACCCTGGGATCATGACCCGAGCCGAAGGCAGACGCTCAACGACTGAGCCACCCAGGCGCCCCCTCTTAAACTAATTCTTAAATACAAGAAAATGCTTTGGGCCTCCTAAGGAGTTATCAAGATCCCAAGAGCCAACCCACTCTGAAACTGGATGGCAAAATTCTTAATTCCATCAGTAATTTAACACAGATCAAAGTGAGTATTTAAACCAATATTGTCAAGGTACATGTGACTCGAGATTTCACATCCAAAGTCTTCACATAAAACTTTCCCAAACTATTTAAAAGTAATAAGCTGAAAATAATTCTGTATTGACAATTTTCAACTGACCTTCATGTCTTTTCAGCACTGCCATAGACAGATAAGCTCTATCACTGACCATCTTAAAACACCCTCTCCTTTTATTATGAGGGGAAAAAAACACCAACTCTTAGTAATTCTTATCTATACCACTGAGACCATGGAAAATTTTTAATGTTAGCCATTTAAAATTCCTGAAAACATTTCGATCAAGTGAAGTAAAGAAATTAATTCAAGGGGACTTACAGAGTAATTTTAATTCTTTCTCTGAAATGGACTCTGGTGCCTGTAAAGACAGAAATGCAGGTTTTGCTCCAGTATAAAAGAGGAGATGAACACAGATTGCAGCACAAAGCCAATCACTGGGAGATGGAGAGGCTTTCCCCAAGCACTGGAAGAGCACTGTAAAAACACCTTGTTTCCTTAGTGAAGGCCTTTCTCATTAGCCAGGTCAGAGATCCCTCTAAAGAAGCCTAGAACCAGGCCACACCCTCTATCTCTAAACCTTTTTGGCCACTGGAGTTATGCAATCAGGCCAAATGGAGCCCTACTGTCCGTGAAAGGCACAGTACGCTCGGCTCAGCAGCTTACCTGGCCGATGGACTGCAACAATTTGGCAACATGATTACCCACAGCAGCAGCATCTTTCTTTGCTTTTTCACGGTAACTGGAAAAGAACAACAAACAGCTGTTTTCAACAATTTTTAAAGTTAGCAAAATTTAAATATCACCATGAAGCAAATTTCTTTCCTTTTCATGAAAAAATACTGGTCTGGTAACATACAAATGTAAAAATGCCATGGAAATGCTAGCAGCAGCAGCTGTTAGTGGCTGGGAATCTCCCCAGTGTTGGTGATGGACTCTTGGAATCTACTAATGCCTGAGCTCCCTCTATAATTAACAGCAATTTAAAAACTACCCTCCTAGAGGGATCCATGATCCATGCTTCTGGGAGGACCTGACTATGTATGTTACTGAAGAACATGATTTATCTCCTTGAAGTTAAATCCAAGGAAAGTCAAATACTTCAAAACTGTCTATCTCCAGGGATGCCTGGGTGGCTCAGTCGGTTAAGCGTCGTCTGCCTTCGGCTCAGGTCATGATCCCAGGGTCCTGGGATCAAGCCCCATATCAGGATCCCTGCTCAGTGGGGAGCATACTTCTCCCTCTCCCTCTGCTGCTCCCCCTGCTTGTGCGCACGCTCTATTTCAAATAAATAAATAAAATCTTTAGAAAGAAAAAAATTCATGTAGAAAAAACAAATTCATGTAAAACCTATAAGGTCTATTTACACTTTCATTCTCTGAAGATGATCAGTGTTAAGCTGACTACCTTGATTGTGAGGTCATACTTCCGTCTATCCTCAGCTGACTTTCCCCAAGTTTTAAATAATTGAACTTTTAGACTAGGACAACAAAGGTGTGTTAGACAGTGGCTGAGGTGAAAAATACAATGTCTAGAGAACAGAGATCTTCTGTGTGACATCATTTGGTCCTTGAGGAACCCAAACCAGTGGCCCTGGATTCATCAGCAACATGCCTAAACTACATAACAGTAATATCCACTGAGATCCATACTTATGACAGTCTATCTGGGTTCAGGCTAGTGACACTTAGAGAGCTGGTGTCCATCTACAGTCAAAAACTCTTTAAATTATGAAACATTTTGATAAAATATTCATCAAACTAAAGACTTCGAGTTTTAAGTTATAGATAAAAGTTCCTATAGGGCCATAGTTAAGAGTATAGAGCTGGGGGGCATCTGACTCTTCTTGGTTTCAGCTCAGATCATGATCTCAGGGTCGTGGGATCAAGCCCTGCGTTGAGCCCTACCTCAGCCTCTGTGCTCAGCAGGGAGTCTGTTTCAGGTTCTCTCTCTTCCTCACCCTCTGCCCCTACCCTTCGTGCTCGCTCTCTCTCTCTCTCCCTAAAAACAATAAATCTTAAAAAAAAAAAAAAAAGAGTATAGAGCTGGGTTTCATGGGTTCGAATCCTGACTCTATTTCCCAGCTATCTGACTCTGAATAAATTACCTTTTCTATGTTTCAGTTTCCTCATCTGTAAAACTGGGACAATAATAGTATCTCTCTCATGGGGTTGTTGTAAACATTAAATTAGTTAATACATAGAGCAGTTCATAGCACAGAGTTAAAGGTCAAATATTAGGTTTTTATCATGAAAGATGAAAGAAAAAATCTGCCCCCTAGTCAGTAGATGGGAACTCTCTGTACTTTCTGCTCAATGTTGCTATAAACCTAAAACTATTCTAAAAAATAAGACCTATTTTAAAAAGTCTGCCCCTAAGTTTTTTTAGCTTATTTTTAAAAACTGTAACAGACTTGCATTTGATTTCTGATAGAGTGGTAAAATATGTTCATCTGTACTATAAACAGGTTAATTTATTGGTAACATAGTTTGAAAACAGTGACTTACACATTTTGCAGCTTTATATATTTGCTTGAATCTGCGATCATATCAGGAATTGTGCCTCGAACAGGTAAATTTCCCTGACCCTCTTTGGCCACAAATTCCTTTAAGGCACGAGCTAAAATCCAAAATGATGGAGTCTAAAAGAGTAAGAAAAAAATTAGTATTAAATGGCATCTGAATTTGACCCAAAGGTTAAGATGGCACTATTTACTTTTGGTTGTTACCTGTTTGGTGATATTTATGCAGCGATCATCATTAAATATATCTTCAATACTGCTTGGGATCTAACAAAGGAACACAAAACATTTACTTATACTAAGAATGTGCCCATCTGTATTTCCACTCTTTCCCCAAACAAATTCTTTTAATTCCTACATTGTAATCAAATACAAACTTCTGATGTGCTCAGACTTTTTTTGTAAAGATTTTATTTGAGAGAGAGAGAGAGAGAGAGAGAGTGGGAGCACGTGTGCACACAAGTGATGAGGGGGAAAGAGGGAGACGGAGAAGCAGACTCCCTGTTGAGCAGGGAGCCCCACTCAGGGCTCAATCCCAGGACTCTGGGGTCATGACCTGAGCCGAAGGTAAATGCTTAATTGACTGACCCACCCGGCCGCCACCATGCTTATTAGACTTTCATTGAGAATCAGTACCAGACAGAGATTTGATGAGGAAAGAGAGAATGGAAGGAAGTCCCCTCCTGCCCACTGGTGTCAGCATTAAAGACTGACCAGTTCTCTTCCATCATACATGGATTAAAAAGGGAGCCAAAGTAAATCTTTTGATATAGTTACATCTGAAGATATAACAAAGATTTCAGACATTACTAGCAAGCTAGATTTGTAGTCCATGTGTTTCCAGCTTGTCAAAAATGTGAAACCCTTACACCCTAAATCAGGAACTACTGGAAGAGACAACAACTCTGGCAAAAACTAGATAGTTAAATTAAGTACTTTTAATGCTGGCAAAAATCATCATACATTAATAACAACTATTGAAATTATAGGCTTTGATTCTACAGCTGTGTGGAAAGAAGAAATTTCTTATTGGTAACTTCCTAACTGGTCTCTCTGTTTCTGCTCCCAGTCCCCTACAGTCTATTCTTCTCACAAGAACCAGAATGATTTTTTAGATATTTAAGTAACGTCACTCCACGCCCTGCTCAAAATGCTTGAATGGCCCCCTCCCGATCCTAGAACTCCTCATCCTCATCATGTTCTACCCCTCTGTTCTGTGCAAATTTTGTTCATAGCACCTAGTGCATGTATCTGTCTGCTTGGTTCACCATACAGAACCTAACTATGAGAACCTTGGGTTTTTTTTAATTGGGGTAAATTTTACATTCAGTGAAATGAATCTTAAACGTACAGTTTGATGCATTTTGATTACTCTGCATGTCCTTTTAACCATCACCTCAATTAAGACAAAGAAAATTATCATCACCCCAGAAAACTGATTGATAAAGCACACACTTTAATTACTCAGCAATATTACCTCATTGTCTCCAAAAAGTTTGTAATGACAGCTTAAGTGCTTTCCTAATGTGAAAGACAGCATTTTTTGCCATTTTAAATTATAAGAAAATTCTTAACTTAAAATACCAGTTGTGTTATTCCAAATTTCCCAAAAACCTCACTGGCAAGACCTTAACAACAAAACAAAGGGCATCTAAACAGAGTTATCCTCCAAATAATGTTTTACAATGTCATTAAGAACGTCTTCCATTATATCCAAACAACTACTGTCAAAAGCAGACACAGGGTAAGATTTTACTTTCAGGCAACACTATTTTGGGCCAGCAAAGTATCACCTTCATTATATATTTCCTACACCCAAACTGTTACTATTCACAAATCATGTACTTCAAATAATGTATATAAATCACTGTATCACTAGTATATGCTGAAGCACCGATAACCATTTTAACAAGGACAATACAGTCTTATTAAAACAAGATTCAATCCATATTATAGATATTAATTTCTAACAACTTTACAATTTAGGAAATATTAACTTAAATCTAAAATAAGGGCACCTGGTGGCTCAGTCAATTAAGCCCCTGACTTGTGATTTCAGCTTAGGTCATGATCTCAGGGTGGTGGGATGGAGCCCAGCATCTGGCTCTGCACTCAGCTGGGAGTCTGCTTGGGATTCTCTCCCTCTCCCTCTGCCCCCACCAAATCATGCACACATGCACACATGTTCTCTTGCTTACTCTTTCTCTAAAATAAATAATGTTTTTTTTTTAAAAAGAAAAATATAAAATCAACTATTTCACATGAGGACTTCAGAAAACACCTTTCTTGTATGAATTCCTCAGCAACACTTTTAATACCTGAGTTGTATTTAGTGCTGTGTTCACATTTTTAATAGCTTCTTCAAAATTCTCTTCATCTTCCGGAGCCCCGTTTTCATTCTTTAGAATTCCTAGTAAAATAGAAATTGGTTAGCAAAAAATAGCCCTTTTCTTCTCACCCCTTTGCTCTCCCTAACATTATGGAAATAACCTCATCAGATCTTAAAAGGGAGGATTGGATACTGAAACTTAAGAAGAAAGAGGCTTATCATTAGTCATTTTTTAATTAATATTAGCAGCTAACCTTTGTTAAGCTTTTACTCTGTATCAGACACTACTAAGTGTACTTCACATTTTATTGTATGAATGAATCCTCACAACAACCCACGAGGTAGTTATCAGCAGCACCCAGTTCCTCATTCACAGATGAGGAAACTATCATTAGTTATTTAAAAAACCATATGATGAGTGGCTCCTAAACCTCCCCTGAGAAAAAATAAAATACAAGCTCATGATGGCACTGTCTGACAAAGCAGCTGACAGAAATCCAACAAACAGCTTCAAGCAATTTGCTTTTCAAACTTTATACAACATTCAATTGTATCCCATCATATTACCTTGTCTAATCAAATCTCTGAAGTCTTCTTTTTCTTTATACGTTTTAGGTATTCGTCCATTTGTCTAAATTGGTTAGAAATTTTTAAATTCTAGTTATAAAAAATCAAAACATGGAAACTGAGTGTCCCAAGTTTCCCCCATTCTCCCATCCACATGAGATTTCATCAGCAAATACCTCAGTGAAATCAGAGACTGACTTGAAAGAAAACAAAAACTGTGAGCCATTTCTCTACATTCATTCCCCACTGCCAGTTTCAGAATGACATTTGCTGATATTTCATTTTGTTAATAAAAATATCAGTATCAAAAGAGGAACTGCCAGATTTAAACAGAAAAGCACCCACCTCCTCTATAACCATATAAAGAAAAGAATTAATCTCCCACTTTCCTCCAATGAAATCCTTTATAATAAATTGAAAATAGTCATATATGGAATTTGTGTTTTTAAAAAAGGACGTACTTCACTATACCACTGTGCTAAATATTTAGCTACGATCACAATCCATGGAGTATGGCTATGGTCCTAAAAACGAAAGAAAAATCAAAGAAAATGTCAGTATTAGTTAACATTAATTAGTTTACATTTAGTCTTTATCACATCATCTCATTTTCAACAAATCCAACAGTAATTATGATCACCTCCCACTATATGTAGTAGAGTGAATGGAGGGAAATGAACTGCGTTAATGCAAATGGCTTTACAGGGGCGCCTGGGTGGCTCAGTTGGTTGAGCGACTGCCTTCGGCTCAGGTCATGATCCTGGAGTCCTGGGATCAAGTCCCACATCGGGCTCCCTGCTCGGCGGGGGGTCTGCTTCTCCCTCTGACCCTCTTCCCTCTCATGCTCTCTGTCTCTCATTCTCTCTCAAATAAATAAATAAAATCTTAAAAAAAAAAAAATGGCTTTACAAACTTTTTTTAGAAGCAATATCCAATTTAGTCCTAATATGGCAGGTTTGTACTAAGACTGTCCCCATTTTACCGTCAAGAAAAGAGTCTCAGAGATTGCCACCTGAAGAGAAAGCTCAAATCTCTTGATTTCAGATACCAATCCTAGACTGAGAAAACTCTGTTTTCTGGTCAAATACCTGCATTTTAATTAATACATGGGTAGGAAAAAAAAACACATACTCCCTAAGTTACATAGTCTATTATAAATATCATTATTTCTATAATGCAATATGGAGTTGCTTTGGTAACTCTTCAAACACTAAAAATAACTTTCAAGAGGAATTAATTTCAACAAACACCCACCCCAAATTCACACTATTTTAAAAAGTACATCTAATTGTTTACAAAAGGGTCATGAAGAAGGCTGCTGGGATGTTATTATCCAATTTCTTGACGTGGGTGTTGATCACACAGATATGTTCAGTTAATGAACTGCTCTTCAAAAAAAAAAAGCTTTCCAAATTTTGGTGGAAAACAAATTTGTTTCAAACAAATTAAGTACAATGTTGTTACTATGTAATCTGGATGACAAGAATATGGATGTTTATAATATTTTCTCACTATGGTGTAATTCAAAAACCTTAGGTTAAAAAAAAATCTTTTAATCCATCTGTAAATGGAAGGTCATACATACTACCAACCTTTTTTTCCATATGATCCAAATCATAAGACTGAAAATGTTCTCTCAGTTCAGGAAATGGCTTATCCAGTCGTAGATCCTCTAATGCATTATCTGGATGAGATTCTATTACTGTGAAACAAATAATCCCAAAACATAGACTTCTTTAGTGATACTTCTGGAATACACTACATTATAGGGACTTAAGAAATCTATAATTTCTGAGAGAGTGGGGCATCCGGCTTGCAAGCAGGCAGATTCGTTTTGCATGTGATAAAAGAGCAACTTAAAAATGGGTGATGTTGAGAAGGGCAAGAAGATTTTTGTTCAGAAGTGTGCCCAGTGCCATACCGTGGAAAAGGGAGGCAAGCACAAGATTGGCCCAAATCTTCATGGTTTATTTGGTCGAAAGACATGTCAGTCCCCTGGATTTTCTTACACGGATAACAACAAGAACAAAGACATCGCCTGGGGAGAGGAGACATTGATGGAGTATTTGGAGAATCCCAAGAAGTACATCCATGGAACAAAAATGATCTTCACTGGCATTAAGACAGGAGAAAGAGCAGACTTGACAGCTTATCTCAAAAAGGGCTACTAAGGAGTAATAGTTGGCCACTGCCTTATTACAAAACAAAAATGTCTCATGACTTTTTCTTATGTGTACCATATTTAAATTGATCTCATACACGAGAATTCGGATCATGAATGGCTGATAGAATATTTCTTTTGGACAGGTCCGCTTTAAATAAGATGGGCTCATGGTTAAATGAATAGGATCAGCTTTTTGAACTTTGATAGTAATTCTGGTTCAGCAAGTGCTGTCACTGTTTTCCCCTTCCAGAGATTCGATTACAATTGATTAGTAATGGTCAGCTTTTCACAGAGATAGTAAATGCCATCTCTAAACTTATAGAAGATTAGTTTTATATTTAGACTGATATAACTGGTTATATTAATACATATGTAAATACTGAGGAAATCCCTTCACTGTCTCAGAACAGCAAGACTCAGCTGTGTT
The DNA here is from genome assembly GCF_002201575.2 of Neomonachus schauinslandi. NCBI lineage: Eukaryota > Metazoa > Chordata > Mammalia > Carnivora > Phocidae > Neomonachus > Neomonachus schauinslandi. Next base: position 40,558,880 of record NC_058418.1, read on the forward strand.
TCAAGTTGTGTTTGTTAGCCTGTTAAAGGCAAGGGCTGAAGATAAGCTGGCAGTGTCCACTTTATCTTTTTGGTCTTAACTATGCCAATGCGGTTAAAATTCCCTGCATCTAAAATGTTGCCTTTTGCTTAATGAAAGGCATTTTAGTGTGGTTTATGTACAATATTAAATAAAGAATATTTAACACTTCTCACATTTTATAGATGATCTGTAAGGTCACATGCTTTTAAAATTCTGTGTGACAAGATATAGCAGCAGATTTGGCTTGTGGATTCTTCACTAAGTCAGACTAAGTTATAATTCAGGATTGTCTTCTAAACAGCTATTCAAAGACACAACTGTGGAATTACCATATATGTATGATTGGTAATGGTGCTTTTGCCAACTCGTTAGAAGGGTGAAAAATGAAAAGATACATCATCAGCACAAGTTTGTAAATTATGTGATAAGGCTTAAGATAATTAAAAACAAAATCACAGATCATGAAAAAAAGAAATCTATACTTTCTAAATGGGCATAGGACCTACAGGTTTTTTTCTGTTCCTTTTTTTTTTTCCCCCAAGGAACTGATTTTATTTTATTTTTTTTTAATTTTATTTTTTTTTAAGATTTTATTTATTTATTTGAGAGAGAGAATGAGATAGAGAGAGAGCATGGGGGGGGGAGGGTCAGAAGGAGAAGCAGACTCCCTGCTGAGCAGGGAGCCCGATGCGGGACTTGATCCCGGGACTCCAGGATCATGACCTGAGCCGAAGGCAGTCGCTTAACCAACTGAGCCACCCAGGCGCCCCTGATTTTATTTTTTAATTTTTTAAAGTAAGTTCCACGCCCTATGTGGGGCTCGAACTCACAACCCCAAGATCAAGAGTCACATGCTCCACCAACTGAGCCCGACAGGCACCCCTTTTCTGTTCATGGTTGAGATAAATTTATACACACATATATATTTACATTTTTCTAAATGCACAAATCATAAGTGGACTATAGTTTTAATAAGAGTAAACTCAAAATCCCTCTAGAGCTGAATTTTCTTGCTATTATAATTTTAAAAGACCAAAACTGATAAAATATGTGTTCAGATAGTACTTAACAATCTACCTTTCCCCTCCTGTGGTCTTCAATAGACATCATCACCATCTACCTAGACCTCTTCCCTAGAAACCTGATGGTTATCCTTTACTTTTTTTTTTTTTAAGATTTTATTTTTAAGTAATCTCTGCACCCAAAGTGGGGCTCGAACTTACAACTCCAAGATCAAGAGTTGCATGCTCTTCTGACTGAGCCAGCCAGGTGTCCCTATCCTTGATTTCCTTCTTCCTTGGCCCAACATCAGTCATTACACAGCCTAATATCACAGTTCTCCATATGGGGGGAGTATAGGAATGTGTAATTTCGGTGAGTGTTTAGAGCTAGGCCTAGTTCTGTCACTTGCTAGCTGTGTGACTTTAGGCAAATAACTTAATCTCTCTGTGCCTCAGCATCCTCATCTGCAAAAAGTAGACATAACAGTATCTACCTTATAAGGATTTTGGAAAGATTACATGAAATAATCCACATTACGGCAGGCACACAGCCAGCAACGTTAATTATTATTTACCCCTTTATTATTATTATTTACTATTATTATTTACCCCCTCTTCCCTATCCTTGTAATATCTGCCTTAGGTCAGGGGCTCGGTCTCTGTCTCTCTCACCTAGTTACGCCACTGGAAATTTCCTAACAGCAACCCCTGCCTCCAATCTTTGCTCCTTCAAACCCATTCATTCTCCACCCCACTTCAGGGTACACATTTGAAATAAAATTTTCTCCCTGTCACTCTCCCACTTACAACTCTTAAAGGGCCTACTACCACCTGCCGAGAGCTTATGCCCAGAAGCCACCCCCTAACTGCCCAGGCAGATACTACTCCCCCGTGATACTACCAACACCAATGGCTATCACTACGCCAGCAGAGTTCCCTGGCTCAGAGCCATGCAGGAATACTGAATGAAAACTGGATGATGATTTAAGCTTAAAAATTTCTAAGTAGGGGCACGCCTGGTGGCACAGCCAGTTCAGCGTCCGACACTTGGCTCTGGCTCAGGTCATGATCTCGGGGTCATGAGACTGAGTCTCACGTCGGGCTCCCACTCAGTGTGGAGTCTGCTTGAGATTCTCTCTCTCCCTCTGCCCCTCCTGCACGTGCTCGCTCTCTCTCTCTCAAATACATAAATAAAATCTTTTTTTTTTTAAATCTGTAAGTAAAGGTCTAATATCATCCTTGAGCTAATGCAAGCTTACCTATATATGACTTCAGTCTCCTATAACACTGTTTCCTTGGAGCAGTAGTTAGGTAAATACCTTGCTTATTATGTAGAACTGTACCTGAACTGGGGGAGCCTAATGCCTCTATGAGAATGGAATGAAAGATTGGTAGAGAAAAGGTGGTACGACGTCCATGTGTCACTGTGACCCACATACCATGGCTCTCACCTGTAGCAGCCCTACACGCCCTATGTGGGTTGAGAGGCAAAAAAAGCTAGGGACTTGTTTTGCTCCTGGGCCTCCTAATAAGATGAAGAAGCTGTACTTGTTGTATCTCCTGCTTTGTACCCTTCTATAACACTAAGTAAAGGAAATATTAAAGACTATTGATTCTGATTGCCACTCTGAACCTGTAACCAGAGTTGTGCTGTTAAAATTTACTTTGTAATTTATTTATTTATTTAAAGATTTTATTTATTTATTTGACAGAGAGAGACACAGCAAGAGAGGGAATACAAGCAGGGGGGAGTGGGAGAGGGAGAAGCAGGCTTCTCTCCGAGCAGGGAGCCCAATGTGGAGCTCGATCCCAGGACCTGGAATCATGACCTGAGCTGAAGGCAGACCCTTAACGATTGAGCCACCCAGGCGCCCCTAAAATTTACTTTGTAATTTAATACTGACTTTCTATGGGGCACCTGGATGGCTCAGTCGGCTAAGTGTCTGCCTTCGGCTCAGGTCATGATCCCAGGGTCCTGGGATCGAGCCCTGCATCAGGATTCCTGCTCAGTGGAGAACCTGCTTCTCCCTCTCCCTCTGCTGCTCCCCCCTGCTTGTGCTCTCTCTCTGTCTGTCTCTGTGGAATAAATAAATTTAAAAATAAATAAATAAATAAAAATAAAAAACAAAATTGATTTTCTAAATTGTCAGGTTTCTAAAAGTGTAGCTAAAGCAACCAATGGCAAGCCCCATAGGTGCAACAGACTTACCTGGATGTTCTTTTATAATGATCCTCATATAACCAACTAGTCCATATGTCCTACAGATCAAAAGAGGTATTTGTGAATTCCAAAGGACATCCGCTAAACGTAGTAATGTACTGTAAAGGAAAGCACAATAAATAAGAACATAAGCAAATGGACATAGGCCAAACATGAAAACACTCTAAAATAAAGCAACTTTCTTACTAAGTAATAAATGCAAAGATATATCTATTATATTTACACAGGCAGATCATGGATACACTGAAAAGCAATTCCACAAGATTGCAGCCTCACAGAAAGTGTATCTCTTGGACTAGAGGAACATGAAAGCCTCCTCTTTTGTATTAGGGAGAATGTTATTGAAAGACACTGCTTACACGTTTTCATAATAATGAAGAAAATATTTATAAAACCCTTATCTACACCCCCAAGCACACGCTATAATTCTAACTAGTTTTTTTTTCACTAAAAAATAACCAATGTTTAATTTAACTGCTCTAAATATAGTAGGAAAAGTTTCACATCTATTTTTCTCTTCCCCATCTTTTTGATGTTGGAGACTTATAAGCACTTCCATTAAAGGTTTCTGTGGAGTTTAAGAACTTTAAGAACTACAGGGGTACTGGGTAGCTCAGTCAATTAAGCATCCGACTCTTGATTTCAGCTCAGATCATGATCTCAGGGTCATGAGACAGAGACCCACACCAGGCTCCGTGCTCAGCGGGGAGTCTTCTTGAGATTCTCTCTCCCTCTCCCTCTGCCCCCCCTCCCCTGCTCGCTCACTCTCAAAAAAAAAAGTTTTTAAAAAAAAAAAAAAAAAAAAAAAAAGACGGGTGCCCGGATGGCTCAGTCAGTTAAGCAGCAGCCTTCAGCTCAGGCCACCATCTTGGGGTCCTGGGATTGAGCCCTGCATGAGGCTCCTTGCTCAGCAGCGAGTCTGCTTCTCCCTCTGCCCCTCCCCCCGACTCTAAACTCTCTGTCTCTTTCTCTCAAATAAATAAATAAAATCCTTAGGGGTATATGGGTGGCTCAATCGTTAAGCATCTGCCTTTGGCTCAGGTCATGATCCCAGGGTCCTGGGATAGAGCCCTGCATCGGGCTCCCTGCTTGGAGGGAAGCCTGCTTCTTCCTCTCCCACTCCCCCTGCTTATGTTCCTGCTCTCGCTCTCTCTGTCAAATAAATAAATAAACTCTTTAAAAAAATAAATAAATAAAATAAAATCTTTAAAATAAATATATTAATTTTAAAATTTTTTTAAATAAAGAATTTTAAGAACTATAGTCTTTGCAGAGAAAACAAAACTATGCAAATCTAATAAGAGACTAAAATAAAAATGAATTAACATAAAAATTTACCTTTCAGGAAGCTGAGTTGCAACCACAATGGTAAACCTACAGAAAAATGAAGGATCATTGTCTAGAAGGTTTTCTGGACTCTAAATAGGACACAGGAAAAAAATTAAACAATTTTATAATCATGTTAAACATGGCAGAAACAGTTAAGCTATTTTAGAACAAATGAGGCAACATGTTAGACTCCAGTGTTAAAGTAATTCAACTCTTAAATATACAAAGATTCAAAATTCTAAATGCTAGGGCACCTGGCTGGCTCAGTCAGTATAACAGGTGACTCGATCTCGGGGTCACCAGTTCGAGCCCCATGCTGGGCGTAGAGATTACTAAAATAAACTCAAAATTCCAAACTCTTAGGGCTCTGAATTATTAAAAAAATTACATTTCCACATATATATATATACCATATATACCTCTTCCACAAAACTCCCAGAGACATCGTTATTTAATTCTTGTAAGAATTCCATGGCAGCCTGAGCTCGGTTCTTTAAAAAAAAAAGAGCATTTGACTTGAATTAGAAAAAATTTGGTTAAAATATAACCACTCAATTTACAGATCAAGCAAACATATTATAAAACTTCCCAAATTTCATGCATAGCTATGACAATTCTGCTTTTCATAGTATTTAAGCTGAGGTTCAACCACAATATTTCTTTAAATACTACTTAAATGACTATATTATTTGTACCCAACTTTTCTGAGCAGGCAAATGACCAGAAAACCTTGGGTAGCAGGCAGAGATATTCTGGACCAAGTTTAGACTCACTCTAACCTCCCACACTTATAATCCTGTATGAGAGGTCAAAGAAACAGTCATTTCCATTCAGAACACTGTATTAAGTTGACTATTATGGCTTTGTAAGAATTTTAATACGGAACATACAAAAATAAAAGATATGCTGGCTAAATCTTAAAAATCTTGTTAACCAGAATATTCCATCCTCCTTACGTTAACCTCAAGGTTTAGCTTTAATACAGGATACAGCATAAAAACATAGACAGTACGTTTAAGTTCTTAAACTACCAAGCATATAAAGATTTGCGAGATTTAAAAAAAATAAAGCTAATTTAACTTTTTTCTCAGAGAAATAAAAGCTCATTGAACGTCAAAGCTTTCCAAGCAATCAAAATACAGTGGCATCATTAGATGCTCAAACACAGCTATATTCTATAATAAATCGATGGTTTACCTTGCCGATGCTGCTTCTTTGAAGGAAAAAACTAGAACAGAATTAAAAAAAAAAATTAAGGGCTTCTTTGACTATAAAGGGAAGGTTATTTGTAACACCAGGTATATTTCATTCATAGTATAAATACTAACTATATTTTAACAATAGATTATTAAATTTATTTAATAACAGTGTTCCTAGAGGAAGATAACAGGATGAAATTTGTAATCAAAGACCAGGCTAATAAATCAATGTTCCCAAAGTGTGTACCACAGAACACAAATTTCATAAGATGCTCTGAGAGAATAAAAGTTCCCTGGCTTGGGCGCCTGGGTGGCTCAGTTGGTTAAGCGACTGCCTTTGGCTCAGGTCATGATCCTGGAGTCCTGGGCTCGAGTCCCACATCAGGCTCCCTGCTCAGCAGGGAGTCTGCTGCTCCCTCTGACCCTCCTCCCTCTCATGCTCTCTGTCTCTCATTCTCTCTCTCGCAAATAAATAAAATCTTAAAAAAAAATTTAAAAATAAATAAATAAATAAAAGTTCCCTGGCTTTACAAAGTTTGGGAAACACCATATGTTATATTTCCCTCTTGGAAATTCATAATAAATATATCACATGATATTAAGGTCTTATATTAGAGAAATGTTTAACTTCATCTGGCCCATTTCCAAACTCATTTGACCATGGAATCCATTTGCCCATTTAACAGCTATTAACATTCCGTAGAGCCAGTGTTCCACAGACCACACTTGAGAAGTGCTATATTGAACTGCTTGCTTTTGCAGGTTAACTAAAACAGACTTATTCAGGTTTCCTCCCACATACCCTTGTCATGTCTCAAGGCCCAGATTTGAGGCTGGGCACCATTTTGTAGCATAAAATCAGTGGCTCCATAAGCAAAAGAAACCTTATTCTTATCACACACTGCTCTACCAACCAAGTAAGCAAAGATAATAGGACTTTTTCTTTATAGATAGATACCAATAAAAGGGTGCTGTTGTAGATACACTACCATCCAAAGAAAAGATATCAAAGCTCAATATGAACTAAATTCTGACTTTTCTTGAATGTACTCATTGTTGTCATATACTAACAAATACAATGAGAGATTCCAGCCTCCAAGTCTGGAGAAGAACTTGAAATCCAAATCTGGCAATGCTTTGGAAATCTATATTATGATCATCTTTAAAAAATAATATACAGGCCATCTTTAAAACAGCATTTTTATAGAGACAGTGGAGTATACAGAGAGATATACCTGGACTAAGCTCAGAAGAAACACAAATAAAAGGTAATTTTTATTATTCTTGTAATCCAAAAATACAATTTTTTTTTCAAAAATACAATTATTTTAAATTATGTACTAACCCCTAGGGATCAATGCAAGGACTTAGGAATTGTCTAGATTTCACAAATCAAGGAATAAGGACTACTCCTTTGCACTAATAACAACAATGAAGATAGTAATGATGGGTACCTTTTATTAATGGTCTATCTGCTGGACACGTATAATGACTTACTTCATCCTCACCATAATCCTAAACACAGGGATTATTTCCACCTGAGAGTCAAGTCACCTTGGCTGAGGAGGTGGAGCTGGGATTTAGGCCTTACTCTCCTGTGACAGTGCACTGCCTTCCCTAACATGCATGTGTTTGAAAAGAATAGAACATACTTATTTCCAGCATCCTCTCCGCTGACCTGATTTCCATCGATAATTGTAAATGAACCAATACCTGGAAGACAAAACAGAGTCAGTCAAGGACACATAATTTCTAGTTCAAAACTGTATGGAGTAAATTTACTACCACAAAACTATATTACCTGGTAGTACCAAGTTTTTAAGAATTTCGGTTCCTGTGGCTGTTGCATTTATTAGGCAAACGTGAGCAGATTCTAAAGCCTCTTGCCCATGATCACCCCACAACCTACAAAACAAGACACAAATTCAACACTTCTAAAACTTCCACACAAATCCAACTTTCTTATTTGGATGGTGATCTTTGATCTTCAAAGTGTTCTTGCACAGAATGGCTGATGTGATAACCACAGTAAACACGTGAGACAGGAAGAGCAGCAGGTGTTACGGGGACTATAGCTGAGTAACCTAAGATTCAGACAGGCTGATGCTTTGCATGATTAGAAGGGGGTCAAATCAGTACTAAAAACTTGGGTCTTCCAGCTCCTTGTCCATTACTCTTTTCAAGCCAGATAACTTACAGAACAGATATATTAGATATATTCATTAACATTAAAGAACTGCCTTAGACTTAAAACCCATTTGATCCTCTATTTCATTTCTCCTTAAATTACACAGAGCCAGTATATTTAAGATCTTGACATAGAATTTATCACTGTGACATCTCCAAGAGTGATAAAAGCTTTACCAAGAAAACTGAATTATTGTCATCTGGAAAGCCTCATGTTGACTTCTATAGGAGTGCTTTAAAATATAAAACACAATGCTCATTTTAATAGCATGATTAATAAATGCATATATTATCAAACACAAAGCTATAATAAGGATCAGAAATATACGTTATAACCTGATTCACACTGGCATATCATTAACAGGGCAAGGTGCATGATCACACATGCATCATGGCATCTGGCCCAGTCTGGTTACCTTCACCCAGAAAGCCTTTTATCCTTCCTCGTCAGTATGGGAAGTATGAAAATCATTAGAAAAATGCCACAGTCTGGAGGACTGACAGGCTTTAATGTGCTTTCCCTGTCACCTGATCAAAAACAGATGCCCTGTTATTGCGTAGCCAGTATGTCCTCCAGAGCATATCATAACTGTAACTATTTCATTTGGTTTTTTATTTGAGGAACATCCATCTCTCCATTCCACTTTAAACTCCATGAGGGCCCAGATAACTCCCTATGTGCACCCCTGGAGCTGCAAATGCCTGGCACGCTGCCTTGCCCAGAGGAAGTGATCACTGAACAGCTGTCAAATGAATGGAGGAATAGCCTAGAAGAACCAGACAGACGGGAAACATCTGTTTTTTCTCTATGAAAGTAGGGCACACACAAGACACTGACAGATTTGGTTGACGGATGCTTGGGTACTCAGATAGTGAGCCTAAGAGAATACTGGTGCATCTCTAGGTAAGGCGTTTCAAGAAAGAGGCCAGACAAGAGATCAATCCTCTTTGCTCCCATGCTGGCCTAACTATGGAGAGCACGGCCTGGTTGACTCCTGCCTGGCTGTACAACTTTGCTTCTAGCAGCCTCCCTCTGACACTCCAAAACGGATAAACAATTCTCACTATGCAAAGTAAAATTTGGTCCTTAACTGGATGGGACTCAGCAAAAATTCTCAAATTTGAATTCTCAAATTCAAAAATTTTAATAACCTAAAATATCTTCTCAGCTCTTTCTTGTATGGTTATATCTGAATTCAAAACACAAGCAATGCTAAGAATTTACAAAAGAACACAAGTTGGTTACAAGGGCTCTGTCACTTTGCTTCCTTTCCCAGAAGCTTGGGAGCAGAGTGATGTGACTGAGAACAAGCTCTGAAAAAGCCAGAAGGGCCTATGTTTACATCCTGGCTCAAATACATGGGAGACTCTGGACAAGTTATCTAAGTTTCTCCAAGACTCCATTTCCCCATCTATAAAGCCAAGAGAATGTCTGCCTTCAATGCTGCTCTCAGAATTAAGTGCCTGAAGCCCCTAATACAGAACTAAGCTGTAGGTGCATATGGGAGTTCCAGGGGACATATAGGGACATACTGTAACTTCTCCCGGCTTGGGGGGGGGTGGGGCGGTTTCCAGAAAGGATGAGGGCCAAGCATTTGTGTTACTTCCACTGCCTTAACACATAGACGATGCTTAATAAATAAGGAATGGGGTGTGTAAGGAGAAAAGGCAAGGTAGAGGAATTAGCCAAGGACCTGCCTAATGGCTTAGACCTGCAGTGTCCACTAAGGTAGCCATTAACCACATTTGGCTACTGAACACTAAAAATGAGGCTAGCTGGTCGGAACTGGGATGTGCCTACAAGTGTAAAATGCCAGATTTCGAAGACGGTATGAAAAAAGAGGTAAAAAAAAAATCCCTAATAAATGTTTATATTAAGTGTTAAAATGGTAATATTTTGGATATACTGGGTTAAAGAAACTGTATAAAAATTAATTTCACCTGTTTCTTCTTTTTAATGTGGCTACTAGAAAATGTGTAATTACATATGCGGCTCACACAGGACAGGCATTATATTCCTACTGGACAGCGCTGGCTCAGGACAATCCCTAACACTCGGCGCTGCTCGGGGCGGCCGGGATGGGGTTCACCCGATCCCCCAATTCTGCTAAATGAGGAGTAAGCGCCCAGCGGGGCGGGGCCGGCTGCCGCCCTGGTGACCCGCCCGACACTGGGGCGGCGAACCTCGAACTGCACACCGCGTGGCGGGCGGGCGGGCGCACCCCTCGGAGAAGGAGAGTTCCGACCCTCAAGGGTCACCCCGGGGCCCCAGGCCGGGGAGCCCCGGGAACCGGCTCCCCAAGCCCAAGACTGCCCGGCCCGGCCCAGCCGGAGGCCTGGAAGAGGCCCGACCGCGCCACCCGCTCGCTTAGGCCCGGCCGGGACGCAAAGGAGCCCGCCGGCCGGCCCGCCCAACTCGGTGAGCCCTGGCTCACCTCAGCTGCCGGTCATACTTCTGCTCCTTGAGCAGCTTCCCCGGTTGCGCCATGGCCGCACCCGCCGCGCGAACAGCCAAGCCCCGGCAGAGCACCACCACCACCACCTCCACCAGCACGCAGGCGCACTGAGCGCCCCTTCGCCGCCTCTGCCGCCCGCGCGCCGCCCGCAGGGGGCGCCACCACCTCACTGCGCACGCGTCGCCAGTCCGCCTGGGAGTACGCGACCACAGCCCATAGCCGGAACCCGGACAGAGGCGGGTCTTTACCCTATACTGCATCCCTGCTAGTCCGCCAGTCTGTGTCTTTGTACGTGCGGTAATCGTGGGGCACTCGGGCTCTGGAATCCGGCAGATTTGGTTTTTAACCACTTACTATTTATGATATCTGCTCTTTACCTCTCAAATCCTCTGTTCATCTGTGCAGTGGGGATAAATGGGTCTCCAGCACTGGCTCCTATTAGCCTTAAATGAGATCTTGAATACACACAGAGCCAGACTCACAAAAAATCCTGTGTGGATAATAACTTTCATTATTATGGTCATTATTGTTCACTTATTTCTTCCATCCTCTCATGCAACAAGCCCACGCGAGGTCCTGTTTCAAACCACAAAGTTAGCTGCTCCCAGCTGCAGATAAAAAGACAAATATGTCCGTGGCCCTGTTCTTGAGAAGTTCACAGTCTCCAGAGGGGAGAGGGACAGTAAGTAAGGACAATGTGGTCCTCCTATTAATAGAGGGAACCTGGGGTCCCGAAAGGTGCACAAAAGAACTCTACCCACTCCCCTTCTTCCCTCTCCAGGAATGTTTCACATCGTGTGGGCAAGGAAGCATGTTTATTTTTTTGCAGAGAAAGTATGGTCTTTTATTTTTTTTATTTTTATTGTTATGTTAATCACCATACATTACATCATTAGTTTTTGATGGAAGCATGTTTTAAGCAGAGGGAACAGCAGGTGTCATTCCTGGGAGGCAGAGAAGGCAGGGTAGGATGGAGGGTCTAAAGGAAGTTTGGTGTGGTGGGGAGTTAGGTGAAGGGTAGGACATGGTCAGGCTAGGTTGTGAGGCCCTTGAATATAAAAGCAAGAAGGAATGTAAAGCCCTCTACTTTCTGAAAAGAGCCACTTTTCAAGAAGAGGATGGCTGCCCTGTGGGGATGGGTGCCAAGGAAGAGTTACCCCAAGAGAAAGGGGGAGAGGAAACTAGAAGCCAGAAGAGCAGCAGGGAGGGAGATGAAGATTCTTTCCCTTCTATCTCCCAGAGCCTACAGGCACCTTCAGGTTAATAATTGCCTGAAATAAGATGAAAATGAGCACAGACCCCTGCCCCTAACACACCCTGGGATGGGGATGGGAGGAGAGACAGTTTGATGGTAATGATGCAGTGGGATGATGGATGCAATTCCCCTGGGTGCTGTCCCCAGGATCAGGGTGGAGCACACCCTCTTATGACTTCCCTGGTCCCTACCCAGCACCCATAGAATACAACTGATGGGAAACAAAGGCATGAGGCTTTCCCAGCACGTCGTGTGCTTATGCTGTCACATTTCCTTCTCCAGTTGGACAGGTGAAATATAAGGGATAATAAAATACACCCAAGGAATGCGGGAAGGTCAAAAGACAACAGGTAAGAGTTCACTGCTTAGCTTCTGATGCTCTTCATGGACTGCATGAAAGGAAACATCCCCAAATTTGGTGGGGGAAGTCATAATGCCTATGAAGAAATGTATGAATTTGACAAAGGTTTGTGTTGGGAGTGTCTGTAAAAAGATACGGCACAGTATTAGATTCCTAGAACTGCTGTAACAAAGTCCACAAACTGGGCGGCTTAAAACTATAGATACGTAGGGGCACCTGGCTGGCTCAGTCGGTAGAGCATGTGACTCTTGATCTTGCGGTTGTGAGTTCAAGCCCCACGTTGGGTGTAGAGATTACTTAAAAATAAAATCTGTAAAAAAAAAAAAATTCTTACATTAAAAAAAAACCCTACAGAAATGTATTCTCGCACAGTAAAACTTCAAGTCTGAAATCAAAGTGTGGGCATTATGTTTGTTCCCTCTGCAGCCTGAAGGGAAGAATCCTTCTTGGCCTTTCTAGCTTCTGGTGGTTGGCTGGCAATGCTCGGCTTACAGCTGCAACACTTCAATCTCCGCTTCCATGGTCACATGGTACCCTCCTCTCATGTCTCCGTCTGGATCTCTCCTCATAAAGACACCAGTCACATTGGATCAGGTCTCACCCTAAGGACCTCATCCTAACTTGATCTCATCTGCAAAAACCCTATTTCTAAATACTGTCACATTCACAGATACTAGAGGTTAGGACTCAGCAACTTTGGGAGGAGGGGAGGACCCAATTCAACCCGTAATAGCATGTAAAGGTGCCTGTGCTGGATCTGTGGAGGTTGATCAGACCCAAACCTTGCCACCTGAGAACTGAGGGCCCACTGATGACCTATGCCTATTGTGGAGGTCAGAGAATAAAACTAGGAATCAAACTGGGAAACCATGGCCTCATTCAGTGAAGCCACTGGTTTTCAAAGGGCGGTCCTGGACCAGCATCATCATCATCACCTTGGAACTTGTTAGACATGCAAATTCTGAGGCCCATCCCAGACGGGCTGAATCAGAAGCTCTGGGGGTGAGGCCCAGGGAATCGTTTTAACAAGCCCTCCAGGTGATTCTGATGCACACTCAAGTTTAATAACCACTGACCTAGGGGTCCTGGCTCAGTCAGTTAAGCATCTGCCTTGGGCTCAGGTCATGATCCCAGGGTCCTGGGATCGAGCCCCACATCGGGGCTCTCAGCAGAGAGCCTGCGTCTCCCTCTCCCTCTGCTGTTCCTCCTGCTTGTGCGTTTTCTCTCTCTCTGTCAAATTAAAAAAAAAAAAAATCTAAAAACAAAAAAAACACTGACCTAGACCAAACCCCCACTGAAAAAAACAAGTGGGAAAACTGAGCCCTATAACCACAGTATTACTCCCACTTACTGAGCACTTACCATCTTCCAGGCAGGCCCTTGCCATGCATCACCTCATTTTGTGCTCACCCAATGCAACAGATACTGTTGCTCACCCCATTTCATAGACAAGAGAGCAGAGGCTTGGAGAGCCTTACATTAAAAGTGAGTACAATTCCAAAGCCTCACAGCTATTACAAGATGGTACAAGGATTAGAAACAAACACCCCAACAGATCTGGCCAGACCCCAGCTCAGATCTATTATTTTACCCGTCCTGGTTGGTCTTGGCTGGGGGAGACTGGATCCTTGGGCTCCCAGGCAGTTTGGGGCTAGCTCTGCCCTTGAAGAGCTTACAATATGCGGGAAACCAGCCAGAAAGAATGAGTCACACCCCAGGACACCCTCCCTGGCCTCCACCACTATCTCTCCCTTCCTGTCCTTACCTATCTTAGCCCTTTTCATCCTGGTGCTCTTTGGCCAATTTCTTGTCTTTCTCACTTACCCCTCCCCTGAGGCAGGTGTGGCTCTATAATGTTCACAGTGGTATCACCCATGCCTGGCCCAGAATGTGGCATTAGTAAGTCTTCAATAAATGCGTATTGAACAAAAGAATAAATTTTGAAAACTACTTCCACCATACTTTCTCATTTTCAAATGCCTTACTGGCAATACATATATCATCGGATTTGGTAATTCCACATTTAGTAATTTGTCCCAAGGAAATTATCAGACACACATGCACAGACGTATAAATAAGAATGTTCGCTGTAGTGCTATTTACCATAGTGAAAACTGTAAATAATCTATACATTAGAGCATTGTGCAGTTATTGAGTGCGAAGTTCTCCAAGGCTGATCGTGCAGAGAAATGCTTACCATAGGGCATTAGGTGAAAAAGCTGGTCACAAAGCTATACATATGATTCTGATTGTTTTTTCAGCACTACTAATACATATCTAAAAAGCCTGGTAGATGGTCACTAAAATGTTAACAGTTTTGGTTCTTAGGTAATAATATGTTCAGTGGTTTTAATTTTCTTCTCTGTGTTTTTCTGAATCTTCCAAGTTTTCTACAATGAATAAGGTGTCACTCTTATAATTGCAAAAGGAGTATTTGGGATTCTAAATGTGCCCAACAAGCTAAGGAAAAGGGGAAGGAATAGAGGTTCTAGGGTCTAAGGAGTACATCCTTGACACCAGGAGTCTCACAGATATCATGTTACCTGACCATCCTATTAGCCTCCTAGACTCTCATTCCCATTTTATAGATGAGAAGACAGGTTCAGAGAGGTAAAGTAACTTGCCCCAGGTCCCACAGCCAGGTATGCTGGGAGCCATATCAGGGCTCATTCCATCCCACTGTTTGTACACATATACATACATACATGGAATGGAAATTTTTTTAAAAAAATACAAAAAGCTCCAATTTTGCTTTTAGAGTCTCCAGGCCACAGGGCTTCTGGGCCTGGCCTGTGGGTCCTATGCATAACATACAGTGACAGAGTCATATACAGTACATAGGACTCTACTTGTTGGAACAGCATTGGACATCTGTTGTCTCAACCAATACTCACAGGTTCCCCATGAGGTGGGCAGGGAGGGACAATCTCCTCATTACCTTGTAGAGCAAAGGCATTGTACCTTTGAGAGAGGAAGTGAGATCTGGTCAAGGTCACTTGATGAATGAGATATGGCTGTGTAAGCTGCTTCTGCCCTCCTCCCCCTTCTCCCCCCCCCCATTTATCATAGCCCTCATACCACCCACCCCCTGCCCATGCTCCTCCTTCCTTATAAACAACAGTGAAATCCAGGAGCCACTAATGCCAGTGAGACCAAAGAGTAAATTTCTGGGCACTGAAATCAATTCATTTTTAAAGACAGCACATAATTGAGACAGGAGGCACCTGAATGGGGGTATCGTCTTTCTCAAGTTGACCGGAATGGGCTGCTGGGGTAACGGGGGCTTCACCTGAAATGGGCAGAAACGGGCAGAGTGCATCGGCTCCTCTCACCTGCCTGAGTGCCCAGCACTCCAGAACCCGGAGAAAATTGCTGGATACAGGAAGGAAAGAGTTAGATCAACTTGTATGTGGTTGTTAAAGAGGTCATAGTTTCTTCCAGAGGAGGAAATACTACTCTACAAAGGAGTAAGCCTTAGTGTCCCTCCCACCCCCATTCTGCACCTTCCCCACCCTTCCTGTCTCCCAGTCTCCTTCTGGGAGGCAAACACTCTCCCAAGCCTCTCTTAAGTCCTTCCAGAGAAAGTCTTGCATATATGCAAATGACAATCAAATTTAAAATCCACTTCCTCCCCCTCTCCGTGCTTTTAGACATGTTGAATAAGGGACTCAGCAGCACTGGATTTTTGTCTTTGCTCTGTCACTTGCTATTTTCCCTAACAACTTCTCTAAGCTTTACTTTCCTCATTTGTAAAAAGGGGCAAAAATCCACCTAGGGTTGGTGTGCAGATGAAATTGGATGCAAAACTGTATGAATAATTCTAACTTTTTAATTAAATACTATAAATAAATATGGAATAGGCCTGGGTCACTCTGAAGAGGTGAATCAATGAAGTAGCTACATTTGGAGCCCCTCCCCAGAGCTGAGAGTGTTACAACTCCCCCAGGAGAAGTGTGGCTGCTTCCTCTGGGACTGAGCAAGCTTTTGTCTTCTTGGTCTGAGGATGACAGTTCTGGCTTAGACCTGGGGCCTTGACAACGTTGCATTCTCTGTCACACGCTGATTTTGGAGGCCCCATCCCCTGAATCTCTATCATGAGTCTCCTGCTGCCGCCTGACAGTCGTATTTCTAGTAAGGGTGGCTTCCAGCTCCTGGGTCAGAGAAAGGCATCTAGGCAGGGCTGGGAAGTCACTGACTGACCTTGACCCAGCCAACCAGTTGTTGATTAATCTCTACAACTCTAACTTGTGGAACTGAGGTTCAGGGCCTAGAAGAGGGAAACTGAGATAACCACAGAGATCTAGGGGACTCAGGCAGACAAATGGCCGATTCCTTCACAAGGTCAGCCAAGAGCAGGGCCTGAAATAGTTTCCTCTGGTCAAGGTCAAATGGCCCTTCACCTCCTGTTGGGTACAGGTCCCTGGCTGGGATCATTTGTCTGTCCTTCCATCCACCCATCTATTTGTCTTCCCAAAACTGCCTGCTGAGGCCTAGTCAGAGACAAGGCCTATCCTTGGCACAAGGCCACATCCTAAGATGAATCAGATTGGGCGGCCTAAAGCCAGTGGGTGGAAGATAGAGGACGCCCGGGCAAGGAGGGCACGACAAAGACCAAGGCTTGCAGGTGGGCAAGTGTTGGGCCAAGGCAGGCAGTGAGGTCGAGTACAGGGTGGAGGGCCTGAGTTCCCAGCAGGTGTGCCAAAGGTCATGAAGAGTCAAGGAGAGGAAGGACAAACAGCAGGCTGCAGAGGGGCAGGCAAAGAGTCCTGCAGGGAAGGAGGAAGCAGTGGAGAGAAGAAGAGGGTGGGAGGCAGGGTCTCAGGCTTGGTTCTGTGAGGGAGCTCTTGACCGTCTGTCCTCATGCCCGCTGGTTGATGCTACTTCCTCCCCACTCCCCCTTTGGGGTCAGGGGTCTGGATTGCCAGTCCTGTCCCCTCTCCTACCCCAGACTCCTAGATCCCCATTACTATGGGACCCCTGCCCCCAGCACCAAAGAGAAGTGGTAAAGAGCACAGTGTCTAGAGTGAGACCATCTGGGTGGGAATCCCTTGCATGCTGCGCAGATCATTTTACCTCTCTAGGCTTCAGCCCTCTCTCTGTGAAAGAGGCTTCTTGGAAGTACCACCAAATGTTAGGGTAGCTAAGAGAGTTAGATGGCAGGAAGGACCCACAGCTTGGCCCAGCATCTGCCACAGTGTCTGGTGCCAGTTCTGGACACCTGATGGCCAATGCACTTTGCAGTTTAGAGGAGACTCTCCAATCCCAGAGGGCTCAGGACCCAGAGTCCAGGTCCCCGGTAATGGGATTTGCGGCTCAGGGACAAGCCCCGGGATGGGATGGGATGTGGAGAAACCAGGGCAGTCCTCAGCACAGTACAGTTCGGAGCCTGTACACGTGAAAAGTGGGGAGAGTCCTCTAGCCAGGGCGGGGGAGGGGAGATGGGGAGTAGGGAGAGAGCTTTAGGTCCCCAGACCCCCCACCTGGACTCAACTCTGGGGTTCAACTGGCCTGCGGGCCGGCGCGGGCGGGGCACCGCTGGCCTCTTTAGCCCTGCTGGGGGTTGGGGGGGCGGGTCCCCCAGGAACTGCTCCTCCCGCGCGCCGCAGCTTTAAGAGGCTGCTCGGCGGTAGCGAGCGGGCCGGAGCCGCAGCCGGAGCCAGCGGAACTGAGCGGAACAGGCAGGTGCACGGCTGCGGGGACAGCAGCGGCATGACCGGCCACCACGGCTGGGGCTACGGCCAGATCGACGGTAGGTACAGACCCCGCCAGCCCCTACCCTCCGGATCTAACCCCCGACCTTCGAGCCCAGTCGGATTTCCTGGACCCGCAAGCCCCCCACCCTCCGGCCGGACCGGGACCCCGCTCTGGTCCAGCGCCCATAACCCAGGCCACCTGCCTGGCCCGAGCCGCGGCTCCCCGGCTCCTGGCCCAAAGTCCGCGCTGCGACCCGGCCCGCCCCGCCGCCAGCGAGCCACCCCGCGGCTGAGCACGCGTCCTGCCACCTCCTCCGCGCAGCCCCTGACTGCCGTTCTCGCCCAGACCTGGGCCCCGAACTCACTCACCCGCGGCGGGCACAGGGGGCGGAGGTGGCCCTGGGCAGCTGGGGGCGGTCGGGGCGGGGCGCTGTGCGCGGGTGTCTGTGCGGGGAGCGCGCACGGCGGGTGTGCGGGGACCTCCCGGGAGCCGGGCTCTGCTGGACAAGGGCGCGGTGTCCCCGGGAGAGTTTCCCCGCGGAAGTGTCGGAGCTTTTGTGTCGGCAGGTATGTGAAGGAAGGGGGAATTTGGGGGTGCACGCGTGTGTCTGGGTGTCTACATCGAGTAGGGTGTCTGAGCACGTCCTGGTGGTAAGCGTGGGAGCGCATGGCCCACATCAACCTCCTGTCTGGGAAAATAGCTCCCTGATCCTGCCTCAGTTTCCTTAGGATGCAAAGGAAGGGAGAAGAGGCAGAGGTGAGAGCCAGATGGCTTGAATGTGGGTCTGGGGCAGGTCAGTTACATTTTGGGCTATTTTTTACCAAGCTGGGGTGGGGGTGTGGGGTAAGGGCTCCCCCCTCCATCCGGTGAACAATGAAGACCCAAGATCCACGCTGCCAGAAGGAAACCCCAGGCAGGGTAGGTGGATGTGTGGAGACAGGGAAGTGTTGGTGAGAGGAAAACTCCTCATCTCCCCTTTTCTGGGAATCACTCTTTGAGGGAGGGTGGAGGTCCTGGGCTAGTCTCGGGGTTAGGAGGTTGCAGTGGGCCAGAGGGAGCTGGGGAGGTGCTGTGATGTGTCTGGTTCCCTCTGGGACATAGGGACATAGGAGCATACTTTGGAGGGGAGACCCCCAGATCTGGGCATGGAAAAGCTAGAGACATTCAGAAAAGGGCAACAGAGACCAGCAGAGTTGGAGAGAGAGGCAGAGAAGGGGCAGGTTGAGAGAACCCATAGAAGATCATCTTCCCTCTAGCACCTGCTCTGAACTAGGTTCTGGGTGCTTCCTCCAGAAGTGGAGTCCCCTGACTGTTAGTCCTGCCCACCAGCTCTGAGCATACAGTATCCTATATGGCCTGCCCCATGGGCTTGCCACCCTCAGGCCACTGCCCCTCACCCAGCCAGACCTGGGTCATTCAGTCTAGGGGCAATGAGGGAGGGAAGGACAGAAGATAGAGGTGCGGGCATGCAGCATGCTCGCAGGACTTCAAAAATAACCCAGTGGGTCTGGGCCACGATTCTGAGTCATCCACTGGGGACACAGCTCTGTCGGCACCTGCTGCTGTTTTCTCGGGAAAACTTAAGAAGCCAAAAACGGGGAGAAGCACCAGCCGGCAATAGCTCTAAAAATAGGTTGTATCTCAGGATGTTCCCCAGGGAGATGCCGAGCCTCTCGGCTGCAGATGGAGCCTCTGGGAGGCAGGTGGTGGGCGCTCGTGGGTGTGCACGCAGGTGTGTGTGTGTGTGTGTGTGTGTGTGCTTGCACGAGCATGTGTTTTGCTGTAGTCTTTTATTGCAGACCTGGGTTTACAACAGTGGGTGTTTGTGTGTGATGGTGCATGTGCGTGTGTCAGGTATGGTCGGCAGGACTGTGTGCGTGTTTGTACTCATGTATGTTGCTGGGCCTGGCCACTCTGGGCCCAACGAACCCAGGTCACTGTACACATATGTGTGCACACATGAAATTCTCTACAGATCTGTAGGTAGATGCCAGGGGAGGGCAGTTGGGGCTGCCCATGCACATGCTGTATGTTTATATCTGTACCCAAGTTTGTGTGTGTGTGTGTGTGTGTCCACGCGCGCATGCATGAATGGTCCCCAGTTCTTTCATCTATGAAATGGGGATCATGCTGGTTTCTACTTCACAGTATGGTTGTGAGGAGCAAGCGCATATCACAGAGCCCAAGCTAGGTTGACTTTAGCTTTTGTTATTGTAATCACAAACACCAACACAAACGTGCTCAAGGTGTGGGAAGAGGCTAGATACCTAGTAGGGTCAGGTCAGGGACTTCAGAGGCCTGGGGTTCACTGTGAGCATGCACTGGGAATTGGGGAGGAGTCCCTGCCTAGAGCCGCCTCTGGGCTGGTGGCTATATTGTGCTCCTTTCCATGAATTACCTCTCTGGGCCTCCTATCACCTCTGGGAGGAGAGTTTTAGTGAGGCCATTTTGCAGAAAGGAAATGGAGGCAGAGAGGGAAGTGGCTGAGCTGGGACTGGACAGCTCCAAAGCAGAGGCTGACATCTGAAGGGATATCGGGAGACGGTCCCCCACGGGCGTCCTCGGCCTGCAGCCCAGAGATCCCAGCTAGCCCGAGCCCTTGCTCTCTCCCCACCTGCAGGCCCCTCACAGTGGCACAAGCTGTATCCCATTGCCCAGGGAGACCGCCAGTCACCAATCAATATTGTGTCCAGCCAGGCTGTGTACTCGCCCAGCCTGAAGCCACTGGAGCTTTCCTATGAGGCCTGCATATCCCTCAGCATCGCCAACAATGGCCACTCTGTCCAGGTGGATTTCAATGACAGCGATGACCGAACTGGTAAGTGGCCCTTGCCAGCGGCTGGCCCCCCTCCCACTGGGGTCCTCACCCTGCCTAGGGGCAGGCTCAGGAAGGGCAGGTTGCTGTGGTGGGGAAGGAAGGCTCTACCTCTCATCAGCTCTGAAGCCTTGTGCTGAGCCTCAGTCTCCTTATGCATACAATGGGAGCAAAAAGACCCTCTTTTCCTCTCTGGGTTCATAGAGAGGAACAATGAAAAACGGAAGTGATGTTTGCAGTGCTGACATACAGCAGATCCTCAAGAAATGTGAATTCCCTTCCTTCTCTTCCATTTACTGCTTTAGGTCAGGTTTGTTTTCACTCCAGGCCCTGTCACTGACCTGCTGTGTGGCCTAAGGCCAAACCCTCCTCCCTGTGTGATCTGGCCAAGCCCAGAGACAGAAGGGAGCTAGAGTGTTCTGTGTGCCAAGTCCCTTGCTAAGGTCTTAGGAGGCTCTTTTATTCCTCTCAAGAACCCCCCTCTAAGATGGGCAAGCAGAGACTCAATGAGCGGGGAAGCCCAAATCAGCCTGGTCCAACCCCAAAGGTCTTGTCTCCAGCCCATCCTCAACCTCAAGATTCCAACCAGTTGGGCCAGAGGGGGCCAGAGGAGGCCAGAAGGAACTTATGACATCTGTTTACCCTGGGTTGAGAGTGTAAGTTCTTTCATAATAAATTCCTAGGCAGAAGCCTCAGGAGTGCTCCTCAGTGAAGAGATTTTATCCTTATGAACAGGCCTATGAAGGGTGGAGTGGAGCAAGGAGGGAAGCTGCTAGAGTTTCTTGTGTAAGGAAGTAATTGGTACTCTGCCCCTCTCCACCTCCCCACACACACACACACATACAATGAAAGCACACAAGGGAACTTAACGTTTCAAGCAGAAAATCAAAAAGCAGAGAAGAGGAGGGAAGCCAGAGAAGAGTGATCTTAGTTGCTTAGCTCTGAGTTCCCTGGTAGGCTAGGAAAAAAGGGAAAGAGGACTAGCTATAGTTCTTATTGCAGAAGGGAAGAAATCCAGCAGACCCTCAGAAGAGAGACAACCCTTCCTGGTACAGAATTTTTAATAAAGCCTCTCACCAGAGCTTGGGGGAGGGACATGGGGCTCTTGATGACCCTAAATGACAGTTTTTAAAGGAACAGTTTTCATGTGACTGTACCTTCTAACAGCCTTCAGAGGGCATTGAGGCTTCACCTCAGTAGCTTAGTGAAGGCCATTGTTGTCGGGAAGTGGGGAGGGAGTCCAAGGGAGCATGCCTCTGGATCGCTGATCCAGTGGCTTACTTTGAGGCCTGGCTGGGGCTCTGTCTCCTACCAGAATGCCCAGGCTTGAGGAGGCAGGGAGTCAGTGGAAAGAGATTGAGCTTGGGAGTGAGACAGTTGGGGCTCTGCCACTCACCAGCTGTGTGACTTTGGGCAGGACACCTGCTTTTCTGAGCCTCAGCCATACATCTGTCCAATGGGGGTGATAATATGTTCCTCTCAAGAACACTATGGGGTTGGTGCCAGCAGAGTGCTGAATACATGGTGAATGCAGAGTGAGTGATAGTATAATCTATAGTCAGGACAGAGGGAGAGGGCTAAAGGAGCCAAGTTCAAGGGGTTAGGTAGGGAGTTTATTCCCTGAGAGACCACACTGCAGCATCCCAGGTGGGGCATGCTCAGACGGGTGGGCCCCCAGAGGTCATATCAGGGAGCTCAGCCTGCAGGCCCTCCTGCTCCTGCCTCCCCAGGATGGGACAGCCTGATCGGGCCCCTGCCATGGCCACCCTCCCAGACTCCCTTTGTCAACCCTCTAGGAATGCTATGGACAGATCCTGCTTCTTGGATAAGGCCAGGTAGCAAGGAAGGGCCTTTGGACTGTTGGGTCATCCTCCTCCTCACAGGACCCACAAGGGGCAAGGCCCTGCCCTGGTCACCCATTCTGGACGGGCCTCAGAGTGGAACTCTGAGCCTAGGGCCGTCACCTGATCCAAGGGCTCACATTCAGGCCTCACTGGGGCTCCCTCCACTGCCAGATCCCTTTCACCTGGAAATTCAATCAGTCCCAGGAGGCCTTGTGCATGGCCCCAGCTCAGCAGGTATCAGGGTGAGAAAGTCACAAAACCAGCACAAGTAAGGACCTCCCAAGAGGCCACGGGAGATGGCCTGGGCCTGGCCATCAGAGTGTGGACCCTCAGGAGCTGGTCTCTGGACAACACCAGGTCCTGAGAACGCTCAAGGTTCTAGGGAGACAATGTGATCTGGCGAGTAGGGGCTTGGGCTCTGGACTTATGAAGGATATACAGGCTTATATCCTAGCTCAGTGCCTTGCTGTGTGACCTTGGCCAAATGCCTTGCCCTTTCTGTGCCTCATTTTCCTCCATTATAAGATAGAGATAACAGTAGGTTCTGTCCCTCATGACTTCTATAAGGCTTCTAGAAGGACTAAACAAAAGAATCCTTCTAATCTAGCCCTGGGTCAGGGATCCAGACACGAGAGGCCTCTTGTTAGCGGTTATGGGGGCCTGGGAGACAAGGTCCCAGCTTCCATGCAAAAGTGGGCGGGAGGGGTGCCTGGGTGGCTCAGTCGGTTAAGCGTCTGCCTTCCGCTCAGATCATGATCCCAGCGTCCTGGGATCGAGTCCCGCATCGGGCTCTGTGCTCAGCGGGGAGCCTGCTTCTCCCTCTCCCACTGCCTGCCTGTCTGCCTACTTGTGCTCTCTCTCTCCCTCTGTCAAATAAATAAATAAAATCTTCAAAAAAAAAAAAAAGTGGGCAGGAATGGGGAGGATGGCCAAGTGGACTGGTGTATTCTGTCACTATCTCTGCCACCTGCAGGGCCCAGGGGACTGGGTGAGGATGGACCCAAGTCTAGTTAGCCCAACGAATTTTCCAAATGAAAACTTTCTCCCGCCCCTGGACACTGGCCTGGGCCTGGCACCACCACCTGCTGGGAGGTGTGGGATCTCTCACATCAGTGACTACACACCCCACTTCTTCCTGCAGTGGTGACTGGGGGGCCCCTGGATGGGCCGTATCGGCTCAAGCAGCTCCATTTCCACTGGGGCAAGAAGCACAGTGTGGGCTCAGAGCACACGGTAGATGGCAAGTCATTCCCCAGCGAGGTAAGGGCCCTCTACCGGAATCCCTGTACTGTTTGGGGAAGGACAGGAGAGTCAGGGACTTGATGGGTGCTTGGTGTGGGGCTCTGGAGAGGGTGAGGAGGGGCACCCAGGGGGTTTGGGAGAGACACCTTCCACCTGCCCCCAGCACAGGGTCTTCCAACTGAACTCTGCCCACGGATATCCTGGTCTGTATATCCAGAGGGAGTTTTCTGAAGGACAAGTCCAGTCCCACCACACGCTTGCTAACAACCCTTTAAGGACTGAGCCTGGCATTCAAGGCCCCGCACGTAGTGGCGTTGCCTGGCCTCATCTTTTCCTGACCTCTCCCCAAATTGGCCGGCATATGATGAATCTCCTGTCCACACCCAGCTCTTTCAAACCTCCAGGCTTTTTGCCTATGCTATTCTCTCTGCCTGGGGTACTTTTCACCAGGGTTCCATCTGATAAGCCCCTGTTTACTCTTCAGACTCAGCTGCAGGCACCGCGTCCTCCAAGATGTGTCACTCGGAGGGCCATTATCTATCTCACAGCTCACTGAGGGCAAGGCCCAAACCAGATTCCTCTTTAGGTCACCTGGGGCTCAGGAAAGGGTTGGGCCCAGAGCAGTGTGGATGTTATCTGTGACCACTGGGGGCTCCACTGGGGGCTCTACGGGCCCCTCCCAGAGGCCTGGGAGGTTTAACAGCCTTACCCCTCTTGCAGAGGGGCCAGGAGTCCAGTGGGAGTGAGGGAAGCCTGGCTCTGAGCTCCCATGGCCCCTCGGAGGCGCTAAGCACTGGCCTTGCCCCTATAGCTGCACCTTGTTCATTGGAACGCCAAGAAGTACAGCACCTTTGGGGAGGCAGCCTCAGCACCTGATGGCCTGGCTGTGGTCGGTGTCTTCTTGGAGGTAAGGGGTGGTTACTGGGGCCAAGAGGGGCACGGGAAGCCTGGCGCTGCCCCCTCGTTCCAAACAAGGTGGGTGCTGGGCTCACTCTACCCTTTCCCTGACAGACAGGGGATGAGCACCCCAGCATGAACCGTCTGACAGATGCGCTCTATATGGTTCGGTTTAAGGTGAGACTGGGGGTCCATACCCCTGACCCAGGGCAGCCGGGCGGGAGGGAGGAAGAGGCTGGAGCAGAGGGTGGGCCCAACCACTGCTCCAATCTGACAGCAAACCCCTGCTGAGATGAAGGGTACAGGCAAGCAGCCACAGTGCCCAGCAAATAACTCCTCTTCCCCAGCGTCAGTGGCCTCGCGGAGTGCCCAGAACATCACCCGGGTGGGTATGGGACTGGTAAGATGCTTGTTGAGTCAGTGGCCATCCTACAGGCAGCTAAGGGCAGTTGGAGGACGTGGCAGAGACAGAACATGGAGACCAGAGGGCTCTAGGAGCAGCAGGGTTTACATACCGGCAAACAGGTGGACAGGGCCCAGACCCGGGGGGAGACGGCATCTGGTATCACAGACCTATGCCCACATTTGCATCAGTGGGCCAAGGAAAAGCCTAAATCCTGCCAACAGCGAAGAGTGGGGAGGATGCTGGTCTGGTCCTAGTGGCAGGTCTATGCTGATTCCTGGGTTTGCCTGCCCTGCCCCAGGGAACCAAAGCCCAGTTCAGCTGCTTCAACCCGAAGTGCCTCCTGCCTGCCAGCCGGCACTACTGGACCTACCCGGGCTCCCTGACGACACCCCCACTGAGTGAGAGCGTCACCTGGATTGTGCTCCGGGAACCTATCAGCATCTCCGAGAGGCAGGTGAGTTCTCCCAGAGTCCCGGGTGAGATGGGAGGATATGGCACTCAGGGCCCATCCCAGGGAGTGCCACCCTCCCAACCGGCAAAGCTACAGCTTATGGTCCCACCATCAAGGCTCCCATCTTTTGCTAATAAACATTTAGATTCCTTTTTTTGTTTTGTTTTGTTTTAAAGTAGGCTCCATGCCCAACATGGGCTTTGAACTCATGACCCTGAGATCAAGAGTTGGATGCTCTACGGACTGAGCCAGTCAGGCCCTGCCCCCCCCACTTTTTTTTTTAACATTTAGATTCTTGGTTGGGAGTTTGCTTGATTGTTAGTCATTAGGACATAACCACAGGCTAAGAGGGGAGATCCCTGGATCCTAGGATGATCCCTACTGTGTTAGAATCTGAATCCTGCATTTGTTGATAAGTCTTAGCTAGATGGATTTGGAAGTGGAGCTAGGTGGAGCAGGGGCTAGGTTCAGAGGCCCCTTAGTGGGTGGATAACTGAGGTCAGGATCCCAAAGAGAGAACAAGTGGGGAGGAGTGGGGACAGGACCTAGGAGTAAGAGGAGGGAGAGGTGGAGCCAATTGGCCAGGTATGCCAGATGATGTGTCTGGGATCAGAGAGGACCACAGCACCCCCATTCTGCCCTGAGTATCTCTTCCGCCTTCTCAAGATGGAGAAGTTCCGGAGCCTGCTTTTCACCTCAGAGGATGATGAGAGGATCCACATGGTGAACAACTTCCGGCCGCCACAGCCACTGAAGGGCCGTGTGGTCAAGGCCTCCTTCCGGGCCTGAGCCGCCTGCCTGCCCAGCCGGCCACTAGAGCACCATTTTCCCAAGGGCTTCCATGTCAGCAGACACCAAACCATCCGAGGCTCCCTGCCTGGGGGGTGCTGTGGACCACCCCCTTCAGCTGGCTTGCTCCTTGGCCACCCTGGAGGATTCTTGATGGGACCCTCAAGTCAGGGGACACCCTTCAGCTGGGGACAGGAAGGACAGGAGCTGAGCATGGTCCAAGCCTAAGGCTGCCTCTGCTCTCCAAGACCCAAAGGCCCCTGGGAATCTCCTCCTGTCTTGCCCCACTGGCAGCAGCAGCAGCCCCACCCTGAGCTCACACTGTGATGGACGAGACCCAGCTCTCTGGGGCAGGCACCTGGCATTGCCAGGAAGACTCAAGCAATAATTAGAGGGGGGCAGGGCTGCCCTCTCGGCGTTACCTCTTTTGCAGGCCTCTGCCATGCACGCACCTCACTGCCGGGCCATTAAAATCAGCACCCAGCCTGCTGGAGATGACATGGCCTTTTCCCTCCAGCCACCTGCTGCCCTGGGCAGACACTGGCTACAGCTTCTGTAGTATCTTCCCTCATCCCCACCCAGCCACCAAAGCCACCTACATGACAATCCATCCATGCAAAGATTAATAAACTCATTTATTCATGGAACAAATACCCACTGAGTGCCTGTGCTGTATCAAGGACTGTTCTAGGCATTGGAGGAACTGACGGTGGTGAGTCAAGCAGAGTATGTGGGGAGGGACAAGGGTACTGAGCGGGTGAGGGTTATAGAGAGAGCAGGGCAGGGGCCATGGGAGCAGAGAAAAGGGGGAGAGCCTACCTCATCTGGTGAAGAAAATTAAATTCCAGCCAGTATTCCAAGGCAGAGAGAAGGGACCAAAAAGTTTGAAGCCAAGGGGAAGCAGGTGTGCAAGCCTAAAGGCGAGAGAGAGCCCAGAGTGTGGAGCTGAAAAGGACCAGGGACGCTGGAGCCTTGGGGGAGAGGCTGGGACTCTCCAGAGGCTAATGGGGAGTCACGAAGAGTCTGGGGTAGAGGCGGGGCACAGCCCCATGTGCAATGGAGGAAGATCCCTGGGGGGTGGGGATGAGCAGGCAGGAGTGGCAGCAGGGAGGAGGCAGGGGCCAGTGGCCCGGAAAAAGGGGACAGGATGGTAGAGGTAAGGAGCAGCGGGGCTGGATGAGAAAAGTTTAGGAGGTGCAGCCCAAAGATAGGGTTTGGCTATCAGGGAAGGAAAGAGGATCCAAGTACCTGGGCCTCCACCCGGACTGGGGAGCCTGGGCAGGAGCTGACCAGGGTGGACGCAGCACTCACAGGGCCCGGGAGGGGAGTGCGAGGAATTAGTGGGATGTTGCGGTCTTAGCCAGGGGAGAGGTGAAGGGTTGGGCTGCTTTGGCGTATCTTAATTCAAGGTGATAGTGAGGTCTAGGGGCTAGAGGGGAGGGGTACACAGGAAAGAGGGGGCCCAGGATGTCCAGAGGAGGAAAAGCAGGGAACTCTAAGCAGGAGCTGCTGAGAAGTAGGAGAAAAGCCATAGAATAGGGTCCAAAACACCAGGGGAAAGGGACCCACTGGGGGCTGCTGAGGAGTCTGAGGCAGGGCTGGGGCCAGGATGAGGCATGCATGCTCAGGCCCGACCCTGCATTTATAGGAGCCTGAGAGTGGGTGCCTCCTTAAGTTTGCACCCTAAGTGCCTCCTTGCCTCGCCTCAGTCCAGCCCAAATCTGGAAGGCTCCCTAAGGAAAGCACACAGGTGGGTTTAGAGACCCTGCTCACTGTAACCCAGATAGAGGGGCAGGGCCAGGCAGCAGACAGCCAGGGGGCTAAGGCCTGAGGGGAGGTGACAACTGGGACAGCAAATTTGAAGCAGAGAGATACATTCCTGAGGGGTGCTGGGTCAGGGTCTTTGCAGAGATGGGAGGTGGCCTGTCTGAACACCCTTAGGAGGGAGGCTGAGCTGCAGAGACTAGAGGGGCTGGCGGTGCCTCTCTCTGCTCACTTCACCATGGCTCCTGTCATTGTCACTATTTCCAGAAGGGCACTCCTGGGTTATGCAGTACTTCTGGACTTTGGATGAAGCCATAAGGAGAGGGAAGAATTGGGTCTGAGACTTTTAGCTTCGAGCCATGGATGCGGGGAAGGGAGAGGCTTGTTCAGTTGACCCCTCTCACTCCCATGCTCAGGACCAATTTGTCTCGAGAGCGGGCTGAGGTTGGGGGACAGAAGGGACAGGGCCCCTCGATGGGAGGCCAGGCACAGCTTTGCCCCTGCAGGCGCCCCTGGCCTGATATAAAGGTCCATTTTCTCCCTCAGTGTTTCGGGAGATCTTAGGAAGGGTGGTGTCTCGAGGACAGTTTTGCTCAGCTTGAAGGCAGGCAGCGGCAGAAAAGTAATGCTAGGAAAGCTGCCTCTGAAGGCAGGCCAAGGGCCAGGGGCAGATGTCTGACTCTCTCCTTAGGATCCAAGAACTGTCTTCACCTCCATTTTACAGACGAGGATGATGAGGCTGGAGGAGGGTAAGTGGGCAAGTGGTAGAGTAGGATTGGAACCTGGATCTGTCCCGTAACTCTCCTGCTCTATGCCAGAGAAAATGGGCCCAAGGGAGGGAGGGATGGGTATGGTGGTAGCCACGTGGAGTTGGAACAACAGGCTGATGCCACTGGCCAAGCCAGGGACCTTGGCCAGCCCCTCCCAGGGATGGTGGCATGACAGGCTTGGCGCCACCGAGGACTTGAGAAATGGGAGCTGGTGTTACAGTAATTATCCCAAGGCTGCCAAGAATCCTCACCCATTAAATCCTTCCCCTTAATTTGTTTTTTTAATTTAAAACTATTTTAAAATCAAAAGTGGCCTCCTTATAATCACAGCCCAAGATTTGACCCTTTTACATCCAAATGGGATGCCCCAGTAGGATCCCAAATGCCTCCAGCAAACCTGGCCTCAAGGGACCCAGGACTGTGTCCTGAATCCTTACCCAGGGCAAGACTGCCCCCTGGCATATTTGGAGCACTCAAGACAAGATGGGCTCTGTTTGCTCCCAAGATCCCAGAGAGCTCTCCCTGGCAGCCGGGGTGGCCCTCGAAAACATCTGGGCTGGTGGCCCAGGCCAGTGGCCACAGCATGCTGAATCTGTGCCCAGGCTAGGGGCATCGCCTTCCCTCCAAACCTGGAGGAGCCAGGCCCTGGGACTCAGAGCATCTCTTCTCTGCGCCTCAGGAGATGGGGTGGCTGTAAAGACCCGGCCCCCTGGAATTGTCTGCAGAGGACCTGCTCCCAACCTTGTAGTTACCTCCACAGTTGCTCCTGCTGCAGAGGCCTGAGGTATCCCCATAGGGCTAGGCAGGGACACCCATCGGCCAGAGTGCTCGTCTCTGAGGACAGTGGCCTGTGGCCTGAGCAAAGGTTGGGGATACAGACAGAAATGGGTCTGAGGTGAAGGTTGCAAGGTAAGCTGACAGCCCTGCTGTCAGAGCTGATGTCTGGGAGGGCGCCTCACTGATGTCCAAGCTGAGAGGTCCTGGAGCAGGACGGAGGCTTTGACTGCTGCTAGGGCTGGCCTGAGGATGGGGTCACACAACAGCATCTGCCCAGCCAGGACATCTTGGGAGCCCCCCATGTCCATGGGTCACAACATCCACTCTGAACTCACTCTCAAAGGCAGAATAAACTGCTGGTTGGTCACGATTCTGAGGGGCGTGGGGAATGTGATTCTGGAGCATGGAAGGTTCTGGTATTTGTCCTGCAGCCAGAGGCAGGGCCTGGGGCACACATCCCTTTTGGAGCCTTTTCTGCTCACAAACTTAGGGCAGATGCACCAGTGCCTTCCTACCTGGGCGTTGCACCACATGTCACTCAAGTCCTCGGAAGCTTGTCTTCTCCTCTGTAAAACGGAAATGATAGAATGTGAGTCTCACATATGTAATTCAAAATCTTCTAGTAGCTCTATTTTAAAAGATAAAAAGCGGGGGAGGTGCCCAGCTGGCTCAGCTGGTAGGGCATATGACTCTTGATCTCGGGGTTGTGAGTTCAAGCCCCACGTCGGGTGTAGAGATTTAAGTAAATAAATAAACTTACAAAAAAGAAAGTGAAGAAATATTAATAAATAGACAAATAGTAAAAAGAAATGTGATTTAATTTGAATAATGTATTTTATTTAACTTAACTATGTCCAAAGTAATTATCATTTCAACATGTCATCCATGTAAAAAAATTAACGACATATTTTACATTGTATTTTGTGCTCAGTTTTTCAAATCCACTGTGCATTTTACACTTACAGCATATCTTGATTCAGAGTAGCTACATCTCAAGTGCCTAAGAGTACATGTGGCCAGTGCCTACCATATTGGAGAGCACACCCCAAAACGGATGTTTCCTTTTGCAGGGCCATCTGCTAGCAAGGTGTCCAAATAGGCCCCCTGGCTGGGCCGGTAGCCAGGCAAGGTGGTGGCAGGAACGAGTCAGATCTGCTCCAAGCCTCTGTCCTCCACAAGGGCAGTTTCAGAACATTTGATGCCAAATTGGCTCCCTCTGTCAGGGCCTTCCACCTCCAGGAAACCTCCATCCTGGCTGGCCCTGCCCCAGGTCACTCTGCAGGACCTTTGCTGTTCCTCCAGGAGAGAGGCCAAGACCCTCAGCAAGGAGCTGACTGCAAGAGACGATCAAGAGTGGGGGAAGGTGGTCATGTCCCCGAGAAGGGTCCTGACTTGGTTGAGGAGACTTGATTAGTCTGAGAGGGCTTCCTAGAAGAGGGGTTCAAAGCCAAAGTACTTGGCATCCCAGCAGAAGCACAGAAGCTTCAGCAGCAGTGACCATTTACCAGACCGAGAGGAAGGCCTGGGTATCACCCAGCATGTGTCAACAAAGACGGGGGGTGTGGCTGGGGACACAGGGCTCCCCAGGCTCTGGAGGCCTCCAATGCCAGGGAGAAGTTTACCTTTATATCCAGGTGGCGTGAGGAGCTGCTGGAGGTCTGGAGCAAGAGCTGGGGGCCTTCCGGCTTGGAGGAAGAGGACTCTCTCAGGCTCAGAAAGCACTAGGCATCATTTGGCCTGACTCCACCTTCCAACCCAGGCTCAAGTGCAAATTCTGGCAGGTACAATTCATCAGGCCCTCCTGCTGCCCCTCCTTGGCCCGGCGGAATGGACTCACACCTGGGCCCTGGCGGCTCTTGGCTTGGCAGTCTGTGAGTCTAATCTAAATCCCTTCAGCTGCAATTCAGTTTTTGTCTTCAGAGGCATGGGAGGGTGAGCAGGTGGCTCTTTAGTCCCACTCAGTTGCTCTCTTGGGACAGGCATTGTGGGCAAGAGCATGGGGGCTATAGGGTCACCTGGGCTCCCAGGGGTCCATCAGGTTTTCAGGAAGGAGCTCTTCCTCCTCGTCTCTCAGCTCCTGCTGGGAGTGGCAAGTCCTTGGTTGCTCTGGGCACGGGTATCTCCAGAGGGCACACGGTCCTGTCTCTCAAGTTACCCAGGGCTCCCCAGGGAACGGGGAAGCAGGTCCTTGCTGCCACTGCTACTGCGCCCAAGTGTTCAGGAGTAGAGTTTAGAGGGTGTGACTTTTTCAGCCCGAGGAAGCTATAACAGGGATCAATAAGCTGCCCAGGGAATCCTAGAGTATCCACACCAAAAGAACTCCTGTTCTGACCCCCCTATACAGACAGGACAAGTGAGGCCCAAAGAGGGAACAGAGTCTGCCGAAGTGAGTCAGTGGGAGAGCTAGGATTTATCACTCCTGGTCCAGTGCTCTTCACTCCTCAGGAGAGCCTTACATAGCAGAAAGGCCTGTACACAGAATAACTCTGGGCTTGCCTGTCATGGAGCCCAGAGCTTGCCTGTCATTTGAGCTTCAGTGCTCAGTTGACATGGTCCCCTGATGAAATGCAGGTACCCCTGGGAGGCAGTAACACCTTCTGGGGGAATGATTTTTATCAACTCCTTTTCGGTCTGTCCTGTGAGCTCTTCGCTGCATCTCGGTTCCACATCCGTACAGTGTGTTAGTGGGAGGGCCAAGGGGTCTAAGGGGGGACTTGAGGAAGGAGAGAAAGCAGATTTCCCAGAAGTAGAGCCAAGCTGTGGCTGAGCTGGGGGCCAGGCGACAGCTCTGGATCTCAGGATGTGGGTCACCCCCTGGGCCCCTAAGCTACAAGGGGCCAAGGTAGCTGGACCCAAACCGGCAGGGACAGTGAACGGAAGGGTCTCTCAAGCCCCCCAGACCTTTGCCCAACAGTGTGACAGGAGATTACCTGGGCTGAATTTCCAGCCAGCCCAGGTCATCGGGGCTTAGAGCTGGATTGCAATTGATGTACAGGAAATAAAGATATTCTGTGTGTTCCACATATCCAAGGCCCGTGAACTATGACCCATACAACAATGGCGTCTGAACTTTAGAAGTCAGTGCTTGGAAATGATTTCTCTCCTGGGAAAGCAGAGCTCTAATGGTTTAATTTCAGGCAGAGGCAGGTGAGCTGAAAAGATATTTTGGGGGCAGCCAAGCCTTTGAGGCCTTGGCCCCAGCACTAAATCTAGAAGCCTGTGGTTTCTGGGGGCAGTAGAGGGGACCTGGAGGGGAGCTCCTCCCTCCTGTTGCAGCGTGCGTCTACTAGGGTCTACAGAGCTGCTCACATGGGCCCTATGACCACAGCTGGGGGTAGGGGAGCCCTGCATCAACCGGGCTACTTAAGCTCATGCCGGTGGTAGCTCTAGCAACTCCTGGGGGCTCGAATCAGGGCAGCAGCAGCAGCTCTACAGTCTTTGGGGCGCCTGCCTCAATCTCAGTGCCCCCCTGAGGTCAGAGGTCATGCTGAGGAAAGAAAGTCAGGTGTCTGGCAGCAGGCAAGAGCTTGACCAACCCCAGCCAACTTTCCTAAGCCCTTCTGCAAGTTGAGACCCCTAGAGATGGATCCTCAGTGCCTGTGGCCCACAAGACTTGGCCGTGTCAGGAAATGTCAGGTTTCGGATTATTCTTTTTCTGCCCCTGTTCACACTGACACCCAGGAAAACTGGGGTTGCAGCCACGGGAACAGAGATACGAATGGCCAATGTTTTGGGTGCTGCTAGCAGACCCAGAATCCCTTACCCCAAAACCTTTTTAGTTTAGCATAATTTCAGACTTTAGAAAAGTTAAAAAAATAATATAATGAATATACTGTAGACTGGTCACCAGACCCCCCCCCCCATTTTATCACAGTGTAAGAATTAAAAAGCATGAAATTAACATTATGTTACTATTATCTCATCAACATACCTTATTCATATTTTGTCAATTGTCCCAATAACGTCTTTTGTAACAGCAACGACAGAAACCCTCAGATCATGTCCCAGATCATGTACTGCATTCAGTTGTCCAGTGCCCTTAGTGTCCTTTTCTCTGGACATTTTCTCCATCTGTCTTTGCCTTTCGTGACACTGAAATGGCCAGAGAGTATGGGCCAGTTAGTAGTAGGATGTCCCTCAGTTGGGTTTGTCAGATGTTTCCTCAAGGAGACTCGGGTTATTCGTTTTTCATAGTCTGAACACACCTATAGAACCAGCATCCAGATCAGCAAAAGTATGTTTCCAGCACTCCCAAAACCCCCATGTCTTCATCAGGTTCCTACCTCCCCAAAGTAATCACCATCTTGACTTCTAATAGTATAAATTACATTTGTCTGGTTTTGAACTTCAAATAAATGAAATCATTCATTTCAGAAATCTTCCTAGTTTCTGGCTTTTTGGCTCACATTATGTTTGTGAGATTCCCAGAGCCAACTTTTTTTTCAGAGCCTACTTTTTATAATAATAAATGCAATACCTCCCATTATGAGCCTTCAACGAAAATCAAAGAAAATACAATTTATCTACACACCTGATTTCAAAAAATCACTTAAATGCCTTAGTTGTAATATAAAGGACAGCCCTTTATATTACATATTTATATATACAAATAACATAATTTTCAATAAAATAATATGTGTATCAGACTGTAAATGCTAGCTCACAAGGATGTGATGAGGTCTTTTGAGGCTTGTACCCATATACAGAAGCCTCGTAACATGGCAGCTACAAATTCATTCCAGGCAAAAACACGATTGTTGCCATCGTGGTGTGATTTTCCTAGATAGTGAACAACTCCTGTACTTTTTAGAACAGACATGAAAACATCCCATCTACTCACTGAATTTGAAAAACACACTTATCCACTGTACAATATTTTATAAGTCATCATATTTTAACTCAGAGGAGGTGAAATTTTGTCTCTCAAGATTATGAACAGCACAATGCACAAATTAGGCATAATTGGTAAAATTCCAAGCAACATCAAGTATAATAATTCGCTATATATTAAAACTATACAAGCATTACTCTGTGTTTCCAAATAAAATGGAACCGGACTGTATGGAGTGAATAAGTCAGAGGGATAAAACACAGAGTATAGGGAATATGGTACTGTAATAGTGTAATATGATGACAGATGGTTCTACACTGTGGTAAGCATAGCATAATGTATAGATTTGTCCAACATGCTGTACACTTGAAGCTAATGTAACATTGCATATCAACTATACTTTAATTAAAAAAATAATTGGAAAAAAGGAACAAGGTTGTAGGCTCCAATGAAGATAAACCAATTCTTCACCTGTCTGAACATCCAGATGAGATATTGGAAGGTAGGGCAGGACTCAGACAATTCTCTGTTGGGTGAAACCTACCCTGTAGGACCTCCAGTACCTCTGACAACCCCGAATGCCAGGAGTCTCCCTAACCATGTGACAAGTGCCCCCCCAGATGCCCTAAATGCTCTCCGAGGTGGTACCACAAGTCTAAGGGACAAAAGAGGACTCCATCTGGAGATCAAAGAACCACAGGGAGAGGCATGTGAGTAGGGCAGAGGGGAGAGGGTTGGGCATGGCCTGAAGGAGGTGGGGGCCTAGGTGAGAGCACTAATGGGGGGGTTCTAAGGTGGGGGCTCTCCATAGCCAGCTCCTGAGGGAGTAGGCTGGTCTCTAGGGATGGAGGGTTGCAGACCCCGTGTGAAACTTGCTGTCTACCACCCAGCTCCTCCCTCAGAGGATGCCACCAGGACCTACACTTTCCTGGGCCCTGCATGCATAACCTCTCAACCACTCTGGGCCCCTCAGGGACTGCACCTCCTAAGACATAGGGGGCCCCATCAGCTGCAGCACCTATGGGGGCCTCCACGAGCTGAAAACCTACCTAAGCCACACCCTGAAAGGATTATAGGGCCCTCACAAAGGTAATTAAATATAAAAACAGCACAAGATGTTACTAAAGTGATAAGTAACTATAAAGAAGATAAACATAATTCTGCTTTCTCTCCTCACACTTTTATTTCAATAAAATATTAACTAACAAATTATTTTAAGGCACCTTCCTTTGGACCTCCTCTGAGACCACAGGCTCCATGTGCCTGTGGGGTGACCCACAAGTAAACACAGTCCATGAATTGACCTTTTTTCATGAATTGATTCATTTAATTACCTCATTTCATGAATTGACCCAAGACCTTCTGAAGTGGGTACCATTCTTATTCCCATTTTGCAGATGAGATGCTGAGGATCAGATTGATTAAGACACTTGCCCCAGGTCACATGGTTGGAGCCAAGGCTGTACCACCACTCTCTAGGCCCCTTGAAAGGCATTAGCCTCCCCCACTGATGACAGTGTCAGTTCCTGGTACGAGCCTTGTGGAGGGATGTGTATGCATACGTACAGACACAGACAGACAGACACACACACTCCCTCCACCAGGTCTGGGAAGTGAGAGATGCTCAGGCGCTTCCCGCAGTGTGTTTACGCCCCCTTGTGGCCATGTGTGAGGCTGTAGCTTGGTCTCTGGTCCATCCTAGTCAATATCCACCAGCAGGGGCCCAGCCTAGCTAGCTATGCTGGGAAAGAAACTTGCCCTGGGGGGGGGGGTTACTACTTGTTAACCTATTTAAAATATTTTTGCTGCTGTTTGTGCTCCGGCTTTGCTGAGCACCCGAAGCTCTTGCTTCCTCTGCTATCCAAGGGGCTCCAGTCCTGGGTGCAGCAGGCTACTGGTCAGTGCCACTGTGCACCACTGGGCTATTGGGAAAAGGGCATGTGGAGGCCTGAGGCAATGGCCCCACTGCTCACCAAAGGTATGGAGGAGGGCATTCCAGGCAGGGAAACAGCAGGGGCTTTGCCCTGGAGGTAGGTACATGGAATAGAAGGTAAGCATGGAAAAAAAAAAGCTGAATTAAATTTGACCCAGTCTCCAGCATAGCCTGGGGATGGGGTTGCCCTGATTAAAGTGATGGGTCCTAGTTCTTCAGACAGAAATAGCTCCAGAGTCAAGGAAAGGAGGACATCGCTGCTTCAACACCCCCACATACTCCTCTCTGCCCCCATTCCATAGTCACTATACAGCTAGGAGGAGGGATATGACCCCACAACATACATGGGAATGACTGACCCCGTTCAGCACAGGGTGATACAGAGAATCTAAATTTGACTGATGTCCCTTGCCCGAGTCATATATCCAGTCGATGACAGCGCTGGGGTTCTTATGTCTGCCTGACCCACAGCCCAGCCTCTGAAACCACCACATTACATGGGGTGCCTTGTGCTAGAGGAGGCTCTTGTCTTTTGGAAAAGCAGGTATAAAAAATGCTCAAAAACTTCATAAATGAGCCCCGAGGCCACAGTGCCACCCTGTCCTTAGGCAGGGAAGAAAAAATACCCAGTTCATGGATTCTCAGCCTTCTACAAAAAGTAGGGTGTTGAAGTGGAGGTTTCGATTGTCGCTATTGGCTGATTAAAGTATATTTGCTTTTCCATGAGTGTGTTTGCAATGCACTAGCCCACCATGCCCACTAAGAGACCAGGCTCAGAAAAGACACATACATTGTTAGCACCCTTAGAGATGAAGGCCCAATTTAAATTAGTCTTTACCTAAAGATGCCTAAATAAGGGGCGCTGCCTGGTACAGTCGGTAGAGCATGTGACTCGATCTCGGGGTTGTGAGTTCAAGCCCCTTACTTTAAAAAAAAAAAAAAAAAGGTTGGCTAAATAAAGAGGAAGTATGGTGAGAGAGTAACTTTCTTCCTTCAGGGGAACTCTTCCTCTGGCTTCAGAGAAGCTCAAACTGGCCCCTTAGGCTATTAAATGTGGATAAAACACTTCTAGAAGAGTGGCTTGGCTGTAAGTCCAGAGAGCAGGGCTTGGACCCTTCTTAGCCACAAGCGTAAAGTGGGACCCCTGGGAACCTGGGGAAGTCAGTTCAGGTCTCTGGACTTTACTTTGCACTTCAAAGAATGGATATGTGGGCATCTCACAAAGTACATGGGTTCTGCCAGATGTGACTAGATTTTATAGCAAAAAGGAGGTTCATGGTGAAATATTTGGAATTGCT
The DNA here is from genome assembly GCF_002201575.2 of Neomonachus schauinslandi. Taxonomy (NCBI): domain Eukaryota; kingdom Metazoa; phylum Chordata; class Mammalia; order Carnivora; family Phocidae; genus Neomonachus; species Neomonachus schauinslandi. The sequence continues at coordinate 40,596,421 of NC_058418.1, forward strand.
GCAATAAAGTTGGATGATTTCCTTTTGCTGCATGATTTCTCAGTGCCTTGACTAAGTCGTTGTTCATTGTGAATCTGTTCCAGGGGTGGGTAGACATGGGACTCTTTTCTCTCAGAACTTTTTTTCTGGGATGGTGCTCCATGGAGCACGCTTTCAGAAAGCATGGGTGAGATGCTTTCTCCTGTTCTCCTGATGCATTTCCTGATGCAACCCCTGACCCAAGGTTGCAGCCCTGGCCATAAAATTCAAGCCCAAGACCTTTGTCCTTGCTTTTCTCTCTTCATGGAATGCTCTCTCCCAGATAGGCCAGGCTCACTCTCTAACTTCCTTCAGATCTCCCTCCAAAGCCTATCTTATCAGAGAGCCTTCCCTGGTTTCCCTATATAAAATAGCCCTCTGGTCCCTGCCCCTCCTTTGCCCCAAGACAGCCCACTGGGCCTTCTCCTCTCCCACTCCTATGTGTTAGTGTGTAGGACAGACGTTATTGGGGATTTTCCTGGTTATTAAATATGTGCTGCATGTTAAAAAAGAAAAAAGAAGTGTATAAAGAAACAAATGGAAAAGGAAAGAATGTGAAAGTTTCATGACCCAGAGATAAGCATTGTTAACTGTTGGGCACGTGTCCTGATGCTCAACTTTTTCTCTGCATGCAAAGAGGCATGCACAAAGGGGAAAAGAGGAGGAGGAAAAAATGCATAAATTAAGGTTACTATCTGCCGCCAGTGAAGGGCCATCTTTAGCTTTGGCTGTATGAGCTAGAAGATTAACACAACCACTTTGAGGCTTCCTGATAACCTGGCAAGCTCTTTTGTTTCAGAGCAGGTTTGAGAAGAGGGCTGAGACAAGACTTGTATTTTTTTTTTTTTACATTCCCAAGCCTTTGTCTCTAGCATCCCCAAGACTTGCTAAATATGTCCCTGAGTTTGCTGCTCTGCAGGGATTGTTAACCATTCCCTCTGAAGGAGAGGGGGCCCTGTGGGTCAGGGTGTGTATGTGTGTGCGTGTGTGTGCGCGCGCATGCATGCACACACGTATCCAAATGTGTTGTCAGTTTGGGAGAAAATGGCGCCAAGAAAAGCCACCTGCTTGGGCAAAGGTGGTGAAGCTGAATTACTTGATTTGGGATGGCACCAGTCTGGGAGACAACTGTCTGAGAGCACAGATGTGCTCAGATGGGTAGGAAGGGTTCTCTGGGTTTATTCAGTTGTGTTGAGGAGCGCTGATGCCTCAGAACCACTGCACGGATAAGCACATCTGCACGCTGGCAAAGAAGAAAGATACCTGAGGTTTTTACAAACTCTCCCAGATAGCAGGCCTAGATGTTATAGTTTTGGCAGTCGCAAAAAAGACTGGCTGTACCATCTCAGTTCCCCCTGACACAACATCATCCTCAGATCCAGCTTTCCTAACGTTCCATAGAAGCTCTTATCTGTGTAGCTAGGAAATCAGGGAATTTTGCCAGAATCACTCAAGGGATGTAACTCCCTACCCGGGTCAGGCTGTTTTTTTAAAATACAATTTTGTGGCTCCTTCTCCTTCTTCTCCTCCCCCTCCTCCTCCTTCTTCTTTTTCCTGATTATACAAGATGAGCCAAAATGAGTGATAGATATATCTGTTTACTGTACAAAATTCGTAATGTTTACCTTCATCTCTTTTTTTTTTAAGATTTTATTTATTTATTTATTTGATAGAGAGCACGTATGCAAACGTGGAGAAGAGGAGAGGGGGAGAGAAAGGGGGAGGGAGAGGGAGGAGAGGGAAAGAATCTCAAGCCGACTCCACGTTGAGCACTGAGTGCAGAGGCCAAGGTGGGGCTTGATCTCACTACCCTGAGATCACGACCTGAGCCGAAACTAAGAGTCACACGCTTAACCGACTGAGCCACTGAGGTGCCCCTACCTTTGACCGTCTCTTTAGGATAAATTAAAAAAGGAGAATAAGTGGATCAAAGATCTGTCCATTGGGTAGCCTCAGTTTACACTCCCGGCTGCCTAGATGGCAATGCCTACTCACCAATATGAAGTACTAATAATGTTTTAATGTTTGTCAGGTTGATTGACAAAAACCAGTATCTCATTTTAATTCATTTGCTTGGTTTTGACTGAGGCTGAGTATTTTTACATTTCCTCAGAAAATGACAGCTGATCTGCTGCTTTTCCTTTCCCAAGGAAAGATAAGTCCTTTTCCTTCATTTTTCTACTTATAAGACCTTGAATCAAAGAAGCCCTGGCTGGAGTTCTTGGGCTGGCCATTATAAGTCAGTGACTGAGCTAGCTATAGCCCTTAGACGAAAGTTCTGGTGCACACAGAATTATCAAGGGTACATTTTTTACTTTGGAATTGTTGTGTGTGTGGTAACTTAGAAAAACGTTGTGGTTTCAGACTTCGCAGAGTGACAGAATTTTTCTCAGGAAAGTGTGGTGGGGACAGCCAGCTGTATGTCTCCAGCAGTCACCTCAGGCACCCATAAATGCTTGCAGATGGAGTAATTAAGCTGTGTCACCCTTTGTCACCCCAAATGAATTACCTATATGAAAAATAAAAATAAAATTGCACCCATTTCTTTGGAATGCCTTAGAGTTATTTTTAGTTCAGTCTGAAAAAGCCTTCTCCATATCCAGGAAGAGAGATACTGCAAATTCTGACTTACTGGTAAAACTTCCGGAAAGGGCCAAAGGTGAGTGGCAGTATAAATGTCATACCAGGAGCAAGTCCAACAGGAGCAGTTTGATGGCAGGCACGTCCTTGGGTCCAGGTGGGCTGGCCAGACTCTCCAGGTAAGTCGGCATGTCTTCCTTCCCGAAGACCACATCCTCAGGGCTCTCTAAGTGGCCTTTCTGGTCATCTCCTGGTTTTCTCTGCCTCCAGGGAAGCACTGCACTTGCCTTAACCACAGTTAGTAGAAGAGTGAGTAAAGCCATTAGTAAGCAAGCGGGGGATACCTGGAATCCCACAAGGCGAGGGACTCAGGGATTATCTGGTGTCTTGGTTCTCAGCCTTTCTCAGCCTACCAGTCACTAACCATTTCTGGTAACTGTCAGTGACCGGACCAATGTAATTGTTTTTTGAAGGCCCAATGCTCCCTGGGGAACCAATGAAGATTTTAGAGCAGGAATTTGAGTTTTAGAAGGGTCACTGCCTCTTCTGTAGAGGAAGAGCTGCTAAGCTGGCAGTTGAAGTCAGGGAGACCAGATGAGAGGATTGGAATAGGGCAGTGAAGTCGCCGGAGACAAATGCATGCATTGGAGAGATACTTGGGGGATAAAATGAACAGGATTAGATAACTGACGGGGGTGGGGGGAGGGTAGCAGTCAAGACTCCCAAGCTTCCAAAAAAAAAAAAAAAGACTCCCAGGCTTCTGGTTTAGGCTACCTGGGAAGATGGCGGGCCCATTACTGGGTTAGGGTAGGAGAGAAAGAGCAGGTTTGGCAGGAAGCTGAGTCCCCGGAAAGATGTGTTAGAGGCGTACGTAGGGCCTCCAGAGGGAGGTGGCCAAGTGGTTGAATAAAAGGCTGTGACGCCTGGGAGAGGAGTCTGGACGGGCCGGCAAAGCAATGGAGGGGAAGCCGTGAGGTATTATTAAACAACAGCAACGAACTGAAGGGGCTGCTCGGTTTGGGGTGTGAAGAGTGTGGGAGGTCACGTGGTGGGGTTGCCAGCCACTTGAATGCCCGGTGGAGTAGCCTGCGGGGCGCTCAGCCCACCCACCACTAGAGCCCAGGAGACTGGTGGGGACGGGTGGGGAGGAACCGGATTTGGTCCCTCCCGCCCTGCCCGCCCTCTCGTCCTCCTTAGCCATTGGGCAATTCCTCTGTCCGTCAAAGGCCCGCCTCCGCAGGTAAACCAATAAGGGCCGGCGAGAGGATGCTTCCTTCTCCATCTGGATCTGCACAAGGGGCCGCTTCAAGGAGGTGAGGCGGGAGGAGTGGCAGCCGCGGCACTGTGCGCAGGCGTGGAACTGACGGGACGGACGGGGTGGCGGTGGCGCAAGCTGGTGAGAGGGGAGCGAAGGTCCGAGGTAGGGAAGGGGCGATCGTGGGTTGGGGACTCCTCCACCCGCAGGGTGTCCCCTGTGCCTTGGTCCTCCCCGGCCCGCAGGATCGGATCAGGTGATGAGGTGGAGAGCCGGGGTGAGGTGAGGTGAGGTGAGGTGAGGTGAGGGGGCGGGCCCGCAGCCACAGTCACCCCATCGCGCGCACGCGCCACGTGGGCTCGCGGACTTGCCAAGGACCCTTGGCTTCGGACGCGGGCACCCGCACGAGCTGCTTTAGCCCCTGGAGCACCCACTGTGAGTTAGGCGCCTCGACTGAATTTGCCTGTTTTTCAGGCTGGGAAGCTGGGGCTCAGGGCGTGGCCGCGCCGGGGCTTGAGGGAGATCGGGCTTGGTGGACTCCGGAGACCGAACTCTTATCTATGAGGCTATGGGTCAGAGACTTGAACTTGGGACCTGTTTGTTTTTTCGAGGGACACGAAACTGGATCTCGGCTGCGGCTGCGGCGGACCGACTTGCGTCGGACACTGTTGCCTGGTTTCTCAGCAGGGCCCCAGAGGGGTGGGAGGTGCCAGGCGCCCTCTGTAGTCCTTGACCTACCGCCCGGGCCCAAGTTCGGTGGGACGGGGGGGGGGGGGGGGGGGGGGGGAGGCGGGGCCCCAGGGCCCGGAGAAAAAAAAGAAA
>NC_058418.1:40901495-41096922 GCF_002201575.2 Neomonachus schauinslandi
AGGCATAGGAAAAGATCGATTGTACTGCGGAGGTGAGCCCAGATGAAATGATTCAGACCAAATGGCAGTACTTCTATCTGGCAGTCTAGGCAGCTATGTAGTGGGCTTGGTCTTTGTGAGAAAGAGTGGGAAGAACAGATGATGGGGGTGGTCCTGAATTGGGTGCAGGTGGCTGTTGGGACCAGGAGGGTCCAGGGTGTCGGGAGAGATAGTTCCGGAAGTCCAAAGTTTTTGCAGAAATGGCTGGCTGGAGAGTTCGTTGTGGAGGGAGAATCCTGTGTACCGGGGGTGGGGGGACAGGCACAGGGACCAGGCTCCGAAATGGAAGTGCTAAGAAAGAAATGTCCCCCACAGTCTCATAGTAGCCCTGAGGGACAAGATACAGGGTCCCCTGCCTCTTGTTACTTCAAGTCAGAGGGGATTGGGAAGGGCAGTAGAGGATAGGGACAGCCAGATTTGGGGGGAATGGGTTCGTGATAAAAAGAAGGTTTTCCTCCGGTGAATTGAGAATACAGAGTGGCTGGCTGGGTTCCTATCGTATTTTTTGTTTTTTTAATCCATGGTTGGTTCTGGAAAAACTGGGCTGGCAGGGCCTATGGTGCACTTGGTGCTGTGGCCTGGGTTCCTGTGGGAGGCCAAGGCTCCCAGCATCATGGCAGGGCGGGGCTGTCATTGCCAGTACAAAGCCAGCTGCAGCCGCCACTTCATCTCAGAGGATGCTCAGGAACGGCAGGACAAGGAGATCTTCCAGCAGAACATGAAGCGGCGGCTGGAGTCTTTTAAGTCCACCAAGCACAACATCTGCCTCAACAAGAGCAAGCCACGACCTCGCAAGACCAGTCGCAAGAAGGCACGTGCTTTCTCTGGGACTTCTGTTTGGGGCTGGAGGCTGATGGTGCATAGTTTCAAGCTCCCAAGTATTGGAATCCAGCCCAGGGGGACCCCGAGTTGGATAATCCTCAAGACCTTGGTGGGTGCAATAGTTTGTGTTCCCTTTTGCAACTTCCTGGAGGCCCAGAAGGGTAAGGTGAGGCCTTCTGGGGGAGATCTGCCTCTTGCCATGTGGGCGGTCACCTGCTGGGAGGCAGCAGAACTTCCTACCAGAAATGAACCCAGAAAGAGAAAGGCAGGTTCCTGGGGGCAGGAGCAGGGAGAGCTCCATGAGTCCCTAATTCAGCCCAGGCTGAGGCATCCAGAGCCCTTGCTGGGGCATAGGTTACTTACACTCCATAACACTTGCCTGGGGCGCCCCGGGCAGATGAAACCACTGAGACTGACACAGATTCCCAGGCCCGCTGTGTCAGGGAGACCCTACCAGACAACAGGGTTGGGGTTTTGAGCCCTGATCAGAGGCTTAGGGTTTTTTTTCTTGGTCCTCAGAAGGATGGCTTGGCTAACACTGAGGCCACAAATGGGAAACCTCGAGACGTGGGCTTTCAGGACACAGGCAAGCAGGGAGTGGGGGTGGGGCTGAGGATGGGGTGGGAGGGCAGAGGCCCATCAACCAAAACCTGGAGGATCCCCTCTGTGCTGCATTCAGTGCCATAGGCTGAGGCTCCTCCCTTCAGGGACCTGATGGGCTTACTTGATTTCAAAGCTGGCCATGTTCTAGGCAGTTCTCAGTTTGTGGCAGGAGGTGTCTGGTAGCTAACTACAGGTTCTAGGCCCCGGGGACTTGGAGAAAGTATCATGGAGAAGGGGGGAGCTTGAAGGATGGGTGTCCCCTAGCCCAGTGTCCTGTCTGCAAAACCAGGAGTTTGGATGAGCTGAGCATTGATGGGCCTTCCACCTCTCCAGATGCTCATGTTTTCAGTTGAGGATGGGCTCCGGGGCTGAGAGAACAGGATGGAGGGGCTGGAAAGTAGAACCTCCCCGCTGGCTTCCTCTGAGGAGGGGCTCTGCAGCCCCACCTCCCTTCCTCTCCAGCCCCAACCCCTAGGCCAGTGCTGAAATAGCCAGAGGAGAAGGTGGGGGGTTGTGCCAGCCGTGGGCTCTTGCCTGGGTAGACAGCTGGCTTGGGCTTACGCGGCACCAAGAGGCAGCTGCCGGGCTGCCATCCCCACTCAGTCTTGTCCCCGTCCAGCTGCTGTGATCTTAACTGTGGAGTCGGAGTCGGAGGAGGAGAGTGACAGTTCAGAGACGGAGAAGGAGGATGACGAGGGGATCATCTTTGTGGCTCGGGCCACCAGTGAGGTTCTTCAAGAGGGCAAGGTCTCAGGTAATGCTTTCCTCCCAGCCTCCCTCCCCCTCGGGCAGGCTGGAGCTGTGCAGCTGCCATCTTCCCTCTTCACTCATGGCCTTCCCTCCAGACAACTCCCTTTTCCTACTCACTTATTCACCAAGCAGCATTTACTGAGCATCTCCTTTATAGTCAGACATCTGACATGCCTGATCTGATTCAATCCTCACAACAACCACGATCGGGGAACCGAGCTCATAGAGCTCAAGGGTCTTGGGATTTGTCCAGGATCCCACAGCAGTACCAGAATTTGAACCTGACCCATCTGACTCCAAAGCCTGCAGCTTTGTCACTGCCTCCCAGCCTCCCTTTACAGTCTGGCGAGGCATACGAGGTGACAAGCAAACCAAACACCAGGCTCTGTTGTGACCCATGCTCAGCACACCTGCCCTCAGGTAGAGCCCCTGGGGAGGGTGGCAGCCTGGCCTGGGGAAGGAGTCTGAATTCATCAAAATGGCATTATTGTGGATCAAAAACAATATATATATGTGTTTCCGTATGTGGAGACCTAACTTACTCATAATATCACTGCTAGTTGGCTCCAGCATCCTCAGGTGTCATTTCTAAAATGTTTATTCTAGAAAATTGCAAAATATACAATAGACAGAATAATAAAGTAAACTTCCATCTACCCATTACCCAGCTTCAATAATTACCTACTCCTAATCTTATTTCATCTATCCCCTCACCTATGCCCCTCTCTTCACTGGGTTCTTTTGAAGCAAATCTCAGATATCATATCACCTTATCAATAAATACTTAAGTATGTATCTTTAAAAGATAAGGATTCTTCTTAAAAAATATTACTCACAATACCATTATCATATCTAAAGTCTTTGTCACATGTTCAAATTTCCCTGATTGTCTTAAATTTTTTTTTTTACAGTAGATTTCAAATAAAAATCCATACAAGGCCCACACATGACATTTGGTTGCTAAGTCTCTTTTATCCTACAGCAGTGGTTCTCAAGGGGGTGGTAGTGGAGTGACTTTGCCTGCAGGGGACGTTTGGCAATACCCGGAGCCATTTTTGGTCACCCCAACTGGAGAGGCGCGCTTGCATGTAGCGGCTAGAGGCCAGGGACGCTACTATGTGTCCGCTAACGCATGGGACAGCCTACAACAAAGTATCTGTTCCATCTTGTCAGTGATGTCAATTTGAGAAACCCTGATTTACAGATCCCCCCCTCCCTTTTTTTCCTTCCCATGTATTTATGGAAATAGTCTGGTTATTTGTCCCACAGTCTTTCCTTGTCTGGATTTTGCTGATGGAATCCCCAAAGCATCATTTTAATATGTTTCACTGTGCCTTATATTTCCTTTAAACCAGTCATTAAATCTCGATCAGATGTCAGTTTAGATGTTTTGCTAAGAACCCTTGAGTGGCGGTGATGGTGCACTTTGTACCGCGTCGCAGCGGGAAACCCATCCCCTCTGGGGTCTGTCTTCTGTGAGGTTACTGTCGATCACTGGGCTCAGGTGCTAACCTGGCCCACCCGCTGGGAAGCTCGCCAGCAGCCGTTCAGCAGCGTTAGCCGCTGACGGTCATCGCCAGACCCCGCACTGCATCCGGGGCTGCACAGTGGTCATGCTCTCCATCTCCTTTGTCATCTGCATTACCAGCACTTCTTCTATAAAAAAAACTTCACATCAGTGACTTCATTACTTTGAGGGGCAGTTCATACAGAAAAGAATAGATGAATGCTTGATTTTTTTTTTTCCTTTCACGTAACAGTTTTCAGACCAATGAAGCCTCCTCCAAAGGTGAAGACTGAATTTTGTTGTTGTTGTTTTAGTCTGGTGGTGGTGGTGGTGGTTAAAATTTAATATTCCGGGTCTTTCAAGAGAGGGAGTTTTACTTCCAAACATTTTATAATGTACTCGACTGCGAAGGACTTTATCAATGAGCAGGTACAGACCGAGCACCTGTTATATGCAAGGCATTGTATTGACTTTGGAGAGCAGGGCGCGGGAGGTGGCCAGGGGGCTTCTCCTCTTTCAGAACCTCGGACTTCCTGTCACACAGTGGCCCGGCCTCCCATGCTGGGCCAGCAGTGCCTGGACTCCTTGGCTCAGGTCCCCTTTGCGGCACAGCGTCTCGCCTGCTATGGGGTTTGCATGAGCTCACTCTTGTGGGCTCTGTCGCACCAAAGGGCTGTGGTGGGTGCTCAGGCAGGGTGTCCAGCACCAAAGCCTTTGGCGTGGAACCTCGAGGTCTCCCTCACCCTCAATGCTGTCTCCTCTGGGACAGGGCCTGGCAGGATGTGGTTTCTGAGGCCAGCGCTGCAAGTTGATGAGGACTGATCACAGATGGGCTTTCTTCCTGCCTGGCGCCTCTTTTCTCTTGAGTTATCTGCATTCATTTAGTCAGTATTTGCTGAGCAACTACTCTGTGCCCAGCCCTGTGCCAGGTGCTGGGGATATACAATGCAGAGCTTTCCCTCATCAACTAATCACACATATGGATGTATTAGGGCAAATGTGGAATGAATTTATTTACGACAACGTGGTGATACTTGAAAAGGATTCCACTGTGTTACTAATGAGTGCATATGTACTCTCTGTCCCCAGGGAGCCTTGAGGTGTGCCCAAGCCCACGCATCATCCCCCCCTCCCCAACCTGTGCAGAGAAGGAGCTACCCTGGAAGAGTGGGCAGGGAGATCTGGCAGTCTACGTGTCCTCGGAAACCACCAAGATTGTGCCCGTGGACATGCAGGCGGGCTGGAACCAGAGCATCTCGTCCCTGGAGAGCCTGGCGTCCCCGCCCTGTACCCAGGCCCCGACTCTGACCTGCCTGCCTCCTTGCCCGCTGGCCGCTGAAGAGCCCCAGCCCCCTTTCGACCTGCCTTACGATCCACGCCCTAGCTTCGCCTTTCCCCCAAGCCTGGCCAAAGCGGGCCGCTCTCGCAGTGAGAGCAGCGCTGATATCCCCCAGCAGCAGGAGCTGCAGCCCCTCATGGGACACGAGGACCGCACCCACCTTAGCCCACGCGCAGCCAACTCCCACTGGTGCATCCAGTTCAACAAAGGTGGCCGGCTGTAGCCCACGGACTCAAGGAGGAGCAGGGAGCTGGATGCCCATGGGAAGTCTTCCCTGGGCAATGGGCAGAGGAGCCCACTTAGCCTGACAAGGAGCCAGAGGAGCCTGAACTAGCAACTGGGCTTCCTTGGGGCAGGTCAGAAGGGTATCCTGGACTGGTCCTCACAGGGACCCTTTCACCACCTTCCCTTTCAGTAAGGCCCTTACCCTGGCTCAAGACCCAGTCCAGAACTTCTAGGGACTAGGCCCAGCCACTGGGAAGCTGATGCCCTTTCCTCAGTGGGTCCCCCTACGGTCACTCTTGGCAGCTTTTCCTGCCCCCAAAGCAAGGGCATCATTCCATAGCTGATGCTGGTCTTTCCTGCCCTCCACCCACTCCCCAGCATCAGCTCAAAGACAGTGCCCTGGCACTGAGGCTCCTCGAGGGGCTGGTCCTCAGAGGGATGGGGGTGGGAGGTGGAGCAGGCCTCAACCTTAGGCTTTGCTGCCCTGTTGGGTCAGCTACCTACAGCCCATTTTGCGGGGGGCAGGGGGGCAGTGGGAACCTGTGTCCAATTCTTTCTTTATCTCCTTCCCTTTGCTGCCAGTTATTGGGGCCATAGTTCTTCCTTTTCCAGGATCGAGGCCACAGGGCTGGGCCAGGCTTCAGATCAGGGCTGTTTCTTGGCAGGGGTCACTCTGAAGATCAGCTGCTCTGTATCCAAGTCTGGATCTTTCAGATTCCTGGGTCTGGATTTTCTGAGGAGGGGAGATAGTGGCCTCTGGGCCACGACCACCTTGACATTCCCCAAATAGGAAAGGAGCCAGGTATTAAAGGGCCACCGTCCCACTGCTCTGGGGGCTGGGATGCCTGGCTGCAGTGGGAAGGGGGCTGACTGGGTGGCAGGTAAATTTTCTGGGGTTAGCACCTGCCCTGTGTCTTGTATCTTGAACCTAAGACACATTAAACATCTCTCAGATGAATGGGTGTCCTGTGTCCATCTGTCTGGGGGTCCTAGGGGTGCGGGGGCAACTGGGGTATCTAATGAGGCAAATAGAACCTTACAACTGCCTGCCCTGGGGCTTCTAGGAGAGAGAATGGAGGGGGATCCTGGGAAGGACTGTTAGGCCCTCTGGCCCTCTCTCCCTCCTCCCTCATACCTTCCCAACATGGTCCCCTGAGTGGGGGGCCTGCAGTGGCTGTCCAGGGATCGCTGTATGGGCACAGGGTCACAAAACTGGGAGTCCACTCTAAAATAGGGAGGCCAGCAGGAAAAGAGACCCCAGAACATAGGTCCCAAGGTACCCAAAGATGCAGCCAGCACATACTGGGATCAGATAAGCCTTCCTTGAAAACCTGGAGGCAGGTGTAGGACAAATAAACAGAAGTCCTCTGCCCATGGCAGGTGGGAGGGCAATCTCAAGGGAGCTGCTTCCCACTCGAGTTTACACTATAAAGTGGGTAGTGTGGGGTCCAGAAACATCTAGGGACCAAAACCCTTAGACAATAGCAGCCCCAGATTCAATTCCCACTGTGTCTGAAGGACTTTTAAGAAGACATCCATCTTTATTGAGATATAACACATATACTACAAAACTCAACCATTTAAAATGTATAGTTCAGTGGTTTTTAATATATTCACAGAGTTGTACAACCTCATCACAATCTAAGTTTAGAACATTTTCATTATCCCCAGGAAACCTTGTGCCCATTGGCAGTCACTCATCATCCCCTGCCTGCCCAGCCCTAGGTAATCACTAACCTACTTTCTGTCTCTGTAGATCTGAAGGACTCTCGACACTGCGAAGGTTACACAGGTAGTCAATAAGCACTTACCTTCTCTGGGCTACGAATGGGAAAATGGGAAGGAAAGAGGAGTGACTTGGGCCTTGCCCTCACATTGTTTAGAGCTGGCAGTGACAGGACCTAATAGCTAACCGTCCAGCTGTCACTTACCAGCCATGGCAGCTTAGGCACATTACATACTGTCCGTGAGCCTCAGTGTCTTCATCTCTAAGACGGAATAGCAAGTATACTTATTTTATAAGTTTGCTGTCAGGATGAAATGAAAAAATGACAAGAACCTAGTATACAGCAGGGCGCACAGTAAGGGATCGTTAATGTTTGCCATTGCAGGTCTTGTACTTCAAGGCAAGGAGCGAGGAAAGTGCTGTGGGACTCCGAGGAGATCTGGGAAGGCTTTGTGAGGAGCTGGTGGGTGTGAAAGTGTGTGTGTGTGGTGTGTGTGTGTAGGGGTTCAGACAATACAGGCCAAGTTGGGTGGATGCATTCCAGGTAGAAAGAGCAGCATGCCCAGAGCACACATGGCAAAAAGGGAGAAGCAGTGGGTGATGTGCCCTGGAGAAACCAGCCAGAGACACACAGGCTGGGGTGGGGGTGGGGGGATGCTGCTGAGTTGTGGAGGTGGCAGAGAGCTGGCCTGGGAGAACTGTGATCTGCGGAGCGGTGTGGGCAGTGATATGCTTTAGAGAGCTCAAACGCAGTCGGTGCCAGATGGAATGAAAGAAGCCCCGGGTGCAGGATAGACTGGTGGAGGGGAAGGCTGGAGACAGGAGGCTTGCTCTGCTCAAGCAGCCTAGGGACGTGAAGAGACGGGACAGGGCAGGCAGCCATTCTCAGACTTTCGGGTCACAATCACTGAGAGCTGTCAAACATACAGATTCCTGGGGCACCTGGGTGGCTCGGTCAGCTAAGCATCCGACTCTTGGTTTCGGCTCAGGTTGTGATCTCGCGGTCCTAAGATTGAGCCCCATGTCGGGGCTCTGCACTCAGCGGGAAGTCTGTTTGAGATTCTCTCTCTCCCTCTCCCTCTGCCCCTCCCCCTCCTCGCTCCCTCTCTCTCTAAAAATAAATCTTTAAAAAAAGCCATGTAAATTCCTTGGGCCTGCCCCAAGGTTCTGACTTAGCAAAGCAATGGGGACCCAGAGATCTGTAATCTTAAGCAGCTCCTTGTGAGGGAGATCACAAAGACGACATTCTTCGAGAATTTTTAGATTAGAAAAGTGGTAGAAATTAAATCCACACAATCAGGCAACTCAAGGTGCAGGAGGAAGGGGTGCAGAGGGGCTCCTGGGTTTGGCGCTGGGTAACTAAGGATAGTTGGACATCTGGGAAGACAGGGTTAGTTAGAGATGGAGGGGGAGAAAGCAGGTGAGCACAGCTAGGGGAGAGGCAGGTATGTGGGATGCAGGAGAGTGAGCAAGTCAGGAGCTCATCCATGGCTCACCACCTGACTGGATAAGATGATGGACATGGCCCTCGGGGTGACCTAAGCTGCAACCATGTTTTGAAGGAGGAAGGATTTTGACCAGGGGAGATGGACACATTTGAGACAAGATTTGTGATCAGATGAGTTTTCTAGGCCAGTATGGAGTTTGGAGTTTATTTAGGCCAAAAGTGAGAAAAGTCTGCAAAGTTTGGGGTATTATCACCCTCGCTGTCTGGGGCAGTACTGAAGAGAGTGTGCAAGGTTTGGGGTGGAGTAAGTGCAATGACTTTGGGTCTCTTATCACTAGGCCCAAAGCCCCCATCTTATTTTTGATTGATTTATGTTGGCAAGGAATGGGAGGCTGAGGGAAGGCTGGGCAAGGGGCAGGGGAGGGAGGCCCAACCCCATTTTATGATCTCAGTGGAAAAGGCTGCTGTGAGTGAATTTTGCTGCCAGCAGAGCCACAGAGATGGGCCCCATGAGTCACTCCTCAGTCCTGCAAGCTCAGCCCTGCAGAGCCTGCTGTGGTCAGCGGCCTGGGTTGGTTCCAGGCCCAGCCCCCAGTGTTCCCCCACTAGGCCTCTGTGTGTCCCCATTTCTATCCGTATCTTTGCCATCCTAGGGCTGTGCATCGTGCAGCTCTCTGCCTTTTCTGTTCTCCTTTCAGACTGAGCCTCTGAGTCTGTCTCTATTTGTGACTCTAGTTTACATCTGGCTCAAGGATGGGGAGCCTCAGGAGGGCAGGTGGTAATGTGACCACTCTCAGGCACCCCTAGGCATTTATTCTATGCCAGGCCCTATGTTAAGTGCTGGAAGTATAGAAGTGGCCAGTACACTCTGTTTTCATGAAGCTACAATGCACATTCTATGTGGAGTGAACAAACCAAGGCTGCCCCTGACGCTGAATCTGTCTGCTGCCCGTGCCCGGCACTGCTGAGGTCAGCTATGGCCTGTGGCTTGGGACCTCTTACTTGCCTCTGGTATTGGAGGGGGTATGTGTGCCTGCCAGCAGGTCCCCCCAGATCTCAGCGCTCCTAGGAGGCCTGGCTGGTGGCTGGGGGTGGGCAGACAGTGGGCAGCAGAAGGACAGGGAGGGAGCAGGAGGCAATGACTCAATGGGGCGGCCCTGGGACGGCTGGGGAGGGATCCAAGGTTGGTCCCGATGCTCGCTAAAGCTAGAGGAGGGTGGGGCCAGAGGTCCTGGCTGGGGGGTGGGGACGGAGCAGGACAATTCCAAGGCTCCTCTGGCAGCCAGATCAGCTCAAGAAGAAGGCTCCTAGGTAGCGGGTCTGAGAGTCTGGACTTTGGGAGCTGATGTGGCAGCTGGGATGGGGGCGGGGGTGGGCTGCTGTTGTTACGACTGTGCCTGCTTTTTTTTTTTTTAAGATTTTATTTATTTGACAGAGAGAGACACAGAGAGAGAGGGAACACAAGCAGGGGGAGTGGGAGAGGGAGAAGCAGGCTTCTCGCTGAGCAGGGAGCCCGATGTGGGGCTCCATCCCAGGACCCTGGGATCATGACCTGAGCCTAAGGCAGATGCTTAACGACTGAGCCACCCAGGCGCCCCACTGTGCCTGCTTTTGATGCCCAGGTTTGCTGCTCTGGCAGCCTCCAGGCTCCTGAGGGGGTGCCTGCTTTAGAGCCAAGGAAGCCATCATACCCACTGCCCCTCCCCTCCCAGAAACCAAGGGCCTGAGCATGTTGTGGGGCATAGTGCCTTCTTCTGGCCACACAGCCTACCTTCTTACACTCTTCCCACAAATTGTGGGGAGTGTCAGGCCAGGCACACATGCCCTAAAGGCACCTCACACCTCAGAGCTAGGAGGGATCTCACAGGTCAACTCTCCAGGTAGCTTTCACCAGTTCAGGATCCCCTGAATGCAGGTGAAATGATGGGGAGGGCATGAACACAGCCTAAACGCTGCCAGCAACTGGACATCTGACACATGGGGTCTTCCCTAGTCCTTATGGCAAACCCCAGGGGAAAAAAAAGGATGACTTTTTTTTTTTTTTAAACAGGTGAGTAAGGTGAGGCTTAAAGAGAACTGAGTTGCTGGAGCTCACCCAGCAGGTAAGTGGAGGAGCAGGCCTGGGTTAGTGTCTCTGGCTTCAGGACCCTGACCTCAGCCCCAATCTCCTTGGCTGGACTTTGTGGGGAAGGGGGTAGGTGAAAGTGCCCAGGAATGTACCAGAGTGGAGGGTCTGGGCCTGGTGGACTCTGGCAAGCCTGAGTCAGCTCCAGCCCAGATAGCAGTCCCCCACCGGGTCTTGGAATCATACAACCTGTCTTGGTGCCTGGGCCTGGAAGGAAGATTGAGGGCTGCAAGGGAGGGGCCCCTTCCTCCTACCCTCCATGAAGATACCCGTACTGGTTCCTAGCAGCCCCAAGCAGCTGGTTTGGGCTTAGAGAGTTTCTCTTTCTAGGGGCCTCCTGGGACCCGGGGCCCACACTTATCTTCTCCCGCGAGGAGTGAGTGCTCCCAGTTTTGAGGAGAGAGGGTGGGGCAGCCCCCCATACTGCGTGCATTCAAGAGCAGAAGCCTGCCCCGCTCCACCGCGCCCCCCTCCCCCACCGCAAGCCCCTTCCCTCTATCCCCAGGCCGACCCACCGGATCCCTCACCTCGGGCACTTACACCGCCTTCCCCAGCAGGGGGCCGCTTCCGGCGCTCTCAGGCAGGCGGCGGGGAGTGGGCACAGTGGGACGGCTGGCAGTCGCTGCCCCTCCCCGCCGACAGAGAAGCCAAGTCAAAGTAAGGGGGCCCTGAGGGTGGGAGTGGAGCCGAGCCGCTTGGCCCCGAGGGTGGGAGGGGGCGGCGGCGGGCAGGAGGCGCTGCGAGGGCCCGCTCCTCAGCGCTTTCCTGGGGGTCCGGGCCGCTGCCGTCGGGCCTGGGGGTGGGATGCAGCTCCGTCCTCCGGCCCCCAGGGGGCGGCGCGGCGCCGCGTCCTCCGCCGCCCTGCGTTCCCTCCCCGCGGCCAGGAGGCGGCGCCCGTGGACGCCGGGCGGTGCGCTGTACCCGCCGTCGACGGCGGTGCGGTAGGTTTGAGGGCTCCGCTTCGCGGTCTCGCGTCCCGGACACGTGAGTGTGGCGGGCGGGCGGGCAAGGGATGGGGCGCGGAGTCTCGTGGCCAGACAAGGCCCAATTGGGCAGGTGTCAGCACGAGGCAGCACGGCGTCCATGCAATGGCGGCGCCCCATCCGCATAGACCAGCAAAGCGTGGCAGGGATTGCGCGTCCAAGCGTGGGGGCCCTCCTGGCGGAGGCCCACGTGAGCGTGGTCGGGCGGGGGCCGACCCCTGCTGGTCTCCCCTCTCTTCAGGTCTGAACTGCCGCCGCGTCTGTGCTCCGTCTGGCCTTCCAGACCAGGCTGGCCACCAAGGCCACCAAGATTGGCCTTCTGCCTGTTTCACTCACGGAGCCGTACGCACGACCATAATCAACCCATTTCCTGGATGAGCAGAAGCCTCACACTGAGGACCCAGCTCCTCTCCCACTTGCCCTGAGCAGGCCCACTCTTAAGGAGGGGGTGATGGAAGGGCCACCGGAGGTTGGGGATGAGTCCCCAGACTCCCAGGGACACGCCACTGACTGGAGGTTTGCTGTGTGCAGCTTCAGGGATGCCTGGGATGAAGAGGAACCTGTTCCCCGCATGCAGGTTAAGGACCCTAATCCTCCGAGACGTACAGCAGGGACAGCCCAGGGAGAAGGGCTACAGGGCAGCCCCTTGCCTGGGGAGCCTCAGTCTCCGCTAGGACAGATGGCTGTAGATGGGTCAGGGGATGCCCAGGGTTGCATATTAGGAGGTTCTTCACTCCAGTTAGAGGAACCAACCCCTTCTGGAGTGGAGAGCCTCCTGTGCCCAATGTCCTCCCGCCTCAGCCTCACACAGGGCGAGAGTGATAGTCAAGGGGGAGGCTTGGCAAGGGACCAAGTTCCAAAGAGATTAATGCCAGCCCACCTGGGTCCTGAGGGCTTGGACAGTGATCCTGTGGACCCTGGAGGCCCATTATCTGAGACGACGTCAGAGCTACTGGAGGCAGGTGAGGGAGGCGGGGCCAAGGAAGTCTTGGAAGGGAGTGGGGGTTCCTGAAGGGGGGGAGGGCTCTGACCCTACTCCACCTGAAGCCCAGGTCCGAGGAGGGGTCTCTGGGGGGGTGGCCCAATGCAGACCCAAGCCGTTTTCCTTCTGAAGACCCCAGTGGATCCAGCCTCCCTAAGCCTGCTGATGATCTCCTGGCCCAAGACCTTGCCTGGGAGCTGCTGGCCAGTGGCATGGCTACCCTGCCAGGTAGTTGGGAACGACTGGAGGTGGTGGGAGTGGGGTGACTTGATTGGGCAGGTGTCCACTGCCTTCTCCCCACAGGGACTCGGGATGTAGAAGGCCGGGCAGTGCTGCTTCTGTGTGCCCATAGCCCGGCCTGGCTTCACCCCAAGTGCAGTGACCGTGAACTCATCCGCCTCCTGCTCTACCTGCGTGGCATTCCCAGGTTTGGGGAGGAAATGGGGGAGGGGGTTGGAGCCTGAGCTGGGAGATGGCAATATTGGGGAATTAGATACTGAACTGAAGCCTCTTCTTTAGGCCTGAAGTACAGGCCATGGGACTGACTGTGCTGGTGGACGCCCGGGTTTGTTCCCCACGCTCTTCCCTCCTCTGGGGGCTCAGCCAACTGCAGGTGAGTACGCGATAGTAGCTTCCCCTGCCTTCAGCCATTCCTTTTGTGTAGGGTTGGGGACATGGTTGAACTCAAAGTCCTTGCAGGAAGCCGCCCCAGGGTCAGTGTACCAGGTGCTGCTACTGGGAAAGATGCCGGAGGAGGTGCCTTCCAGGCTGCAGGTACAGAGCCGTTTCGGCCAGGGGTGGAGATGGGCTGTTTTCCCCACTAGGCCTCGGTCACCACCTGCTTTTCTGGCAGCTGCAGCAGCTGCCTTCTCATCAGAGCCTGCTGAACCACGTCTCCACCTCCGGGTTGCCGACTTCAATGGGAGGAGGCCTGCCGTACTGCCACCAGGCCTGGCTGGACTTCCGGATGGTCAGTGCAGTGGGTGGGGCACAGGGTGGGTGGCAGGCAACGTGGCCAGCAGGGGGGCCTTTTCTGGGTTGGCTTGAGCAGTGCAAAGCCGGCCTGGGATCCAGGATGCCTGGGATGAGCACTGCACTACTCTGGTCATGCCTGCCCCTGCTCACAGCGTCTGGAAGCCCTGCTGCAGAGCTGCCAGGTGGTTTGTGCCCTGCTCCAGGGGGCCATCGAGAGCATGAAGGCTGTGCCCCAGCCCATGGAGTCTGGGGTGAGTGTTCCCTCGACACCTCTCCGAGTGCTCCCTGTCTCCCTCCTTTTCTCCCATGCTCACCTCCACTACCTGTTGCACTTAATCACAGGAAGTTGGTCGGCTGTTACGGCAGGCACAGGTCCTGATGCAGCATGTGCTAGACTCACCACGGCTAGCATGGCTACAATGCCAGGGGGGTTTGGAGCTGGCATGGCTGAAGCAAGAGGTCCCAGAGGTGACCCTGAGCCCAGACTACAGGTAGATGCAAACTCAGATCCCAGATCTTGCCCCAGCTCACCATATCCTATGCCAGGGACTCAGCTGGCTGGCTCAGAACCAGCCAGGATTGGTGGTCCCAGGATAGGGTGGAGTGGAGCAAGGCAACTAAGAGCCCTAAGACCATGTACCCTATATCAGGCCAGCAGTGGATGAGGTTGATGAACTCTATGGCCGTGTAGATGGACTGCTGCATCAACTGACCCTCCAGAGTAACCGGCGGGTACAGGCACTGGAGTTGGTCCAGACTCTGGAGGCCCAGGAGGGTGGACTGCACCAGGTGGGAACCATCTACCCACATGGGCCCTCCCTCTGATCTCAAGCATGACCTCCACCCCACAGCAGCATTCCTTTCCCTGCTTGTGCCCCTCCAGATTGAAGTGTGGCTACAGCAGGTGGGCTGGCCAGCACTTGAGGAGCTAAGGGATCCCTCACTGGACATGCTGCTCCAGGCCCACGGTCCTTTTCAGGACTTGGACCAGGTTGCCCAGGTGAGTTTGGTCACTTGTTTATTCCATAGGTATTGGGTCACTTGGCTGAGGACTGGGAATGCAGGATGGGTGAAAGCAAATCTATCCTTTTCTCTCTTGGAATGTACAGTTCAGCAGAGAAGATCAGTTGTAATCAAAGGTTCAAACTCATATATGTGTTTGCAAACCGAGGCAGAAGCTCCGAAGAGAAGTAACGCAGGTCGTTCTACCTGAGTATATTAATAAAGACCTCACCCAGAAGGGGTGTTGGGCTAGCTTTCTTGAGATAGTGACTTTTGAACTGAACGCTAAAGAACAGATCGGGGTTAATTAGGAGGAAGAGGGGTTGGGGTTAAGAGACATTCCAGGGGGCGCCTGGGTGGCTCAGTTGGTTAAGCGACTGCCTTTGGCTCAGGTCATGATCCTGGAGTCCCGGGATCGAGTCTCGCATCGGGCTCCCTGCTCGGCGGGGAGTCTGCTTCTCCCTCTGACCCTCCCCCCTCTCATGTGCTCTCTCATTCTCTCTCTCTCAAATAAATAAATAAAATCTTTAAAAAAAAAAAAAAGAGAGAGATATTCCAGGCTGATGGAGCAAACAGCATATGCAAGGGTTCTGTGGCAGGAGGGAGCATGGGTTGCCCGAGGAACCATAAGCAGGACAGTGAGGTTGAAATGCAGTGCAGAAAAGGGAGGGAGAATGGAGGGAGATGAGGTAAAATGAGGCTGGAAAAGTAGCGGCCAAATAGCTGGGCCCCTTTTGCAGTGTAATATCTAGTGGGAAAGTCACATAATCAGATCCACATCCTAGGAAGATCATCCTTTTTTTTTTTTTTTCAAGATTTTATTTATTTATTTGACAGAGACACACAGCAAGAGAGGGAACACAAGCAGGGGGAGTGGGGGAGGGAGAAGTAGGCTTCCTGCCCCACCGAGCAGGGAGCCTGATGCGGGGCTCGATCCCAGGACCCTGGGATCATGACCTGAGCCGAAGGCAGACGCTTAACGACTGAGCCACCCAGGCGCCCCGAGGAAGATCATCTTAGGTTCTGGGTAGACGGGGATTTGAAGGATGGATGTGTGTACAGTCCACAGAGGCAATTGCAGTGGCCCACCAGGAATGATGCTTTCCCTGGCCAGATGGTGGCAGAGGAGATTGATTTTAGAAATTGCTGGGATTTGATGGTGGATACATAGAAGGAGAGGGAGGTTTCAGGGTTGAATGAGTGCCGTTCCCTGAGAGAGGGGCCGGAAGACAAGGATCTTCTGGGGGAAGGGGCTTCATCTTGGAATGGAGGAACTCAGAGGAGAGACCGGGGTGTAGAGGGTCACTTGGTGGATGTGAGTTGTGGATGACATTTGAAGTTGGTCACACGAGACTGCCTGAGGAGAGAGCATGTGGACTGTGTTCAGGAGCACCAGTGTTTAATGGCCCAGGTGAGGGATGGGGAACAGGAGGAGGAACCACCAGAGAAGGATGAGGAGAATCAGGTGAGTGGAGAGGGGTCGGGGAGCTGGCAGAGAGAGGATTGGAGGCTGCTGAGTGATGGTCAGATGAGGCCTGAGAAGGGCTGGGGATGGCGGTGGCACTGAGGTTGCATTAAGCTGACGGGGAAGAAGCAGTGATACCAAGGATAACAACTTCTCCCGGAACTTTGGCTGTGGAGAGGGGCACAGAGACAGAGGGGAGTCGGGGGCAAGGGAAGGTCTTCAGTCACAGGAGAGACTTGACAATGACATGTAGAGATGTCTGTGGAAAAGACTGCTCTGGGCTAGACCACCAGGCCCAGACCTGCTGAGCCCAGGCTGTCTCCAGGAGCAGGTCAGGCGAGCTGAGAAGTTTCTACAGCCACTGTCTGGCTGGGAGGCTGCTGAGCTGGGGCCCGCTGGGGCCCGCTTTCTGGCCCTGCAAGCCCAGCTGACTGACTTCTCCAGGGCTTTGGCCCGGCGGCGGCAGCGGCTGGCAGATGCTGAGAAGCTCTCCCATTTTTTCAAGCAGGTAGGTGGGCTGTCCTGACCTTGGCTGCGGGTGGTTGGCAGGGGTAGAAGGGTGGCTGCCTAACCCCAGCACAGCCTGAGCTCTTTCAGGACATTCTGCCTGTTCTCTCTCCTTGTCTTCGGGGTGACCCCAAAATCCAACCACTGGGGGGCATGGCCTGAGTCGTCATCCTGCGGGGATGGGGAGTGGATTGAAGGGAAGGCTCGGCGGTCTTGGTGGGCCCCATCTTCACTGCCTCTCTGGCCTTGGTGTTACAGGCCTCAACCTGGGCTGAGGAGGGGAAGCGGCTGTTGGCAGAGCTGGAGCACGAGCACCCAGGGGTTGCGCTGCAACGGCTGCAGCTGCATTGGACCAAGCACCCTGACTTGCCTCCTGCCCACTTCCGAAAAATGTGGGCTCTGGCCACAGGGTTGGGGTCTGAGGGCATCCGCCAGGAGTGCCGCTGGGCCTGGGCACGATGCCAGGACACCTGGCTGGCCCTGGACCAGAAGCTAGAGGCCGCGCTGAAGCCACCACTGACCGCAGCCACGACCACGACGGGCAGCACAGCTAGCCTGTGTGTCGGCCGTGTCCCTGCTGCATCTGCCACCCTTCCCCTGAGGAAGGCCTACAGCCTTGATCAGAATTTGGGACAGAGTCTCCGAGAGCCTGCCCACCACTGCCACCGTGCGGCCACTGCGGCTGCCTGCCACAGACCAGAGGCCGGAGGGGGTGCCCAGCCAGGGTCATCCCCTGCCACGCCTCCGCCAAGCAGCTCCGATCCCAGGAGCCCCAGCAGGTGCAGGCAGTGGGCAGGGCAGGGAGGGCAGTGGCAGGAGAGAGGTCTCGAATCCTGATTCCACCTATCTGGTAGGCTCCAGCTGGTGCTGGCGGAGATGGTGGCCACAGAGCGGGAGTATGTCTGTGCTCTTGACTACACCATGGAGAACTACTTCCCCGAGCTGGATCGCCCCGATGTGCCCCAGGGCCTCCGTGGCCAGCGCGCCCACCTCTTTGGCAACCTGGAGAAGCTGCGGGACTTCCACTGTCATTTCTTCCTGCGTGAACTGGAGGCCTGTACCCAGCACCCCTCTCGGGTAGCCTATGCCTTCCTGCGCCACGTAAGCGTCCCACAGGCCACATGGCTCCTAGCTGATTCTGCCACTCAACAAAGAGCCCCTGGGTGCAGGCTTGGTGCCAGGCTCTGTGCTGAGTACAGCTATGAGCGAGACCACCAAGGTCCCTGCCCCTCTAGATGCTCGTGTTTTAGTAGAAGAGACATAAAAGTATAAAAGGGAATTGCAGATTATAGTTGAGGCCAGGAAGAAAATAATCAGGATAGATCGATGATTGTGAAGGAGTGGTGGGCAGGAGTGGGGCAGTTAGAGGCCTCTTTGAGGAGCTGGTGTTGAAGCTGGGGCCAGAGAGAGGGACTGGAGTCAGAGTGTTCCATCCAGAGGAAAGATCAAGTTTAAAGGAAGAGACAGGTCAAAGTGGCTGAGTGCAGTGAGCAAGAGAAGGGGTAGTCCAAGGTGAGGGGTCCCAGAGTGGTGGTCCCAGAACAGTGGGAGGAGCAAAAGCCCTGTGGGCAAGCCCCGCTCTGCGCAGTGCCTGTTCTTGCCAGGTTACCCCTCATTCAAAGCCAGGCAGATTGGATCAGGGGGAGGCTTCCCTGGGAGCTCTTTATTGGCATTTTGGGCCTTTCAAGCTGAGGGTATCTGGCCCATGGGGGCCAGACTTTGGAAGCTGGCCCCCTTGCAACCAGGCTGAGCTGTGTGTCCTCACAGAGGGTGCAGTTCGGGATGTATGCACTCTACAGCAAGAATAAACCTCGCTCCGATGCCCTGATGACCAGCTTCGGTCACGCCTTCTTCAAGGTAGATGAGCCTGAGACTGTAGGGGAGGAGGGGGAGGAGGGGGCGGAGGAGGTACCCCGAAGCCGCCTGATGGTCTTCCGTGCACCTGGCAGGACAAGCAGCAAATGCTGGGGGACCACCTGGACTTGGCCTCCTACCTGCTGAAGCCCATCCAGCGCATGAGCAAGTACGCACTGCTGCTGCAGGAACTGGCGCGGGCCTGTGGGGGCGCCGTGCAGGAGCTGAGTGCCCTGCGGGCCGCCCAGAGCCTCGTGCGCTTCCAGCTGCGACACGGCAATGACCTGCTGGCCATGGACGCCATTCA
Organism: Neomonachus schauinslandi; assembly: GCF_002201575.2. Taxonomy (NCBI): domain Eukaryota; kingdom Metazoa; phylum Chordata; class Mammalia; order Carnivora; family Phocidae; genus Neomonachus; species Neomonachus schauinslandi. Next base: position 40,920,154 of record NC_058418.1, read on the forward strand.
GGGCTGTGATGTGAGTCATGCCAGGCCCTGGTGGGCAGGTGCAGTGGGTGTGAAGGGAGGGGGCGGCAGAGGCTGGGTACTCACTGGGCCCCAACTTGGCAGGTTAACCTCAAGGAACAGGGGCAGCTGGTGCGGCAGGACGAGTTCATGGTGCGCACCGGGCGCCGTAAGTCCTTGCGCCGTGTTTTTCTCTTTGAGGAGCTGCTGCTCTTCAGCAAGCCTCGCCGAGGACCCACAGGCACCGACACATTTGCCTACAAGCGTTCATTCAAGGTAGGCTCACCCGACCCCTCCCACGCTCCCTGCCCCCTTCTCCCCCGGCGCCTCACCAAGCCCCTCTCCTGGCCACGCAGATGGCAGACCTGGGCCTCACTGAGTGCTGTGGGGAGAGCAACCTGCGGTTTGAGATCTGGTTCCGCCGTCGCAAGGCCAGGGACACCTTTGTGCTGCAGGCTGCCAGCGTGGCCACCAAGCAGGCTTGGACGGCTGACATTTCTCGTCTGCTCTGGAGGCAGGCCATCCACAACAAGGGTGTGTCCCTGCCCCCTACTTCAATAAAAGGTCCCCCCTCTGGGCAGCTTACAGTGTTCCACATGGGCCCAGGCAGGGCCTAGGGACCTGGAAATGCTTGGGAGCAGGGAGGTCCCGCAGTAGCAGCCACTGTAGGGGAAAGAACTTCAAAGTCAGGCAGGCCTGCTCTCACTGTCCCTGACTACGGACACAGTGCTAACCTCTCTGAGTATCAGAGGCCTTAACTTTAAAAGGGCAGTTATGACACCTGCCCCCAGGATCGTGGGGAGGAGAGCATGGCACCAAGAAAGGCTCTGTGCACAGGACGGCTAATCTGCTGGGTATGGATGTATAGGAAGGACTTATTCAAGGGAGAGGGTAGACAGAGGCCCAAGGGCAAGGCTCGTGTCCAGAGAGACCCCACGTATGCCCACTGTCCACCCAGAGGTGCGCATGGCTGAGATGGTGTCCATGGGCGTGGGGAACAAGGCCTTCCGGGACATCGCCCCCAGCGAGGAAGCTATCAACGACCGCACCGTCAACTACGTCCTGAAGTGCCGAGGTAGCAGGCAGGCTGCCGGGGGTGTGGGGGAGGAAGGCTGCATGCGAGGCAACGTGGACCTTTGTCAGCCCTTGCCTGTGCTCCCTTCAGGACCCTGGCCCAGGTAGGGTCTGGCCTGTCCCAACCTGACCCTCTCTCTCATGCAGAAGTTCGCTCTCGGGCCTCTATTGCCGTGGCCCCGTTTGACTGTGACAGCCCCTACCTGGGAGCCTTGAGTTCTCTTCCTGGAGACCCTGCCTCTTGCTCTGTGCTGGGGTCCCTCAACCTGCACCTGTACAGAGACCCGGCTCTTCTGGGACTCCGCGGGCCCCTGTATTCTCCCAGCTTCCCAGAGGAAGCAGCACTGGAGGCTGAAGTGGAGCTGGGCAGTCAGCTGTCTTTGAGTAGGTCTGGGCTTAGCCAGAGGCAGGATGGTATCGCTTAGGGTCTGGCCCTCGGGTGCTGACAGCTTACCTCCCTCCTCCCTAGCTCCTGAGGACTCCGAGGTCTCATCCCAGTGCCCATCAGCCAGTGGATCCAGTGGGTCTGACAGCAGCTATGTGTCAGGGCAGGCCCTGGGCAGGGGTCTTGAGGACTTGTCCTGTGTGAGTACCATTTTGTCCTGTATCCACCAGCCCCAGCCCAGGCCTATGGCTGCCTTTCCTTTAGGTGGAAATGGGGGTGGGTGGGCCAGGGCCCTACCCCAGAGATGCTACCTGGACCCTGAGTTGAAGAAACAGGCAGTCAGGCCTACCTTGTCAACCACAGGTCTGAGCCCGGGCTGGAAGGCAGGCAGTGGACCCAGCAGCTTTTGCTCCAGGAAACATCACCTCTCTCAGGATCTGCTGTGACCGGAGTGTGGCTGCCACCTGGGCTACCTTCCAGCCCATGTGCACTGCCCTATTGACTATTCTTTCTGATGTCTGTGCCCACTGGCATACTGGCAGGGACCTCTCCCAGGGAGCCTAGCTGCAAAGCCTGAATGACTACCCTGATCCTGAGCTTCTGGCCCCCTGTCCCCTTCTTCTGTTCTCTCTGCTGTTCCCACCCCAGTTATGGGTTAAGATTAGGCTAGAGCGGAGTGTGGGTGTTGCCATGCTCTAGGCTGATGGGGCACCAAGTGGCTCTGGGCAGCGACTGGGCTGCCCCCACCCTCAGGAGGAACATAGGTGGGTTCCCAGCAGTTGCTTCCCGACCCCTGGTCTCAAAGCCAACGTTCTCAAACTTAAGGGCAAGCCCACACCTATTGTACCCTTAACTCTTGGTTGCCCTGGCTGCCCAAGCCTAGCTCTTCCTGGGTCAGTTTGGTTATTTTGACTCAACACCTTTTGAATAGCTTTCAATTAGAGCTGTTATCTAAAATTATTTCACTGATTGTTAAGTCTTTGGTGTCTCAAAGAGAGAGTCCAGGCCCTTGACTCATAAATTACTCTTTATTTATAATAAAAATAGACTGACACACCCTCTGATGGGGACACACATTCTTAAAATGAGCCTTGGCAGGTGGGGGTATGTGAGGGCAGCATTTCTGGTCACCCTAGCCCTCTTGTAAGTACTTGCCCAGGATAGAGTAAGAGACAGACCTAGACAGGCCCCTCTGGATGAGCAGGTCCACGCAGCGGCTGTATTTCCTGGCGAAAGGCAGTGTGAGCTAGAAGGAAAGGCTCGTCTTATCCCTTACTTCCTGGCTGGTTGCCTACCCTAGTTCTGTGGGTGTGGGGGGGGTCCTCCCATCTGGGGGTGGGGGCGGGGGTAGGGCAAGGCCTGTTGTTGGGGGACCTTTGATGCTCTTGGGCTCAATTCTGCCCAAAGGCCTCTCACAAGGCTGTGGCTAGGAGTGGCTACCAGAATGACCAGAGGGTCAAAAATGTATGTTTCGGGCCACTGGTTTTCCATTTTCTAGCTGTAGATGCTGACTTCACCTTTCCAATCAATAGACCAGCCAGGGGCCTAATAGTAACTGGGAACCAGTGTGTTTAGGGTGAAAACTATTACAATAATATACCTGATTACAGAAATACCAAATTAAGGAGAAATTAGCTAAATCTTTTTCACCTACAATGTTAAAATAAAAACTTAAAACCCTAAAATTATTTTAAGGAATCAAAAAACAAATACAAAAAGACCTGGGTCATTCCTTTGACCTTATTGAACATTTTTCTGGTAAAGAATGCTTTAAAGCAGCTTATATATAAAAGGAATGTGTGAAAGTGATGATGTAGCAAAGTAGGTGAAATTGGTATCACCCATCAAAAAGGTCTGACTCCTAATAGTCTCTCTGATTTCAGCACCCAAAAACTTGGGTTCACGTGATGTGCTTCCCAAGCGTGGCTGGGGGTGTTAGTGATGAAGGCAAAATTGGTACCATTGGAGGAAAACTGCAAAAACCAGTGGCCCGAATGCCGCTTTTTGATCACTCTGGACTGGTTAATTTCAGCCATTGTTTCTCCCACCTTGGGACCAGGGACCATAGGTTAGCTGCCTGCCTTGCCTTCTGGGCAGTGTTGGCCTGGCCCCCATGCAGCAAGACAGTGTCCATTTGAGGTGTCCACAGTGTCAGCATTCCCAGTGGGGTACAGGTGGCCCTCACCTCCACCCAGCTGTACAGGCGTTCCTGGGTGTGCCGGTCATCCTTGAAGCCGGTGATGGCCAGCAAGTCCACCACAAACTGCTTGGGGCTGATGTGCAGGGTCTGCCAGGAGAGCCCCCGGTCAGGCAGGGCTGGAAGCACCTGCCCGACACACATTTGCTCCCTGCCTTGCAGAGTGGGATGCAGAACAGGGGCTCCCCTTGGTCTGCAGGAGCTACAGGGATCAGGGGCCACTGTCAAGCCAAACTACCTCTTGGTCAAGGCCTGGTTCAGATGACACTGCCCTGTCTTCCTGTCCGTGCGCTCCTTGCCACCCTTGTGCCCCTGACCTGTTCCCCTTGACTTGATTCCCTTTGCCTGGCACCACTTATTGTGGAGATAGGGGGACAGACAGGTGGAGAAGCAGCAAGGTCTGGGGCCTGGCAAACATACCCACAGCCGGTTGGTTAGGGAGACCACACTGGCTGTCATGGCTTTGGGGTCCTTTTGCCTGATGGAATCCAGGATGATGTCAGTCAGGAAGCGATGACATTTTTGTGCATAAAACATCTCTTCCCAGGATAGAGAGAAACTCAGGAAAGTCACCTCTGTGGAGGAGAGAGTAGATGTGGCCACATCTGCCTGCGGCTAAGGCCTTAGAGCCCGCCTGGAGGAAGGGAGAAGTGTAGGGCTCCTGAGGGATACTGTTTTCCTGAAGTACCCTGGGTAGGGGCTCAGGCATCTCCACAAGGAAGCGCAGGGCCAGGTATGGCTTCAGAGTCTCACCTCTGGGCTGGGGGCTGGCTGTAGTCAGTGCCTGCCTGAGGTTGTCCATCTGTGTGGTATAGATGATGCTGTCCTCAAAGAACATGCAGGAACCATCGCTGCCCACCACGGGGGGATGGGCCACTTTGAGGATGACCCCTGCATTATCCACCTCACTGGCCTCAGGCAGAGGCTGCTCAGGGCCAGGGCTTTCTGTGAAAACAACACGGGGTGGGGTTCCTCCTTAAGCCACTTTGGAGCCCAAGCAGGGAGGGGGTCTCTGGTGACAGAGCAGCACAGTCAGTCACCCCAGCCTCCTAGCAGCTTCTGCTTCCAGCTTCTCAGATGTGGCACCCTCTGCTGACACGGCCCTGTCCTGGCTCTCCTCTCTCCATTGTCCTAGAAGCATTACAAGCCCAATCCTACATTTCAGAACTCCAAGGAACTCCCCCAATTCCTCTTGAACTAAGGCTGGTATTAACTAGAGTTGATAATACCCCAGCTGGGAGACTGGAAATCGTTGGAAAACTAAAACGAGAGGAGCTTTTGGGGTGAGCTTTTGATACATGTCCACTCTGAGGAGTACGTTTGACAGACCAACTCACGGCTCACAGGCAGGGCCTGAGAAGGACCCTCCAAGGAGGGCCTAAGCCTTTAAAAGGGAAAGCAACAGAATACTGTAGAAAGACTTTGAGGGAGCAGAGGAAACAGCCCAACATGGCAGTTCTCAGCATACTCCCCTGGGTGGTCTCCACACTGCCCCTCCACACATAACACGCCTCTCTTCAGCTCCTCCTTCTGTCCATTCCACCTCAGTAATCACCCACACTCCTGCAGTCACACAAGCCAGAAACCTGGCCTCTCTCTTGCTGGATCCTTCCCTACCTCCTCCCCCAACTGCCTAGCCTGTTTGATCTAGAGTGACCTTACGCTTCTAACACTCCTGCTTCTGCTGCTACGTTTCCTCTACTCCTGGAGCAAGCTCTCTGAATGCACACCTGACTGCTTGCTCCCTTGTTTAAAATTCTTCAGTGGCTGCCCACACCCCATAGGATGAGAACAAAGTACCAGGTCCTAAACTTGGCCCACAAGACCTGTCCTGATTAATTATGTCTTCAGCCCTATTTCCCATCACTTCCCCACATGAAACCTGGCCTCCAGAGCTAGACCAAAGACCTGTGTTTCCACAAGCACCCGAGATTTCTCCTTCCTTCCCCTGCTCACTCCCCAGCCCCTAGCCTTTTTTTTTTTTTAAAGATTTTATTTATTTATTTGAGACAGAGAGAATGAGAGACAGAGAGCATGAGAGGGAGGAGGGTTAGAGGGAGAAGCAGACTCCCCGCTGAGCAGGGAGCCCGATGCGGGACTCGATCCCGGGACTCCAGGATCATGACCTGAGCCGAAGGCAGTCGCTTAACCAACTGAGCCACCCAGGCGCCCGCCCCTAGCCTTCTTTGTGCTTCTATTATTTCATAGACACCCTCTTCCCACATGCTTCATGCAGACTCTTAGCCCCATAAGTTATGCCAGTGTGTTGGTCATCTCTGTCTGCTGCTTGGCAGAGCTGGCATCAGTAAATAGAGGGTTCTAGTCCCCCTTTGTCACTAATTCACTCTGTGGTCTTGGCCAAGGTTTGCCCTCTCTGTTGTTAAGTGAGACTTAGGTCAAGGATGGGACAGGACTCACCATTCTCTCTTGGCTTCTGCTTGCCCCAGTCCTTCGGCGTGACAGCTCTTTTCATGGGGAAGTATGGCTTAAAGGTTGGCTCTGGCCCCTTGTCTTTGGCTCCAGCTCCAGCCCCTGCCTGTGGGCCCAGGTCCTTCTCTGAGCCTGTGGAATGGCCTTTCCAGGAAGCTGAGGTGCTGGGCTGGGAAGGAGCCTCACTTCCCGAAGGGAGCTGCAGGGTAGCCTCCTCCATGGAGCTGCTCCGGGGGACTGGCAGTGGCTGGAATTCCCACTGTTTGCAATTGACCATGTCCCATTCCCTCACCAGGGAGATGAGTTTTTGCATGGGGGTGATGGGAGGGTCTTTGGTGTCAGGTTTCTGTGTGAGGTTGACTGTGGTGCATTTCTTCTTGGGAGGACTCTCAGGGTGGGCCCCCCAGTATCTGGGGTTGGCACATAAGCCAGGACAGTGGGAGTATGTGCTGGGATTGCCCGCCCTCTTGGCACCTCGGCACACGGACACCTGGATGGTCCGGGAGTACTGCTCAGACTCCTCCGTCTGGCCGGATCTGGCCAGGGTCCCCTTGGCCTTGTTCCATGGAGTTCTGTCACTGCATTCTTGGAAGTCCATGGGCATGCAGGCTGTGGTCTGGGGAAGGAGGACACGGCAGCTCTGGGAATGCTGTGCTTCCACACTGAAGCTTCACCTGAGAAGAATAATGTGGGCCTCCAAGACCTCACTTGCTCACCCATCAATCCTATCCTCCACACAGGTCAGCCGTTTGAGCTTTGCTCAGCCTGAGTGGGGGTGGTGCTAGCCCAGGGGCCTCTCATATTCTGAAGGGACATACTATCAGCATCCGAGGCCACAAGTGGCCAACATTTCCCTGTGCTTCCTTCAATGTTTGGACATAGTTAACATGCTAGGAGTCCACGTAGGCCCTGCTCTTTAATTTTGCCATGCCCCTCAGTAGCAGAGCCTACTCCTGAACCCTGTGGCAGTGCTCTCAGGACAAAAACGAACCAAACAAGGCTGGGGCTTACTTCTTTGGTGTCTCTACTGAACTCCACCAGTGACCTTGGCCCTTCTGTCACCACATGCAGCCTCCTGATGGGAAAAGCTTCTTCATTTTCAGATTCTTTCTCCTGGGTCCATGACCTGCAGACTCCAAGAAGGAGTCAGTGAGCAGAAGCTTCTACTAGTTCATCAACCAGTTGGTCAGGTCTGCCCTTTGGCTAGTTAACTCTAAACAGGGGCGGAGAAGGGCTCTTAAAAGGTTTCACTTAGGTTATTAGCCAATCCTGGGCCTGCTCCACCCCCTTAGCCCCAAGGAGAACGGGCAGGTGGGACTGAGGACAGGATTCTCAAGACGACTATAAAGGTCCAAACTCCAGAACATGGTGTCTAGAGCAAAGTTTCCTTACTTGTATGCCTCACATTGGGCAAGAGCTTCTGAGAGGGATGGGATGTGGTAATCCTCTACCTCCTGGCAGAATAAGGGCCATTCCCTGCAGATGACAAGACGTCGCCGTCAGGCTGGGCAGCTGCAGTGGGAGTGTGGGTGGAGGCATAGCCTTCGGAGCTGCTGCCTTGAACAGCAGTTCACATATTGGAGATAATATAACCTCCTCCCTGAAAGCTACAAACTCAAGATTTTTTCTTTTTCTTTTTTTTTTTTAAAGATTTTATTTATTTATTTGAGAAAGAAAGAATGAGAGACAGAGAGCATGAGAGGGAAGAGGATCAGAGGGAGAAGCAGACTCCCCGCTGAGCAGGGAGCCCGATGCGGGACTCGATCCCGGGACTCCAGGATCATGACCTGAGCCGAAGGCAGTCGCCCAACCAACTGAGCCACCCAGGTGCCCCTTTTTTTTTTTTTTAAAGATTTTATTTATTTATTTGACAGAGAGAGACACAGCGAGAGAGGGAACACAAGCAGGGGGAGTGGGAGAGGGAGAAGCAGACTCCCCGCCGAGCAGGGAGCCCGATGCGGGACTCGATCCTGGGACTCCAGGATCATGACCTGAGCTGAAGGCAGTCGCTTGACCAACTGAGCCACCCAGGTGCCCCAAACTCAAGATTTTTTCATTGCAGAAGGAAGGGGTTTCATCACATGATTTCCTTCCATTTGTCACTTACTTAAATTCAGATGGTAAAAACAGTTTTCCAAGTCTCAGGAAGTTGAGAATGTGTCGGAACATTTGGCCATCCCCGTGGATCAGCAGGGTCTGCCCGTAAGTGATCCAGTACACTCTTTGAGGGTTGGATAGAAGTTCTGGATACTGCAAGGGGTTGCACGCCAGACTCTGTTAGTCTGTTAGTTAAAGGGCTGGGTCGTCAGTAAGGGGCAGGTCAGTCTTCTCTTAATTCATCTTCTCAACCATTCTAGAACAGAGGCTTTGGGATTTCCATCTCCCTGTCTTGTTAGCCACAGGGAGCCATAGTGGGGAGCAGAGCATCCAGGGACAAGAACATCCCTGCTTCAAGTTTTGCTGCCTTCTAGACTAGATCACCCTCTCAAGGCATTTGTAACCCCGCCCTGTGTCTTGCTTGGTCCAGACTCCTCAGACTGGTCTCCTCCTGACCCAAACTCTTGTGGGCCTTCCTAGCGTGCTGCTCATACAACAAGAGCACTTTGGGCCAGAAGCAGCGGGAAGATACTACTCTAAGCAGGGGCTAGGGCTGTGTGAGGGCCAGGTGACTAGGTTCTAAAGCTGCTCAGCCACAGAAGCCACAAGGAAAGGAGGATGTCCTGGGGCCAGCATACCTTCAGCAAGGTCTGCAGGGTGGTTGCATACCAGTGGCTTCCAACATAAACTTTGATGATCTGTTGGAGGGAATACACAGTGATTTCTGCTGTCCACTCCTCATCTAAGGAAACCAATGAGAAGGAATAGATCACATGACCAGAAGGGAAATTAGGTGGGGCATTTTCGTTAATAACACGTTAAGACTCAATATCTTCATCAGTCATGTTGTGTTGCCTCCTCTGAAAAGCAGCAGGAACCCCTTAAACCAACCTTCTCTCAGGCCTTCCCTGCAGCACACCAGCTAGCTCACTTTGCTGGGTGGTGAGGTGGGTTTGGAATGGCAGCTTGGAGGGTCAGCTGGTGACTCAGGGTGGGAAGGGTGAGCCGTCTAAAATCTCATCAATACCAGGGATCCTGATGCTCTTCCCCTGACCCACCTCTCTCAAGAAAGCTGGACTGATGTTCCTGTCCACCTACATTGCCAACTGCCTCTGGTTTCTGGCTGGGTGTGTCCTGGGTGTATAACTCTTCATGTGGTGAGGAGTCCCTCTGTATGTTTGTGCTTGTGGTTTGGCAAATGTCACATTGCCAGCTCTCATCAAATCACTGTCACTGCTATAGAGACCAAGCCTCTAGGCCTGTCTGGAGAATTGATTTATTTATTCTGAGAAGATGAACCCATGACTCTTTTCCTAGGGGAGACAAGGCTTAGGCTTTGTTCTGATGTTTGGGAACCAGTTTCTAATGAGCTTTGTAATGAGCAAAGGGTATATAACTAGGTTACATAATCAAGAGGTAAGAGGTATATCATTAGATTGTGAACTCCATGAAGATAAGGACTGGGTCTGTTTTGCTCACTTCTATACTCATAGTGTCTGCTTCCTTCCTGGTATGTGGTAGGTGCACAATAAATGTTGACTATTGCTGAATGATAGAATACAGTGGAAACTTGATCTAAAAACTTTTTGTTAATAAGAGGTTATAGGGAAGCTGGTGAAAACAACATTAGTTTTGGACTCAGACTCAAACTCTAGCTCGATCACTATCTCACTGTGTAATCTGAGCAAGTTACCTCCCTGAGCCTCTGCTTCATCTGTTAAAAGGACCAGAGATTGCTCCCCCCTGGGTGGCTGTGAGGATCAAATGAGCACAGCATGTCAGCTCTCAGAGCCAGAGTAGTCATACCCTTGGAGACCATGCGGCCCCATACCGAGGTCAGTCGGTACTGCGCAGTCTGTGCTACTCAAGGCTACTCATCGGCTTGAGGTGAGGAGGGGTACCTTAACATGAAAGTGTCCCTCTAGGAAAACCTAGAGATGTTGACTTTCCTCTCCTCTTCCATCTACGGTTCCTGGCCCTGGCCAGCCTTGACTTTCCTTTATGATACCCAAGCCCTCCTCTGATACTAAATTCAAATAAAGCAGCTTTCTCATTTACTGAGCACATCCACGGGTGCCAGAGTCCTCGGCTCCAGATGAGTCTTCAGGGCTACTTTCATTGGCTCGTAGGTGATGTCCCTCTTGTCCAGGAAGGCACAGAGCTCGTACACCTCAGAAATAGTCTCAGTCAGGGGTAGCCGACAAGTCCCCAGCCAGTTCCTGCCCAGAGGAAAGGCCTGTTAGAGAGAACCTCAGCACCGCACCCCAAGGGAGTCGGGCCTGCCAACTTTTCATGTCCAGAATGCCTTGCCTCTACCACTGGCTCTAACCTGTGGCCACTACATCATTTCCTGCTTTAACCAGAAATCTGGTGATGTCTTGTGAGAGACTGAACTGTTGGAGCTGAGTTTGACCTACTTCAGCAAAGCCCTCTAAATCAACTAACTGTAAGCTTCTAGGCTCTGCCTAAGGTTCCAGAAGCCAGACCAGGGCCCAGACACTCCCATCCTACCCCCATAAGTATCTGCCCATGCCATCTCAGTCACTATATGGCAGCCTTCCTTGGTCTTGGGAGGTTACTAATACCCTGTGTGCCTAGGAAAGAGGCTGGGGGTCTGAACATCAACCCCCTGCCTCCAAAGGCACTTGTCTTTGCCCTCTGTGACATCAGGGATGGGACATCTCTGGGAGAGATGGGTGGTGTGGGCCTCAATGGCCCAAAATGCCCAGGGTTGGCTGACCTTCTTCCTAGGGGCTCAGGAAAACCCACTTCTATGTTTAGTTTTGGTATCAATATATTTTGTGACCCTAAGAGAATTGCTCCACTCTGAACATCAGTTTACCTTTCTATAAAACAGGATTAGAATCCATGCTCCTGCACTAATGGGGACATTCAAGAGCTAATCCCCCAAGGCAAAGGCCAGGTATCACCTCCTTTGGAAAGCCCGCCTTGCTTTGCTTCTGGAGCTCACCCCCAGTTCTTGCCTTTCTGTGTCTCCAGCAAGCCTCCCAAGGGTTGTGGGGTGGGGGAGGACCTTTGTAGAAAGGTCTGCATGGAAGGGGAATTATCTAGCACCCTAAGGGTTGTGACTGTGGCCTGCTCATCTCAGACCTAGAACAGGGCCAAAAGCAGCAATGGATTGCAGAAAAAAGAAGTATGAAACTGTCTGAAGACTGTGAACTTTGGGAACCCTTATACTTGGCACCAGTCCTCTCCTCTAAGGCCTGGGTTTAGTGGTGGTGGTGGGTGTAGCTAACATGATGGGTTTGTTCCCAAGGACACGACTTCCCTCTGGCTCATGGACAGGGCCCCAGGTTGGTTCCTGAGGAAAGGCAAAGACCAGCCTGAGTGGAACCAAGCTGCTCTCTGAGGAGGGCCTTACTTGACATGCTGAAAGAGGACCCCGTTCCCTGTGATGTACAGTCTACTGCCATCCAGCGTGCTCTCGATGCGGAGCTGTCCCAGTGCGGAGTCTGGGTACTTGACAAGCAGACCCAGGGCCATCATGTACAACGGCTTCACAGACTCCAGGCCTGCTGCACGGCCCCCCTTCCCAGGGCTTGGGGGAGGACAAGAGGTCCTGGAACAGCCACCTGTGCCGGTGAGAATGGGGTGACTCCTAGACCCCTCATGGTCATAACTCTATTAGAAGCTTTGGGTCTTGCTTCCTACTGCTGCCTTGAATTAGTACCAAAGAAGCTTAGAGGGAGATTATTTCCTTGCACAGCCTAATCTGGATCCTCTCAAAATCAGTATAATTTTTCGAATACTTAGTTAGGTTTACAGGTCAAAGTTATTGGTTGGGAGGTAGGGTTGGAGGAGATTAATTTGCTGTATCATTAACATTTGATTTTCAGAAATTTCAGTAGAGCTGCCCTTTGGCCCCAGCCTCTTCAGGAATCTCCCTTAGTTCCAAGCTCTGCTCTAATCATCCGTGGGGAAGGACCGGCAACCCTAAGCACAGAACCTGATGTGCATCACAAGCTTCTCAGATTCACAGCCCCTATCACTCCTGGGCAGAATTTTCCCCAGAGACAAACTACGTGGTGTTACTTTCAGATTGGGTATTTGGGTTGCTGGCTCATGGGCAGGCCCTTGTTCTACTGCAGTGGGCACAATGCACAATCTATAGGATCCTAGCCCAGTGGCAACAGTGGGCCAGGAGGCAAGCTGCTGGGTGATTTTCATGGATCTTTATAAATGAAATTTTTAAAAAAAGATTTTATTTATTTGAGAGAGAGAATGAGAGAGAGAGAGCACGAGCAGAGGGAGAAGCAGGCTCCCCACTGAGCAAGGAGCCCGATATGGGACTCGATTCCAGGACCCTGGGATCATGACCTGAGCCGAAGGCAGACGTTCAACTGACTGAGTCACCCAGGTGTCCCTGATTTTCATGGATCTTCTCCAATCCTCTGAGTAAGCCTACGGGAGGCGTCATGCCCTCCTTATATCACAGATGAGGAAACTATCCTGAGAGGCTAATTAAGTACCTTGCCCCAGACCACAAAGCTAGGTGGGGCAGAGCTGGGATTTGAGGGCAGCTTTGCCCATCTCCAAGGATACCGGAGCTGTTTCCCTTAGTCATGCGCTTTATAAAAGGCAAAAATCATGCTTTGTATTCGAGGGCTGCTGCACGGTTTACAGAGCCTGACTGCAAACACGCTTTCCCTCCAACTTCACATGGCTCTGGTGGAGCAGGCACCGCTGTACGCATCTCTCAATGACCCATGTTCTCTGAGAAATAGAAGCCCCTGAAGGAGGGGTTTCAACTCACCCCCTCTCAAGAGGATTGTAAGACCCTGGAACAGGCTCCCGAGACCTGCTGCAGGATGCCACTACTTGCAGATAGGATAGAACTCCCATTTTGCCTGGGGACGAGGCTGGGGGGCTGGGCCTAAACACAGCAAAAGACCTTATTCCCATGGGTAAATGTCTGGTGATGCATAGGCCAAACTCCACATGTGCAAGACCGTTCTCTACATCCTCAGCACGCCAGCTGAGGCCACACTGGGGTAGCTAGTTTCCTGCAACATGCACAGTAGCTTCCACAGATGTACAGGATTTGGGAGATGGGATGATGAAAGGCAAATAAAACATGTAAGGAAGAAACTAGAATGAGGTAGGCCTGGGAGCATGAAGGCCTGGATTGGACCGGGGTCAGGAAGCGTCAGAAGCAGGCAGACAGGCACAGCAGCCAGAGGCTGTGAAGTAGGGAAACAAGGGAATTTGGGGGTGGGTGAGAGAACTGAAGCACTAGCGGAGAAGCTGCCTGAGAGTCTCCCATGCCCTCCAGCCATGCCTGGAAGGGGCAGGATGGCAGTGGCCATCAGGTGCTGCAAGGTGCTCACCATTTCCACAAGCAGGGCAGACCCACTGTACCCCTGAGAAGCTTGCCCTTGCGCCCAACCTCCCTCCCTAGGACATTCAGGCCTGGTTTCCCCACCCAGGCTGGGCTGAGCTACCTACAGCTCAGTGGGAAGGCTGAGCAGACAGAGGGTACACAAGGGTTCAGGCTGAAATTGCTCTTCTCGTATTCTAAGTCAGCCAAAACACCCACCTCTCACCACTGCCCAAAGCCCAGAGTGGTTGTGGGAGGGAGGGAAGATGTTTGTTCTTGTCTTTTCCAGCTCAATCCTGGACTGCCCCAGAATGTCAAGGGGAGGGCAAGGTTCCCCTGGTGACATACCCATGTTCATTCGGTACAACCTTACAGCTTCAGTGAGCTCGGGGATTTCCAGAATTTCCACTTCTGCTTCTAACACATCTATGTTGGAGAAATTATCTGGTAGTAAAATCTTCTGTGAGCGTAGAAAATTCACTTGAAAAGCAAAAGGAAACAAAATGGTTAAGGAGGTTATTTCTGATTCAACTGTAGGTCCAGGTTTTGGCAGGTTTGTGCTACTGCAACATATCCTAGGCTCTCCTTGTTCTGAAACAATTTCTAAACATACCTGGTTAGATTAGCTTTGAGTCTGTGGTTTCAAGGTGAAAGACCCCAAATGACTTTGTTTTCCTGTGTTTGAGTCCATGGGTGTGGCCTCCCTTGGCCTGGCCTGGGGCTTCCAGGCCAGGCCCTCCTGGTGAATATACTGGCCTTGAGACTTACCCTGTGAGTCTTGACCCAAGAGTAGGTCATTCCAAAAGAGGGAGTTGTCTTGCCGCTTACAAAGGAAGGGCCCAGCTGAGCTGGGCCGGCAGGTGGCACTTGCAGTTTGTCCCTGCCTGGATTGCAGTGTGGGAGGCAGAGATGGAGCCAACGCTAACGTCCTGTGTGAATCAACTTGGAGATTCAGAAGCACATCAAGACAACTTTCCAGGTGACTATAAGGAATGGCTGGGGTTCCAGGCATTTGGGCCCCAGTACAGTTTGGGTGTTTCCTGCCCTATTCATCTAGGTAGCAACAGCATCTTGGAATCAAAGATTCCAGGGTTGAAGATCTCCCTCCTTAGGCCACTAGCTCAAGCAGACAATTTTACAATGATTTTGGGGAACCTTTCACCATACACCCTCCTTCTCTTTTGTTCTGGATTTAGTGGATATGAGAGCAGGTAGGGACCATTCTTTGAAACAAAGGAATAGGAATAGGAAACGCTCTTTCCTCATTTTATGCTGACAGGAACTGAGGCTGGGAGACCACCCAGGTGGATCCATAAAGGCAAGCTAGAGAGTAGCTGGCTTTTGAGCCCAGCTCAGGGCCTTGCCCTTCACACCAACTCCTGTGGCCGCTGATCACTGCAGGCAGCTTCCAGTGCCCCTTTACACCCAGGCCATCCCCAAATGAACAGGGAATAAAATAGCTCTGAGGTTTGTGGGAGTCTAAAGCTGGGAATCAGCTTCCCTTCCAGAAGGCTCTGTCATGCTTCCACCACCTCAGCCCAAGGAAGCTCCTGAGGCCCTAAGCACCAAGCTGAGCCTCCATGGGATGTGGGATGGGTAGGGGTGGATGGGCCCTATCAGCCACCC
This sequence comes from Neomonachus schauinslandi, assembly GCF_002201575.2. NCBI lineage: Eukaryota > Metazoa > Chordata > Mammalia > Carnivora > Phocidae > Neomonachus > Neomonachus schauinslandi. Next base: position 40,935,298 of record NC_058418.1, read on the forward strand.
CCCCACCCCCAGGATAGAGCAATCACCAATGAAACGGAACTCGCTGCACTCGCACTCGATTAGGGCCACAGTCTCAGCCAGCCACAGCAGATTGTCTTCAGTCACCAGGCTTGGATACTTGGCCACTAGGTCTAGGGGCAGAAAACAGTAATGCACTTCCTCTTCCGTGTCTAACAGTGGTGTGTCCATGAGTCCCAAAGGTGCCTTATCATGTAGGCCTGGAAGAGAATGTGCAGAGTGGCATTACCACCTCTCAGAGGCCAGGGGTTCTCACTGATCCCAGGGTCCTAGGGGAAGCTGGGGAGATCACCCCAGAGATGGTCCCTGCCAGGTCCCTCCTTTCCCCATCCCCCCCTCTCTAGATGTAACCCTAACCGCAAACGCAGGAGTATGGTGGGGAGGACACGGAAATCTATTTTTCCTACAATGAAGGGCAGTAGGACATGTTGTAAGAGTTTTGCTTATGTACTCAAAGTCATTAAATTCATACTTGTTACCTATCTGGTTTTTTCTAACTGATCAAACCAACCATTGTGACCCACAGATAAAATGGATGCTTTTGACTCTCTTGGAAGCTCAAAACCCATCAATAATCATGAATGGCTGTTTTGGTATCTCAGATAGGCCAATCTATACTGTAAGTCACCCATCAGATGGTGATCATTTGGAGACACTTCTTGTGTGGTAGTTAGAGGTGACTTGAAAGGTTGGTAGAATTCTCTGACTACGAGGAGGGGGCAGAATACAGCCCAGCCCAGCCTTGCCCAAATATGCAGAGGAATGAACGTGGAAAAGGGTGTTTAGTTCCAGGGGGTAAGCAGCCTTGGAGAGGGCATGTGGCAGGGTACAAGATCAAAGATGATGATGGAGAGGTACAGAGATCATCCAAAACTAGTTCAGCAATCAGAGTACTCTCTGGAGGAAGCCACTTCTGTTAGGGTGAGGAGAAGGGAAGCTGGTGTGGGCTATAGGAAGGGTCAGCCAGTGGGTATACCTGTGAAGGCGGGGCTTTTTATAGGAAATTCTGAGGGCTTGCTGATACACTTCCATGTTCGCCAGTAGTTCAAAGATGCTCTCTCAGCAACAGGTATGTCTGCAGGCCGTACACGTAGGTGGTGTTTCCCTTCCTTCAGATTATCTAGAGTCTGTTACATACAGAAAATTACTGCCTGGAAAATTCTAAATCGCATAATTATCGATTAGTTCTTGGGCAAAATACCAGGAAAAATAGCATGTGACTTACTTTGGTAAAGGTTTTTGAAATAAATTTAGTCAATCACACGAAAATATAAAAATTTAGGTCTACAAGATGATATGCTGATATTCAAAATTTCAGTAACTATCTTCTGATTTTTGAAACAATCTTTTTGGGTTATAATTTTATGCTGATTAATAGAAATTTATCTTACATAAGCTAAAGAGTAATTTATATTTAATCATTAAAAACTAGAGATTTTCTACCATTTCCCCTCAACAATTTGTATAACTGCTGTGATCTGCTTATTGTTTGTGTTCATCCTAACCCTGGAATGTGATCTAAGCAGGGAATTGGACGTGGCACAGGGTACCACATTTTTCAAAGCACTTTCATATACATTTGCTCATTTACCCTAACACAACTCTGTGAGATAGATGTCGCAAATGTCTGCATTCCCATTTTACTGATGAAGCAATTGAGGTTAAAGGATTTGGGACTTGCTCAGGCAGTCTTCCACATCCAGAGCTCCTCCACTTGAAGGAGCAGGTGACCAGGCGTGGGTACATAAGCTGGAGCACGCCAGGTAGGCAGGGCTGAAGCTCAAAGCAGAAGGTGGCCTGGTGTTGCCCATCACTCAAGGACCCATTCTCCCTCTAAAGTCCTGTATAGGGGGCAGGTTATCATAACAGCAAGCCCATTTTTCCTGTCCCTACTCTAGAAGAAAATAGTATTTTCCCAAGAAATTTCTGGAGATAGCTAGAGAAGTAGTCTTTGAAAGGCACCGTATGACAACTTTTTTTCTCTAGGAGCCTCAAAATCAACAAAATACCTTAGGTTCAATATAAAACTAATAAAAGAACCTGCTTCTAAGCTGAACTACACAGGTGAAGCTCTTGCGAAGCGGCTCATAGGAAGCCTGAGCTTGGAAAGTGCCCTCTGGTGGCTATGGCTGTAAACTGCACCCACATAACTGCGTAAGGTCTGTAAAAGGAGGGGACTAGAAATGGGAGAACCTTCCTCACTTTGGGTGACTGGTGGACTTGTGGAAGGACTGGAAAATGTCAGGGTCATGGGGAGTGCTTTTCGGGAGCACTGAGTAATGGGAGGGAGGAACAGTGTGTGTGTGAAACACCAGAAGAGAGTCTGTCATTCATTCATCTGAGAAATGCTTGTGTATCATCAGGGCCACAGATACTGTGCCTGGGCTCAAGGAGCTCTCAGCTTGGAGGAAAGCTGAGAAAAGACAAGAAAAACAACAATTTACATATATTGAGATTAAAAGCCAGCAACATTACTGAAGTTTCAGGAGCTCCAGGAACCCTAGAATTTCTTTCCACAGCGTTGGAAGGAAATGTAAGCTTTCTTGTCCCTCTTTGCTCAGGATTGCACACAACTTTAGATTCTGTGTCAAGCTGTCAGCTATCCTGAAGAGGGAAACTGGTGAAAGATGGGTTTCTGTATGAGGGAGTAGTTGGCCTCAGGCAAAGAGAAATAAAAATGAGGTGCCAGGAAGGTAACAGAGAAACTGGAACAGGTTCTGCATCAGTGGGTGAGCAGGATTACTGAATTCAAATGAGATGATAATGATGATGAAGGTGGTAATAATAATAATAATGATAATAATAATATATTATAATGTGACACTATTTGTACTAAGTGGAATAAAAAAAACTGACTGCACAGGAAGGACAGGACAGGTGGGAGGATGGTAGGCAGAAATATATACTGAGCCACCTGCCTCTGTGCCTTGATTGTAGCGTTAAGGTGTGTGGAGGTTGGGGCGCCTGGGTGGCTCAGTTGGTTAAGTGTCTGCCTTCAGCTTGGGTCATGATCTCGAGGTCCTGGGATTGAGCCCCATGTTGGGCTCTCTGCTCAGCAAGGAGTCCGCTTCTTCCTCTCCCTCTCCCTCTGAGTTCTCCCAATCCCTCTCTCTCTCTCAAATAAATAAAATCTTAAAAAAAAAAAAAAAAAGGTGTATGGAGGTTGGGGGAGTGAGGAAGATGAATCTAGAGCAGTAAACAAGAGCCAGAGAGTGAAGCGCTCTGTAAGCTGGGCTGAGGAGATTGATATATCCCCTGGTTAAGAGAAGACACTGAAGGATTTAAAGCAGGGACTGTGACTTGACTGATAGTCACACCATCTCCACCCAGTCAGCCAGCAAGCCCTAAGACTCCATGCTCTGCTCTCTGCTCTACCCTCTTCCTTCTTTCCCCTCCCCCAGTCCTGGTCCTCTCATCCCCAGGCCCTCTCCCTACAGTGATCTTTCAAACATGCAAATGAGTCCAAACCACTCTCCATCTTAAAAAACTTCAGTGCTCCCCACTACTTATAGGACATCCAAATTCTCCCTGGCATTGCATGCAAGGTCCTCCACAATCAGTGGAGGCAGCAGGATATACACAAAAAGCACAACGGACTTGAACTCAGACAGACTGGGCTTTGAATCTTGGTCACTTAAGAGCTGACATTTATTGCCCAGGCACTTTTTTTTTTTAAGATTTTACTTTTAGGTAATCTCTACACCCAACATGGGGCTCAAACTCACAACCCCAAGAACAAAAGTTGCACATTCTACTGACTGAGCCAGCCAGACACTGCAACCCAAGCATTTTTAAACTGAATCCTCCTAATGTCCCCCCATCCCCCACATACCAAGTAGGCTTTACTATTATCACTCCCTTTTAGCAAATGGGAAACAAGGCCCAAGAAGGGAAAAAGTACTCAGTGCCCAAATAAGTGGAGACGCTAGGAATGGAACCCAGAATTCTAGGGTCCATGCTCTTAACCACTGCTCTTACCAGTTGACTTCCATCTGTCACTTAACCTCTAGAAGCCTCAGGCTCCTCACATGCAAACTGGAGATAGGAAAATCTGGAAGATGTTGTTGTAAGGATTAAAGGAAATAATATAAATGTTAATTTCCTTCCTCTTAGTGGTCAGTTCCAAACTATCTTTTCAGCTTCATCTCCTACCATTCTTTGTCTGCATCCCATCATCATTAACACTAAACTCCATAAAGCTCCAAAGACATTGTAATGCCTCCTTAACTTTGTATATGCAATTTCCTCTTCCCAGAACACTTTCTCCTCCCTTCTCTGTCTAAAAAGCCTGAAGCCTCCCCTAGCTAGAATGGGTGATTCTCTTTTGTTCCCACAGACCCCTCCAAACTTCTCTCTCTGGGTCCCTGGCTTGGTTTCAGGCCTGTCCTTTCAGGCTTTGGGAGGAAGGACTGGCTTGATGCATCCCCAGCTTCTAGTCTAGAACCTAATGTGTAGTAAATTATCAGAATTGCTGTGTTAAATGAAAGAATGCATGTAAATGAAGAGATAGAAAACTGAGTCCTCTGGAAAGAAAAGCAAAATGAGACATGAGGAAGCCCAAAATGAGCTGGCAGAGAAGTAGCCTGTATTCACAAAAACCGAGACAGATGCTGAGAATCCAAAGCCATAGGAAAAGCCAGCACAGGATTACAATGGGCAGAGCCCACAGAGTTCAGAGGGCAGTGAAGGCAGTGATTCCAACTTGGGACCTAAAGTCCAGAGGGAAGATCTATTAGAGAGAGGGACAAGGATGTAAAGGAGGAGAGGGAGACAGAATGACAGGACAAAAGGTCTCAACTTGGGTCTGATAGATGATGGATCATAACATGTTGGGTGAAGTAGAAAGAAATGAGAGTAACACTAGGGAGAGCCTACAAGAGACAGCAGACCATGTGAAACCCATGCTAAGCTGACTGCATCAGAAGAACTTGAAACTGCCATTTATTTCACTTGCAGATTCAAATCCTGAAATTCTGTCCCAGTGGAGGAAACAACAGTGCCCTTGAACAACTCTAAATTGGGCATTGTGGAAGGGATGTATTGAGGGAGGGAAATCCCTGCCTGGGAAAACAACCTGTTTGAGGAAGGGCCTACTCCCTTTTTGGAGGTGCTGTTTGATACCCGGGTATACCCTGTGGGGTGGGTAGGTGTGACAGTCCAACTAGTTTGAGAGATATACTAGCTGATGGGAGAATGATCTATTTTGTAGAAATGAAATCTCCATTTCTTGTTACTTCTACAAATGTGAAGTGTGAGCTGTACCATTCTCTCCAAGAAAGGTATGTTTTTGTTTTTTAAAGATTTTATTTATTTATTTGTCAGAGAGAGAGAGTACACACAAACAGGCGGAGTGAGAGGCAGAGGGAGAAGCAGACTCCCTGCTGAGCAGGGAGCCCGACGTGGGACTCGATCCCAGGACCCCAGGATCATGACCTGAGCCGAAGGCAGATGCTTAACCGACTGAACCACCCAGGCATCCCCAAGAAAGGTATGTTTGACAAATCTTAAAAAAGAAAAACATACAAATAAATCCCAAAAGATCACAGTTCCTGCCAGTCAAGTCATGCACTAGGCCCAGAAGCCTTAATTAGGTTGTTTTCTAAACTCTCTCAGTCAATCCTTGCTCTGACTTCTAGAAACACAAGACCTTCTACTCATGGGAAGCCATTTAGGTACTATATGAATCCAAAGAACACATTCCCTAACCCCCTCACTTTGCTTTATTGTTCTCAATAACACCTACTTATTTATTTACCATCTGCTAGTCTCCCCTAGTAGATATAACCTCCAAAACCATGAGGATCTTGCCTGTTTTGTTTTCTGCTATATTTGCAGCACCCACAACAGTTCCTGTGGGATCTCAATACATTTTTTTAAGGATTTTATTTATTTATTTGAGAGAGAGAGCACGAGCGGGGGTAGGGGCAGAGGGAGAGGGAGAAGCAGATTCCCTGTTGAGCTGGGAGCCCAATGTGGGGCTCGATCCCAGGACCCAGAGATCATGACCTGAGCCGAAGTCAGATGCACAGCTGACTGAGCCACCCAGGCGCCCCTCAATACATTTTCATAGAATGAATGAGGTAATGAATTAGTGAAGAGAATTTCAGAGAGCCTAGTTTCCAGCTGTCCTTTGGCTTTGTTGACTGAAGTTGCCACAGAGTATATGGCTGGTCTCTATGGACTTCAATTCCACTTCTATCTGCCTGAACAGACTTTTATGATGCTGTTATGACTTTTACTATTCACATGCTATGACCCAGAAAATTATTTATTTTTTTTAAAAGATTTTATTTATTTATTTGAGAGAGAGAATGAGAGAGAGAGCACATGAGAGGGGGGAGGGTCAGAGGGAGAAGCAGACTCCCTGCCGAGCAGGGAGCCCGATGCGGGACTCGATCCCGGGACTCCAGGATCATGACCTGAACCGAAGGCAGTCGCTTAACCAACTGAGCCACCCAGGCGCCCCTTCCCAGAAAATTATTAGAGGGAAGATTTCTTTAGGGAAATACAGACCCGAATTCAGATGGCTAGTTACTAACACAAGGATAATTAATGTTACTTTTGGCCTAAATAGTAGCGAAAAAATATGTCAGTCAGAAGCAGTGTAAGACTAATGACATGGGGGCAATTGTGTATGTGTGTAGGTATGGTCACCAAAAGACGGCTGACAAATGTACTAGTAGAAGAGCTCTGGGACTTAACGGAGGTTTTCCAAAGCAGAACCAGTGCTCAGAGATGCCTTATGCTCTGATGTGGGCTGTTGAAAGGAGCTTGGAGGAGCTTGCAAATCTCCAACTGCCTTGTAAAAACAAGGAAGGCTAACATCAATCTGAAGCTCAAGGAAGTGAGGCTAGTAGATCAAAAGGATGTGTAGAACAGCTGCGATCAACCAAAGAAGCCAAATACAGCTATCAGGATCTCAAACCTGCCCCTCCCACTGCCACCTCCAGTTTCTTGGCCCTGCAGAAGTAGATTCAACCTTCATAGGTCATCCTGGGTTCATCATTCACTGTTCTCTCAGTGGATGTTTATTAAACAGGCTGGTACTGTGAGAGGCCAGGAATGCAAACATGAAAAGAATACAGGCTAGTGAAGGAGAAAGATATATGAATACCTGATCCAAACAGAATAGCATTGATAGGTGACAGGAATTAACTCTGAGAGCAGAGAAACAAAAACGCTGCCTGGAAATGTCAGGCTAGGCTTCCCTTGGATCATACTTAGGGTAAATCTTAAAGAGGGATCATTTTAGAAAGAAGAGAGATAGGAGATTTTATCATTCATATTATATATAATATGAATGCATTTCACATTAAATATATTTAATATATTTAATATATATTAAGTTAATATATATTAACTTAGCAAGTTAAATATAGCAAGTTAAAAGGTGTGAAGAGAAGGCATTTGGGGTGCTTAGGGACATGGCTGAACTTCAAAGTGTATGTGTGTGTGAGTGCCCACGCGCGCACATAGGTGTGTGTGTCTTGGGAGAGGAGCCAGGGCAAGCAGATGCTATGTCAGGGGTTGTCCACTTACCCGTATATCCACAGACAAGCTACGCTGTTGGGATGAGTATCTACTGTTTATCTAATCTTCCTTTCCAAGATCACACTGGTAATCTGTCTTCACACATCATGAGTAATAGGAAATGTGAGACCCATTACTGGTCTGTTTTCTTAAAAGCATCATTTGTGTCTTCAACATAAAAACTCCCTGGCTCCCTTGAGCACAAGGAATGCAGGTGTATTTGGGTTGCTTGCTGGTAGCAGAATGCTCATAGGCAGAATAATTTAAGTTTCTAAATTTAGAAGTCCCAGAAGGCAATGGAAAAGGAAACACAAGTAGCATGCACTGTCATACTAAGTCCTCAGTGGTCTTCAAGGGACAAGTAAAAGGGAATCGACAGTCTGCCAAAAACCTTGAACCCTTGTGAGTGACCCTGAAGAGAAATTTCACACTGCGGTAGCAGCTCACTCTCAACCAGGCTGATAGCTTGTAAGAGGCTTGAAGCAGTTTACATTTAGGCAAAGGGGATTTCCCAAATTACACAGAAAGTTCTAGTATACACTAAAACGTTAATGTACAGACCTGGAATGACTACTCTGTTTTTTCTCTGTGAATATCCAGGCTCATAGATTTACATATCAGCTTTGATGACTCCCAAATTTATACCTCTAGATCAGATTGCTCCCATGAATTCCAGACCTTATACATCCTGCTGCCTTTTCACCACTGCCACTTGAATGTTTAATAAATACCCTTTTCTTGCCTCTCAAACTTAACACATTCAAATCCTAACTCCTGATTTCTCCGCCTAAACCTGCACATCCCTTGGAATCCACCATTCCCCTTACTGCTCAGGATACAAAGGAGTTATCTATTCTCTCTTACCCTACCAACAATTCATACCAATAATTCATTAGCAAACCCTGTCAGTTCTATCATCGAGACATATACAGAATTTGAACACTTCTAACTCCACTATTACCACATTAGGCCAAACTACCACTATATTTTATCTGGATGGTATAGGAGCCTCCTAACTGGTCTTCCTGCTTTTCCTGTGCCCCACTAGAGTGTAGGCCAGGGGTTGACACATTGCGGGGCTTGAACTCATGACCTTGAGATCAAAACCTGAGCTGAGATCAAGAGTCAGGTGCCTCACGCATTGAGCTGCCACCCAGGTACCCTGGCAAATTTTTTTCTGTAAAAGTGTGGATAGTAAATATTTTAGGCTTTGAGAATATGGTCCCTGTTGCAACTATTCAACTCTGTATTATAGCTCAAGAGCAGCTATAAACAATATATAAACAAATGAGCATGACTGTGTTCCAATAAAACTTAATGGGCACTGAAATTTGAATTTCAGATAATTTTCTTTTCTTTTTTTTTAAATATTTTATTTATTTATTTGTCGGAGGGGGGGCACAAGCAGGGGGAGCGGCAGGCAGAGGGAGAAGCAGGCTCCCTGCTGAGCAAGAAGCCCATGCGGCACTCAATCCCAGGACCCTAGGATCATGACCTGAGCCAAAGGCAGATGCTTAATGGACTGAGCCACTGAGGCATCCCTGTAAAAACCATTCCTAGCTAACAGGTTGTACAAAAAAGGTAGTAAGCTGGATTTCATCCATAGGCTATAGTTTGATGACTCCTGTTCTAATATTAAGACAGAAGTCAATGATTTTTTTATAGTTTTATTGAAATGTATTTAATGTGAAATGCATTCATATTATATATAATATGAATGATAAAATCTCCTATTTAAATCGTACAGTTCAATGGTTTTTAGTATGTTCACAGAGTTGTGCAACCATCATCACAATCTCTTTCAACATCCTAAAAAGTAACTCTGTACCCATTAACAGTCATTGCCAATCCTGCCCACCCTATCCTTCCCACCCTGTACCTCAGCTCTAGGCAACAACTAATCTACCTTCTGTCTCTATAACTTCGCCTATTATGCACATTTTATATAAATTGAATCATACAATATATGGTCCTCTGTGTCTGGCTTCTTTCACTTAGCAAAATGTTTTGAAGTTCATCCGTGTTGTTACATGTATCAGTACTTCATTCCTTTTTATTGACAAATAATATTCCATTGTATGGATATCCATTTTGTTTGTTTATTCATCAGCTGATGAACATAAGGATTGTTTCTACTTTTTGGCTACTATGAATAATGCTGCTTTGAACATTTGTTTACAAGTTTTTGTGTGGACATAAGTTTTAATTTTTCTTGGGTATATACTTAGAAGTGGAATTAACTGGGTCACATGGTAACTAACTTTTTGAGGAACTGCCAGACTGTTTTCCAAAGAAGCTTACAAATTTACATTCCCATCAGCAGTGGGTGAGGGTTCCAATTTCTCCACATCCTTGCCAACACCTGTCATTGCCTGTCCTTTTGATGATAGACATCCTAGTGTGTGTGAAGTGATATCTCATTATGGTTTCCATTTGCATTTCCCTGATGGCTAATAATGATTTTTGGACAGGCTTTAGCAGTGGGGAAAGTGATGGAAATGGAAATGTGTGAGGCTGTTGATTTGTTTGAGATGGCTACTGATTCTCCAGCTGTATTTACACTCTGCTTCACAGAATAAACATCACTTCAATTAGACCAGCCTAAGTGTTTATTTCTTTGAAAACACTATTTCCGAAACATAAGCACTTGTTCTACTGTATCTTTAGGGAGGCAGATCCACATGATTCTTCAAATACTTCTACTGCTCACACAACTTGGGACTTTGGAATTGGACCCACTCATTGGCCTCTGAGTTGCTACCTCCTATACTGAAGTTGCTTCCCAGATAGATTTTGTTTCAATTTGGAAAGTGAGGATGGGAAAGGAATTAAAGGGCTTTATAAACTGTTTGTATAGCTGGCTTGTGTTCTTTAAAATGGTTCTTCAAAAAATTGCCTCGATCTCCTTGATTTTCTGCAATGAACAAGTGACTCCTTCCTTCCCCCACAATAATGGAGCTTTGGCACAGAGTCATCAGCAATCTTGACATGCCAGGCCATGTAAGTAATTTTGAAGCCACTTGTAATCAATTCTAGCACTCCATTCCAGACGTAGTTAAAAAAAAATTTATTTTGGGTGCCTGGGTGGCTCAGTTGTTAAGCGTCTGCCTTCGGCTCAGGTCATGATCCCAGGGCCCTGGGATCGAGTCCCACATCGGGCTCCCTGCTCGGCGGGAAGCCTGCTTCTCCCTCTCCCACTTCCCCTGCTTGTGTTCCTGCTCTTGCTCTCTCTCTGTCAAATAAATAAATAAAATCTTTAAAAAAATTTATTTCAGGTGGATAGCCTTAAAAAAAATAAAAAGAATACTACAACAACTTGTGTTGGAATATGTTAAGGGTTTTTTTTAGGGTTTTGATTTCCAAATATATAATAACTTTTAAGAAAAAGCATTAAATTATTTAGTAAGAATTATCTACAAAAACACTCAGTGTAGGGGTGCCTGGGTGGCTCAGTTGTTGGGCGTCTGCCTTTGGCTCAGGTCATGATCCCAGGGTCCCGGGATCGAGCCCTGCATTGGGCTCCCTGATCTGCGGGAAGCCTGCTTCTCCCTCTCCCACTCCCCCTGCTTGTGTTCCTGCTCTCGCTGTGTCCCTCTCTGTCAAATAAATAAATAAAATCTTAAAAAAAAAAAAAGAGTTCATCTGTTTAAAAAACAAAACAAAACAAAACACTCAGTGTAAAATGTTCTCATTCCTATATGACCCAAATATGCACGATCTACCTCAATTTTCTTCTAAGAGGTGTTCAGGAGGCACAGCTGGTAGTGCACTGAGCTGAACTGTGACTTGTTGGGTCAGTGCTTATGGAGATGGATCCAGTAAACAACACTTTGTCCAGACAGTGGGATTAATATGGAGCATGGCCCAATGGTCCTTTCTAGTCATAACATTTAGCTTTTCTAGGTTAAAAAAAATCATTGTCCAAAAACTAAGAATAAGCTACTTAAGATAAGCCATAGAAATGGTTTCTGTCGTTTGGAGAAAAGTTAAGATTCAAGAAGAATGTTAAAATAGGATTTCCAAGAGTCAAGGGACCAACTTAGCAGTTGGTTAAGTCCTATCCCGGGGCTGTGGTGGCTACTGGTATAGGTAAGGCAGAGTCAGGATGAAATCCTTTATTCAGTTTATTGATTACTCTAACTCATTCATCACACTTCCCCATTAAGAGGGTCATCTCAACAACCAATATATGAAAGGACACAACACGTAGTGATTGGTATGAGGTCTATGTTACTGATCACTCTTGGAAGACAAGAGTATCTTACCTGCAACAAAGGCATCAGCTGCAAACCCAGCGCTTGCTCATAGAGTAAGTTCAATTCTGCACAACTGGAGAAGGAGAGTTTGGAAGTGTAGAGGTAATAGTGCACATGCCTAAATGTGGAACCGTCTCTGTCGATGAATAGCCTCTGGCTTTCCAAGGAGGTCAAGGCTGAAGCCTCTTTCCATAGCAGGGAGTCTGGAAACTGAGCGAGTTTGCTTCTGGGAACTGAGAAATGCCAGCCCCCAACGTTGAAATGAAACAAATCCTCTGCTGATTCATGAGGCATGCCAGGCTCCTCCTAAAAGGGGAATAAAAACGGAGCTATGCGAGAAAAAGAAATAAAAAGCATCCATCTTGGAAAGGAAGAAGTAAGATTATCTCTATTTGCAGATGATGTGATCTTGCATATAGAAAATCCCAAGGTGAAATTCACTAGGAAATTATTAGAAATGAGTTTAGTAAGGGTGAAAGATATGTATCAATTGTATTTTTATTTTTAAATTTTATTTATGTATTTATTTGAGAGGGAGAGAGAGAATGTCAAGCAAGCTCCACACGCGGCACAGAGCCTGTTGAGGGGCTTGATCTCTCAACCCTGAGATCATGAACTGAGCTAAAATCAAGAGTCAGATGCTTAACTGACTGAGCCACCCAGGCGCCCCTCAATTGGATGTTAATACACAAGCAATGAACAATCCAAAAATGAGATTCAGAAAACAATTCTATTCCAATAGTATCAAAAAGAACAAAATATTTAGGAATAAATTTAACAAAAGAAAGGTAATACTTGTACTCTGAAAAGTTCAAAACATAGTTGAAAGAAATTTTAAAGACTTAAGTAAATGGAAAAACATCTCATGTTTACCAATCAGAAGACTTAATACTGTTAAGACTGCAATACTCTCCAGATGTACAGATTGAACACAGTCCCTATGAAAATTCCAGCTGCCTTTTTTTTTTTTTTTGCAAAAATTGACAAGCTGGGGGTGCCTGGGTGGCTCAGTCAGTTAGCGTCTGCCTTCAGCTTAGGTCATGATCCCAGGGTCCTGGAATCGAGCCCCTCATCGGGCTACCTGCTCAGTGGAGGGTCTGCTTCACCCTCTCCCTCTGCCCCTCCCCCCACTCATGGTCTGTGTTCTCTCTCACTCACAAATAAATAAATAAAATCTTTTTAAAAAATTGACAAACTGATGTTAAAGCTCATATGGAAATAAAAGGGAATAGTAAAAACAATCAAACAAACAAAAAAACCCTCCAACTCTTGAAAAAGGAGAACAAAAAAAATTTTTAAAAAATTAATTAATTTGGGAGAGTGAGGGGAGGGGCAGAGGGAGAGAATCTCAAGCAGACTCCCTGCTGAGCTCAGAGCCCAAGGTGGACTTGATTCCATGACCCATGAGATCATAACCTGAGCTGAAATGAAAAGTCAGACACTTAACTGACTGAGCCACCCAGGCGCCCCAAGGAGAACAAAATTTGATGATTCACACTTCCCACTTTCAAAACTTACTAAAAAGCTATAGTAGTCAAGATAGTGTGCTATTGTATAAGGAAAACATATGGATAAGTGGAATACCATTGAGAGTCCAGAAATAAACCTTGACATTTATGGTTAATTGAATTTGACAAGGGAGCCAAGGCAATCCAATGGGTAAAGAATAGCCTTTTCAAAAACTGGTGCTGGGACAGCTGGACATCCAAATGCAAAAAAAAAAAAAAAAAAAAGTTAGACCCCTACCTCACACCATACGTAGAAATTAACACCAAATGGGACAAACCTAAAAATAAGAGCTAAAACTATAAAACCCTTAGAAGAAAACACAAAATCCTCATGATCTTGGATTAGGTAATGCCTCCTTAGATGAGATACAAAAAGCACAAGTGAAACAAATAAGCAAATAAAACTTCATCAAGGGCGCCTGGGTTGGTCAGTCGTTAAGCGTCTGCCTTCGGCTCAGGTCATGATCCCAGGGTCCTGGGATCGAGTCCCGCATCGGGCTCCCTGCTCGGCGGGAAGCCTGCTTCTCCCTCTCCCACTCCCCCTGCTTGTGTTCCTGCTCTCGCTGTCTCTCTCTCTGTCAAATAAATAAATAAAATCTTTAAAAAAAAACTTCATCAAAATTGCAAACTTTTGTGCTCCAAAGGACACCATCAAGATTTGCAGATCACATATCTGATAAAGAACTTGTATTTAGACTACATAAATAACTCTTACAACTCAATAATAAAAATAATAATAAAAAGATGAACAATCAGGGGCGCCTGGGTGGCTCAGTTGTTAAGCGTCTGCCTTCGGCTCAGGTCATGATCCCAGGGTCCTGGGATCGAGTCCCACATCGGGCTCCCTGCTCGGCGGGAAGCCTGCTTCTCCCTCTCCCACTCCCCCTGCTTGTGTTCCCTCTCTCGCTGTGTCTCTATCAAATAAATAAATAAAATCTTAAAAAAAAAAAGATGAACAATCAAATTTAAAAGGGAGTAAAAAATCTAAAAACACAGTTCTCTATGCTAAATGAAAGAAGCCAGACACAAAAGCCACATATTATATGATTCCATCTATGTGTAATGTGCAGAACAGGCATTATAGAGTTGATTAGTGGTGGCTTAGGGCTAGAGAGGTTGTGGGGGAAATGCACAGTGACTAGTAACAGGTATGGAATTTCTTTTCTTTTTCAAATAATGAAAATGTTGTAAAATTGTGGTACTAGTTGCACACTCTGTGAATATACTAAAAACCACTGAACTGTAAACTTTAAATGTAAATTGTAGTATGGGAATTATTTTTTAATAAAGCCATTTTAAAAAATAAAAAAAAAAAACATTTAAGACAGAGAGTTAAGAGGTCCTGTGTTGGGCTCTGCACTCAGCATGGAGTCTGCTTGGGATTCTTTCCTTTTTCCTCTCCCTCCCTCTCTGCCCCTCCCCCTGCTCTTTCTCTCTCTTAAATAAATACATAAATAAATAAATAAATAAAATCTTTAATTTAAAAAAAAAAGGAGAGAGAGAGTTGTGAGGAGGCGCTCCCTACCCCTCTGAGTGCATGCAGAGCTCTCTTGGGATCGTACCTGCAGAGACACTACATTATTGAGACCATAGCAGAATAGCTGAATGTTGTGGTTTCCTTTTTGTATATACAAAGGCAGCAAAGATCATTAACCTTCCTCAGCTCATTGTGAAAAGTTCAAGGTTATCTATTCATATAAATGAACTATTTTGCTTCAAGATAACCTAGCTTATCAACATTATAGAAAAGTAGAACATATGAACATACAAACCATCTGTATCAGATTTTAAAATAAACAAGGAGGACTACTCTTGTAAACAAAATTTAAAAGGTGGTAAATAGTATATAAAATTCTACCTTAAAAAGAACATAAAAGAATTCTAAATAAAAATTATGCATGGTGGGGCGCCTGGGTGGCTCAGTCAGTTAAGCGACTGCCTTCGGCTCAGGTCATGATCCTGGAGTCCTGGGATCGAGTCCCGCATCGGGCTCCCTGCTCAGCGGGGAGTCTGCTTCTCCCTCTGACCCTCCTCCCTCTCGTGCTCTCTGTCTCTCATTCTCTCTGTCTCAAATAAACAAATAAAATCTTTAAAAAAAAAAAAAATTATGCATGGTGAAGCAATTGGGGTGCAATGTACTGATATTTATAACATTTTGAAATGCATCAAAAAACCAATATGCATTGGTAAAGGGATGGACAGATGGACATATGATAAAAACAAATATAGCAAGATGTTCACTGTAGAATCCAGGCAGTGGGTATATAGTTCGTTCAACCTTTCTGAATCTTCCAAATTTGCATTAAAATGTTGGTGGGGGGGGAAGAGTGTTAAATAAGAGTTGGTTGCTCAAGAGAGGAAAGGCTCACTTCTCCAACAAAACCTGCATCTTCTATTTTGATAGCTGAGGAAGGAAAATAAATGGCATGCAACAAAGAAGTGGGTGGAGTTCCTTTCTCTTATAATAACTGGTCTAAATAATTCAGAAGAGCAATTATATATGCCACATTTGAGGCCAGAAGAGTTAAAGGCACCATGAGAAAGATTACAAATTTTTAAATGGTGTCATGATTCACAGAAGCTGAGTAAGAAAAGCCAATCTAACCAACTAATCTAGACTTTTGAGTCCCGGCCCTTTTAAAAATGGCTACAGCTGAGCATGACAAACTGATGGTAAATAAGGGCCCCACCCAGACCAGAAAGCATAAAGAAGCAAGAACTCTTGATTTTGCTTTCTGTTCTTCTTGAAGGTGACTAGCTGGTTGATAGCTCAGTGTAAGTGCTCCTACTATGCAGATTTTGGCTGCCAAAGAAGACCCACTCCTGGAAGGTGAGCTACAGTTCTGTTCTCAGTCCTCTTTTCTTATTAAGGATAGGCTTTGACAAGTGTCTTTGCTCAAGAGTTTGCCTCCTTCTTACACATACATGTCCCATCCACAGGTGGGCTCTCAAGAGATGCCTGCTGGAGTGAGGGTAGGGGCTAAGGATGTGGCTGTTCTTTCTAGAGTTTTCTTTCCAAAGACTGCACAGGGTTTGTTAGAACTATCCCAGCCTGGGGAGACCCCTCGGTCAGAGGCAAGCTTGGGGATCTGTAGTACTTGAAGGGCAAAATGCTTCTTGCCAGACTGCCTACAGGAAATGGGGTAGCCCTCGCATAATCTTCTGCAGCCCATTCCAAAGAGTATCTCTCTTTTCCGCACTGATCCTCCCTCCCAAAGGAGCACCTTCCAAATAAATTTCTAGAGCTATAACCACCTCATGATCTAAAGACAGGACTTCAACTCCTCAGAGCCAAGTTCACCAACGATTCAGATCTGGGGCTCCCTCCCTATCATGCCTCAGAGAGCTGCCCCCGCCCCCATCCCCACCCCCTACCCCTCTCATTTGGATCTGGACACCTCCCCCACCCCATTTACCCGCCGGCCACTGCCTGGTCTCAGAGTCAACAGCTCCAAATGCTGAGACAAGAAGAGCTTCACCTTGTCAAGAGGCACAACTCCACCTCTCAGAAGCCCCCCAAAACCTCAGACCTAGAACACTTCATCCCTCAAAACAGGCGCATTCTTCCAATCCCTCTGAGCCAGTCCCCAAACCCTTCAAAGCTGGGACCATATCCCGCCCCATGTCCCAGAGCCAGGTCCCTAACCCCATAGCCCTAATCTTTGGCCACATCACCTCCCCAATCGCCGTTTTGGTGTTTTTGGCGCCCCCGCCAGGGCGGGATCCATACCATAGTCCGGACGCCTGAGGCGGGTGGGCGGGCGGGCGGGTGCGCGCGTGATCACAGCACTAACGGCTTGGGGAGATCGGCGGCACGCGCGGTGGGGCGGGGCCTGCGGCGGGGGCGGGGCCTGGAGTGCGCCAGCCTGTCTCGTGGACCGAGACAGGTGAGGGGCGGGCGGGGATGGCGGAGCAGTGGGATCTGGACGAGGAAGGCGTCCGCCGCCTGGGGGCGCTGACTCTGGAGCAGCCCGGTAGGGCCAGGCCGGGAGGACCTGGGCCGGGAGCGTGGGGACTGAGGCTGAGGGGAGAAAACTGAGGTAGAGGTGGGGGAACCTGAGGTAGACGCGGCGGAATGGCGGCGGAGGAGCGGTCCCTGAGATGGAGAAGGGGTTACTGAGGCGGAAGAGTCACACTGAGGTGAAGGTGAACGACGTGAAGTAGCCTGAGAGTCTGGGGAGGAGGGCGAGGAATTGAGGGAGACGAACGGAGTCTGAAGTGGAGGAGAAAGTAGATTAACGGGACACTGCGGCCGGAAACAGAACTGGACAGAGTCTGAGCTAGTGGAAGGAAACGGAGCCCCAAGAGGGGCATTGGCGGGAGAAGGGACGTGCTGAGAAGCGCCTTTGAGGTGGCGGTGCTCTTGAGGAAGGCACGAAGGGCGTTCGTTTTGGCATTTTCTGAAATTTCAGACCCAGGAGGGTTTTTCCTGTTTGGGGTAAAATGGGAAAGGATGTTCCCTTATCAGTCCCTCTCTTCGTTTCGTCTCCGCCTCAAGAACTTGGCCATTTCTTTGATCCGTCCGGATGTGTGGCCTCCTTTTAAGAGACACTCAGAAAGGGGCCTCAATTGTGAAAGCAATAGCAAGCAGCTAGCTGGTCTCTCAAGGCGCTGGAGAGAACTGGCTGAGCAACTGCTGACCCCAACTTTGACCTGGGCTCTGATTCACAGAGCTTGTTTTCTGAGTTTCTAAGGAGTAGAAATGTTGGGAAAGTTTTATCAGCATTCCTAACTCAGCTTTTACCCTTATTAAATTTACTCTATCCTTAATGCCAGGCCCTGTGTTAAATGCTTACCCCCCACCCCGCAATATTTAATCCCCATAACAGGCCTGTAAAGCAGATGCTGTTATTGTGCCTATTTTACAGATGGGTTAAAATTAAGTTTAGTCTCCTGCCCAAAGTGACACAGCCAGGGTTTATTAACCCAGGACTCTTGAGTTCAGAGCCTGTGCTCTAACCTTTACAAAAAGTTGCCGTTCTTGCTTCCTCTAGTACTATTTATTTGTGGGATATGAAATAATTGGTTTTATTTTGTTTAAAAATTATTTCTTATTTAAAATTTATAAAAACTAGTGCATGCTAGTAACAAACATTACATGAATGAAGAGGTTATTAATCTTTCCTTCCTCTGGAAATCTCTCCACCCCCAACCAAAGGTAGTGGTGTGGTGTGTATATGAATAGACTGCAGATATTTCAGGTTTGTTTTTTCTTTTTCAAACTACTTTGAGCTCTCCTGTTTTACAAGTTAGCTAAGAAAAGCTTTATTGGTTTGACACACTTTTGTACTTTTTTGCCTTTAAAAAAATGTTGATTTAGTTTTATTTGGTTGGGGGTGGGGCATATACTCCTTACATTCTCCAGCTATAATGGCACATGGCAGATTTTTTTTGCTTGTTTTTGTTTCCTTGTTTTATTACAGTTGTCTGAATAACAAGATTGTGCTCATTCTGACAATTCAAACAATGCAAAACTAAAGTAAAAGAATATTCTCCCCTCTCCCTCTTTCCATACCTTTTCCATACATCTACACATAGGTATTTTTTTTAATGTATAAGCATATCTATTATTTGGCAATTTGCTTTTTTTTGACTTATCAATAAAACATACTTTAATGTGCTGTTATATGCATTATTAAATTAAGTAAAAAATCACAGTGGTCATCTTTGGGGAGAAAGGCTTTTATTCTGTACTTTACTGTTGGAATTTTCTGGCTATGTAATAAGTGTTATTTTCTTTTTAATGTCCAAAGAGGTGATCTTGTGGTGCAGTTATAGACTGTTTTGTATGTTTGTTTTTTTGTTATATTTCCCTATACTAAAAAATTCCCATAAATGTTTAAATTATCCTTTGTCATGCAGAAAATTTTCACCTTAAGGGAGTCAAGTTTATTTTTCCTTATGATTTGTGATTTTTTGGTCTTATTTTTGAAGTTTTTCCCTACACTGCTGAATAACATTTTTTTCCTAAAAATTCTGCTGCTTTGCTCTTCACCTTAAGTCTAATCTACCTGGAATTTATTTTTATATACAATGTGTGATTTGGTATAATTGTATTTTTTTTATACTGATCTCCAGTTTCCTCAGAACCTATTTATAGTATCTCTGCTATATTCCAAGTTCCTTTGTAAATGTGTAGGCTCTCTGTTCTGTTCCACTGTTCTGTTTGTCTATTCCTACACCAGTATCACACTTTTGTAACTACTGTGGCTTAACAGGTTTTGATAACTGGTAAAGTCAGTGCCCTCCTTCACTTTCCTCTTTTTCCTTCAAAGTTGTCTAGGCTATTCTTAGCCCTTTATTCTCTTTTAGAATCAGCTTGTCAGTTTTCATCAAAGCATTTTAAGCAGGGATGTGTCCTGATCTAATACTTATTTTTAAAATATGACTCTCACCCATTAGAAGCCTGTTACAGTAGTCCAGATAAGAGATAATGAATGGCTTGGACTAGGAGGATGACAGTGGAGATAAAAAGAAGTGGACAGAGTCAAGGTGTATTTTGTGGGTAGATAGGACAAGACTTACCAAAAAAATTGAATATGGGAGTTGGGGAAAGGGAAGATTCAAAGATAAAACTTAAACTTGGTTTAGGTTATTGCTGGGTGGATGATGTTGCTATTTATTTAGAGAGAGCACAAAGACTATGGGAAATATTGGCTTGGGGAAGGCGAATCAAGAGTGCTGCTTTGAACATGTTAAGTTTAAAATACCTACTAGACATTCAAATGTGAAATTTTTAGTAGGCAATTGGATATACAAGTCTGGATCTCAGAGGAGAGAGGTCAGGGTTAGAGTTGTGAATTTTGGGAGACATTAGCAAATCAGTAATACTTAAAGTGATAAGAATGGGTGAACTCACCTAACTAGAGAATGTGGATGGAGAATAGAAGAAGGTTTAAGACTCATCTTGGGATATTTCAATCTTTAGATGTTGAATAGAGAAGGAAGAACTTGGTGTCTTGGAATTTAAGAAAGGGTAGTGTATGAAGGAAGTAATGGTCAGCTGTGCCAAATGCTATTTTTTTTTTTTATTAGAGAGAGCACACGAGAAGGGGGAGGGTCCGAGGGAGAAGCAGACTCCCCGCTGAGCAGGGAGCCCGATGCAGGGCTCGATCCTGGGACTCCAGGATCATGACCTGAGCCGAAGGCAGTCGCTTAACCAACTGAGCCACCCAGGCGCCCCTGTGCCAAATGCTATTGACAGGCTAAGCAAGCAGAGAAATGTCTGTTAGATTTGGCAACATGGAACTCATTGGTCACTTTAACTAGGGGAATTTCGAGAGAATGGAGGGAAGCCAGGCTGGGTTGGGATGAAAAGGGAATAGTATGTGAGGGAGAAGAGCTAGTGAAGGTAAGACCTTTCCTTAGAAATGTGGCCATAAAAGAGAACACAGAAGTGGAATACTAGTTGGGGGATATAATGTGGGATAAAGAACAAGTTTTTAGTGGGTTTAAGATTTTATTTATTTATTTTTATTTTATTTATTTATTTGACAGAGAGCACAAGCAGGGGGAGGATTAGAGGGAGAGGGAGAAGCAGGCTCCCCATTGAGCATGACCTGAGCCAAAGGCAGACACTTAACTGACTGAGCCACCCAGGCACCCCAAGAACAAGTTTTTTAAAGACACAATATACTAGAACATATTTGTATGCTGATGATAATTATTTGGTAAGGAGAGAAAATATATAATTATGTACTTCTTTCGCTTTTAAAAATAATTCAGTTATTTATTATATGGGTAATATAATTATTGTACAGTGAAAAGTGAGTCTTGACCACCCCCTTCCCTGGCCCTGACCCAGTTCTCCTGAAGACAATCACTATTACCAATATCTTGGATAGCTTTCCAGAAATATTCTCTACCTATATCACTTATAATTTTTTTATTAATGGCAGTATATAAATATATACAAGAGTAGAGACAACAGAATAATGAACTCCCATCACCCTACCTCAGCTGGTATTGTCAATTCATGGCCAGTCTTCTTTCTTCTGTACCTCACCTAACTTCTACCCACGCCTAACCCCCTGCACTGTTTATTTTGAAGCAAATCCCTGTCATATGATTTAACCCATATATATTTTAATGTATATATCTTCAAAAGAGAACTCTTTTAAAAATAATAATCACTTATAAACCTAAAAATATTTAATAGTAATTTCTTGATATCATCAAATATGCAACCAGTTTTCTCATTTCACCAACTGTCCTATAAAATTTTTCTGATTCAGGATCTATGTAAGGCCTACTGTAATTGGTTGATATTTGTCTTTTAAAAAAAATTTTTAATTCCAGTATAGTTAACATACAGTGTTACATTCATTTCAGGTGTACAATATGGGGATTCAACAATTTCATGCCTCACCCGTGCTCATCACGACAATTGCACTCCTTAATCCCCATCACCTGTTTCATCCCTCTGGCAACCATCAGTTCTCAATAGTTAAAGAGTGTTTCTTGGCTTGTCTGTCTGTGTTTTTGTTTTTTCTCTGCTCATTTGTTTTGTTTCTTAAATTTCACATATGAGTGAAATCATAGGTATTTGTCTTTCGTTGACTTAACTTCACTTAGCATTATACAGTTGATACTTGTCTTAAATATTGTTTGAGCCATAGGTTTCCCCTTCTTTTTTTCCTTGCATTTTCTATTGTTCTTAAAGAAACTCGGCCATCTGTCCTGAACAGTTTCTTACAATCTGGATTTTGCTCATTAAATTCCTAAGATGTTTAACATTTTCCCCAGTTCTTGTTCCTATGAATTGCTACTTAAGTGAAGCTTGATTTGATTCAGGTTTGTTTGTTTTTGTGCAAGACTACTTCATAGGTGAGAGTATACTGTCATGAAGTGTATAATTATCTGGTGTTCTTTTTGTGACATCAGCTATTAAACATGACTATGTAAAGTCCACTAATTCATTAGGGATTGCAAAATGATAATTTTCTATCTTTCATTTTTATTAGTTGTAAGACGTATATAAAAAGACATTTCCTATCGGGTGCCTGGGTGGCTCAGTTGTTAAGCGTCTGCCTTCGGCTCAGGTCATGATCCCGGGGTCCTGGGATCGAGTCCCACATCGGGCTCCCTGCTCGGCAGGAAGCCTGCTTCTCCCTCTCCCACTCCCCCTGCTTGTGTTCCTGCTCTCACTATCTCTCTCTCTGTCAAATAAATAAATAAAAATCTTTAAAAAAGACATTTCCTATCAACTCGGTTATCTTGAGGCACAGTTTGTACAGCAGAGACAGGATAAATACTTTTTTTTTCCAGCTTATCAGTTTTTGGAAAAATGTGTTGTTTTCTTAGCATCCTCTAAAGGTAACCAATAAGAGAGTTGTTTTGTTTTCTTAGTGTCATTATAAATTCATGGATTTAAGTGTTTCTGGTGTGTTCTAATCTACTGCAGTTATTATCATAATTGCTGTTGAACTTGTCCCTACTTTGGCTAGTGGGAAATCTTTCAGGCTGACTCTTGAGGCTTTTTTTCAGTTTTACTTATTTGAAACTCTTTCATCATCCCTATAAATAAGCTTTATTAAAGATTATGAATTCAGTTTCCAAGTGAGCTATAAATGGTTTTCCATACAGAGATTATTTACTTGATTTGTTATTTTCATGAGCAAAACGTGTTTTGACCCATTAGGGTTATGTAGCTTATATATTAAAATAGGAAGATTATTCTGTTTTGTTTTTTTTTTTTTGAAGATTTTACTTATTTATTTGAGAGAGAGAGACAGAGATAGCGAGAGAGAGCACAAGCAGGGAGGAGAGGGAGAAGAAGCCTCCCCGCTGAGCGGGGAGCCCGATGCAGTACTCTATCCCAGGACCCTGGGATCATGACCTGAGCCGAAGGCAGACGCTTAACCAACTGAGCCACCCAGGCGCCCCTATTCTGTTGTTCTTGACATCTTTGATGTGCAACGTTTGATGAGATCTCTGATCTGTTTGTCTTCACTGTCTTTATAAACATTGAGACTGCATAATCTCTTAAGACCTTGCACTTCATATGAATCATAAAAGAATATCTGTCACTGTGGCAGTTTATCATTTGAATGATAATTGCAGTTCCTTTAAAAATATTAAAATGTCT
This sequence comes from Neomonachus schauinslandi, assembly GCF_002201575.2. NCBI lineage: Eukaryota > Metazoa > Chordata > Mammalia > Carnivora > Phocidae > Neomonachus > Neomonachus schauinslandi. The sequence goes on from NC_058418.1 coordinate 40,958,697, forward strand.
GCCCTTCAAAACAGCGGGGAAAGGCATGAGAAATGCTTCAGGGCACTGATAGAAATTATAATTGACCTTAGCTTTTGTCCCATGGTAACAGATTTTTAGGGTACCAGACCATTGCATACTATAGGACTACCAATATGCTGCCCTCAAAGTCAGGAAAAAAATTTTTTGAGATATAATTCACATACTATAAAATTTAATGTATATAATCTAGTGCCACTTAGTTCATTGCGCAACCATTACCATTAGTAGTTCCAGAACATTTTTATCAGCCCCAAAGGAAACCCTGTACCCATTAGGCAGTCACTTTTCATTTCCAGCTTTCCCGAGCCCCTGGCAACCACTAATTTGCTTTCTGTCTCTATGGATTTGCCTGCTCTGGATATTCCATATAAATAGAATCATACAATATATGGTCTTTTATATCTGGCTCCTTTCACTTAGCATGGTATTTTTAAGGTTCATCCATATTTTATCATGTATGGGTACTTCATTCCTTTTTTTTTATTAATAGAATTTATTTTTTAAAGCATTTTTAGGTTTATAGAAAAGCTGAACAGAGAGTACAGAGAGTTCTATAAAAGCTCCCTCTTCCCCCCTCATACTTTCCCCATATCTCCCCTATTATTAATATCTTGCATTTGTGTGGTACATTTGTTATGATTGATGAACCAATACCAATATATTATTATTAACTGAAGTCTGTTGTTTACATTAAGATTCACTCTTTGTGTTGTTTGATTCTGTGGATTTTGACAAATATATAGTGTCATGTGTATACCATTACAGTATCAAACAGAATAGTTTCACTGCCCTAAATATCCTCTGTGCTCCATCTGTTCATCCTTCCCTTTCTACTTAACCCCTAACAACTACTCATCTTTTTACTACTACTTTCTATAGAATGTCATACAGTTGTAATCATTTAATATGTAATCTCTGGCAACCAGTAACTTTTTTTTTTTTTTAAGATTTATTTATTTGAGAAAGAGAGCATGAACGCATGCAAGGGGGCAAGGGGGGAGGAGCGGAGGGAGAGGAAGGAGAGAATCCCCCCCCCCCACCGCCCACCAGCAGGCTCCCAGCTGAGCAGAGTCCAACACAGGGCTGCAAGGCTGAATCGCAGGACCCTGAGATCTCGACCTGAGCCAAAATCAAGAGGTGGATGTTTAACCGACTGAGCCACCCAGGTACCCCCATCCACTAACCTTTTTAAAAAATCTTTTAATTGAAATATAAATGACATACAACATTATATTCGTTTCAGATATACAACATAATGATTTGATATTTTTATACATCATGGCATGTATACATACAATAAATCTAGTTAACATTTGTCACATTACATAGTTACAAAGAAATGTATTTTCTTGTGATGAGAACATTTAAGATCTACTTAGTAACTTTCAAATATGCAATACAGTATTATTAAATAGTGGCCATGCTGTACATCAGTGATCTGTTTACTGTTGCCTTTTTCACAATGTCTTATAGTTGGAACCGTATAAGTATAACCTTTTCAGACTGGCTTATTTCACTTAGCCATATGTATTTAAGGTTCCTCCATGTCTTCCCATAGCTCAATTGATAGCTCATTTCTTTTTATTGCCGAATAATATTCCACTGTGTGGAGGTACCATAGTTTATCCATCCATTTACTTATTGAAGAGCATCTTGGTTGCCTCTAAGTTTTGGCGGTTATAAGTAAAACTGCTATAAACATTCATATAAGCCTCTATGTACAGGTATAGGTGCTATAAATACAGAGGTTTCTGTGTTGACATAAACTTTCAACTCACTTGGGCAAGTATCAAGGCACATGATTGCTAGATCATCTGGTAAGCTGTGTCTAGTTTTATAAGACACTGCCAAGCTGTCCCAGGCGCCCCTAGAGCCACATGGGTGCCCCTGATCTTCATTTTTGAAATGACCTTTTTTTTAATTTGAGTTCTGTCTTTATTTTCAAATCTTCCTTTTCTTTCTGATAATTTTCCTGAGTTTTTCTAATTCTAATTTACATTTTTCAGCAATTTTCAAACTTTTTGGTTTCAGAATATTTAAGAAATATAGGAGTGACATTGTCTTATATTCTTAAAAATATCTTTAATGTCTTAATTGGAGACTTCTAGAGTCTCATATCTGCTTCTGTATTAAATCTCAAGAAATGTATTGGTTGAAAAAAAAAATATATATATATATATATTTTAAAGATTTTATTTATTTGACAGACACAGCGAGAGAGGGAACACAAGCAGAGGGAGTGGGAGAGGGAGAAGCAGGCCTCCCGCTGAGCAGGGAGCCCAATGCGGGGCTCAATCCCAGGACCTTGGGATCATGACCCGAGCCGAAGGCAGATGCCCAACGACTGAGCCACCCAGGCGCCCGAAAAATATATATTTTTTATATATATTATATATTAGTATATAGATTAAAGATTTTACTTCTTTGTCAGAGAGAGAACCCGATGAGTGGGGAGCAGCAGAGGGAGAGGAACAAGCTGGTTCTCCACTGATCAGGGACCCCGATGCAGGGCTCGATCTCAGGACCCTGGGATTACGACCTGAGCCGAAGGCAGACGCTTAACCAACTGAGCCACCCAAGCACCCCTGGTTGAAATATACCTTTTAAAAACGGGGCGCCTGGGTGGCTCAGTTGGTTAAGCTACTGCCTTTGGCTCAGGTCATGATCCTGGAGTCCAGGGACAGAGTCCCGCATTGGGCTTCCAGCTCAGTGGGGAGTCTGCTTCTCCCTCTGACCCTTCCCCCTGTCATGTGTTCTCTCTCTCTCTCATTCTCTCTCTCAAATAAATAAAATCTATAAAAATAAAAATGATGCCTCACACAGATAAGAGGTTCAAAAAGAAGGAAGTATTTTAATAGCCTTGCAGAGAATTGTGGATATTCTTCTTTGATATGACGTGAAAACTGGACAAATGGTAGTTTCTTAAAAGTTGAGTTGTGTGTGGAATCTGAAACTATATCAGCGTGCTTTTTGTACTCTGTTGCATTTGAAATCCATTGGTACATCTTGCATTTAAATGGATCTTTTACCCATGCATGATTTTGTGCATCCGTCATTTGAGAGATACTAATTCACTGAGTTATGTATGTCTTTCAAATGCTGACAAATGTCATTCTGTATAACATATAAAATAAAGTTTTCATTTGTTAATGTCATCAATCTCGGGGCGCCTCGGTGGCTCAGTCAGTTAAGCGTCTGCCTTCAGCTCAGGTCATGATCTCAGGTTGTGAGATAGAGCCCCATTGGCTCTGTGCTCAACTCCGTGCTCAATAGCAGCTTGAGATTCGTTGTCTCTTTCTCTCTCTCTCTCCCTCTTCCCCTCCCCTCTGCATGCATTTTCTCTCTCTCAAATAAAGAAATCTTCAAAAAAATTTTACACAGATGTTTTCCCTCAGGGCATCCACCATACTTTATTATGCAGCAGAAGTACTTCATAAATATTTCTCATTTAGTCACACAAAACAAACATGTGCTCAAAGTTCAGAATTAATAAAATTAACCATTTTTACTGCTTTTTAAAGGACATTCTTAAGTGAAACTGGCTATTTTTAAAAATTGCAGGTATGTGATGGTAAAGAATACTATGACTGGGCGCTGGGTAGCTCAGTCGTTAAGCGTCTGCCTTTGGCTCAGGTCATGATCTCAGGGTCCTGGGATCGAACCTCACATTGGGCTCTCTGCTCAGCGGGGATCCTGCTTCTCCCTCTCCCCCTGCTTATGTTCCCTCTCTCACTGTGTCTCTCTGTTAAATGAATAAAATCTTTAAAGAAAGAACACTATGACTGTGAGTGTTCCTTGAGTCATCCTAAGGCCCCAGTAGTTTTGCTTTTACACCATAATTGCAACAGTGGAAAAGCTAATATTTTTTAAAAGATTTTATTTATTGGGCGCCCGGGTGGCTCAGTCGTTAAACATCTGTCTTCGGCTCAGGTCGTGATCCCAGGGTCCTGCGATCGAGCCCCACACTGGGCTCCCTGCTCTGTGGGAAACCTGCTTTTCCCTTTCCCACTCCGCCTGCTTGTGTTCCCTCTCTCACTGTCTCTCTGTCAAATAAATAAATCTTTTTAAAAAGATTTTATTTATTTGAGAGAGGGAGAGAGAGCATGAGAGGGGAGAGGGTCAGAGGGAGAAGCAGACTCGCTGCTGAGCAAGGAGCCTGATGCAGGACTCCATCCTAGGACTCCAGGATCATGACCTGAGCCAAAGGCAGTAACTTAACCAACTGAGCCACCCAGGCGCCCAGTATTTTAATATTATTATGAAAGTAATTTTTAAAAAATATTTTGATTTTGTGGACCCCTGTACATGTCTCAGGGTCCTTCAGGGGTCTAGGAACCACTTTGAGAACTGCTACATTTTGTTTTTGTATCTTTTAGCTTGTTTCGAAATATTAAGTTACGATTTTCATTTGTGATATATCTTTCCGGAGTGCTTTCATTCTTTAGGGGTAATACTCTCTTTTTTCTTTTATTAACGTCATATAAAATTGGACTGTAATCCTTTCCTGTGGCTCTTTAAGTGCAGTAAGTTTTCCTATACTTTTACATGATAGGGTGGGCCAGAATAGCTTTTCTAGTTTCAGGGTTTTGGAGCTCCCTCTTCTGTTCACAAAGTGGAAAAAAAAAAAAAAAGCTTTAGGCTTCCTGGTATCTGCCATCTTTGCTTCTCTCCCCACTTGTATCTGGACCTTCTCTTTTTTTTGAACCTGTTGTTTCTGTCCCATTCAATGTGGATTCTCCTCCCAGTAATTTCTCCCTGATGTGGGTCTTATCTTGAAAGCTATCTTCAGTTTATTACTTTTTGGGGTTTATAGGGTCCAGACTGCTCTAGCACCTTAAACCTTATTTCATTGCAGTTCCCTGGCACTTACCTGCAAATTGGATCTTGCAGAACCTCCTTCCAGTTTTGATCGCTATTGTATTTAGCCCACCACACTTGCCAGTGAGTTCCTATTGACAATTTTGACATTCTCCTCTTTTTAGTGCTATTAGAAGTCTAGTTGACTTTCTTCCATATATATGAGTATATTATATAAATATATATGTATATACTTTAAAACATAGTTACACACAAATGTACTTTTCCCTCACTGTCATGGAGATCTTTCCATATGATCATCTACAAGTGTCTACCTCATTCTTTTTAATAACTGCATAACAATAATTCACACATATATAGTAATTATAAGTAGTGTTCTAAGTTTTGTATATATATTCATTTAATCATTACAACATCTTATGAGTTAAATACTGTTATTATCCCCATTTTACAGATAAGGAATCTGAAGTACAGAGAGAGTAAGTGACTTGTAGAAAGCCACAGATCTAGTACTTTGTCCGTTGTATCCATCTACTGTTATTTAGGACATCAAGTTCTACTCTTCTGCTGATAGACCCTGTGATCATTTTCTTTTTCTTTTTTTTCTTTCTCTTTTTTTAAACTATCCTAAAACCTTTCTGCAATTGATACCCACGTGTATTTATTATATATCCTGGCAAATTTTTTTTTAGTATAATCTATAGGGCTAAATCCTAGCAGTGGGATTGCTACATTTCTTTTTTTTTTTTTTTAAGATTTTATTTATTTGACAGAGAAAGACAGCTAGAGAGTAAACACAAGCAGGGGGAGTGGGAGAGGGAGAAGCAGGGTGCTGGCTGAGCAGGAAGCCTGATGTGGGGCTCGATCCTGGGACTCTGGGATCACGACCTGAGCCGAAGGCAGACGCTTGACTGAGCCACCCAGGTGCCCCAGATTGCTACATTTCTTTTTAAATTCGTTTTGAGAACTTTTGGAGACTTTTATTACATCCTTCAGGGTGAATAGAAACACAAGGGTGCTATAAAACCAAGGTTTGGTTTCACTGTATTAGGTGATATCACTGCTTTTAAAAGGAAAATCTGGTCTTATGAACCTTGATGTAGGGCCTTTCACAAATGGATTATGGGAGGAAGGAAGACCTATTTTCACTGACTCTGTTTTTAAGCAGAGTTCATAATCTATCTACTGGTGATCTCTTTTCAGAATTGGTGGAGTCTCTTTCATTGCAGGGATCTTATGCTGGAAAAATTCATTCCATTGGTGACGCCTTCAGAAATTTTAAAAACCTCCGATCCTTAGATTTATCAAGAAATTTGATCACAAGCCTGAAGGTAAGTTCTATATTCTATGACTAGTCAGTTCAGCCCAATTTATTTTGGTGGTGGTGGTGGTAGTAGTTGTTTTAATGGGAAGAAATAAGAGAGAGATAATGTCAGCCTGGGGAATATAGGATCTTCCTTTTAAGTGTTTCCAAACTAAATTTTATTATTCACTGTAAAACTCATTCAGCTTTATTCTATGTTTGAAATTTTCTGATATAAAATGTTGGGGAAATTTTTTTTGTACTCGGAAAATTATATTAAACGATCTAAGGCTATAGGACAAAGTTTTTATGTGTGTAAAAAGTTACAAGGAGCACTTGTGAAAGTACATATTCTTAGTTGCTACTCTGAGAGAGATTCTGAGTTAGTCGGTCTGAGTGGGCTCAGGATATACCCGGGGATTCTGATGATGTTGGTACATAGTACAGAAACACTGGTTTAGATTATTTCTGTGGGTTTTTTCAAGGAGGAGGAGGAAATGGTGGCCTTGAAAACAAAGAAAAATGTCTAGATCAGGGTATGGTAGAGCAGAGGGCAAGACAGGAAAGTGGGCAGGAGCAGGCTTGAGCAGTGTGAGGATTAGCAAATACACAAAGAGCTCTACAAACGTAAGTGTGTACACACAGAGGTGGAAGTTTTGTTTTCTTTGTGGTAGACCCCCAAACGGTATTTCCTCCACGTGTTGCCATTTTACCCTTATGTGCCCATCTTGATTAAGCCCTTCTTTGCAAGACTCAAGGTCAAAGACTCACAAATGCTATTCAGGATTAGTTAATGATCTCCTGGATTATGCTGCCAGTTTTGTGCTTTTAAGGGAATACTTGTTCAACAAGACAAGCCAGACCCAAGTCTAAAACAAAGGACCCTGAAAGAGAAGTTCAAGCAAGATTTCCAGCTAGGACTCTAAAAGCAGAAGCTGCAAGTTAAACTAGGTCGTTAGACTATTTGGTAACAGCCATTAATATTTGACCCATCAGTTTCAGAAAGCAGTAGTTTACAGTTGCTTAGGTCTCCTCTTTTCACATGTATGTATGTTTGCTTGTTAATTTTCAAGGTAAAAAATTGAGTGGACATTGCCATAATTTGTTTATATACTCGCTTTCTTTCTACTTCTGAAAATTGGGCAAAAAACTATTGTGAAGATTAGCATGTGTACACTGGCATATATAGGAAGCACTTAGTAAATGTTTTCTCCAATTTTTTGCATCTATGATCTATCTGCATATGTTCATCTCTAGTAGTTCTGAATCATTTTACTTAATTTTCTCAGGGGATAAATGTTTTGTGATTATTTCTAGTATAACTTTGGGGAATACGTGAATTCATGCCAAGTGGGAAAAGTGAGAGGAAGATAGAAGTCATTTCCTTGACTTTTACACTGAGAGACATTAAAAGATTACTTGAGCTGGGCCATTAGACACATTTAAAGAGAGTCCTGATGGTGTACTGCCCTGAGAGTGGGGCCAAAGTCACTGAAAACTATTCCTAACTTCTGATCCTTTTACAATGTAGAAGTTAATGGAATTGAAAAAAGCCAGAAAGAAATGAATCAAAGTGTAAACAGAGTTCTCTATTCAGAAATGCTTTGTGTATAATCTCTGAGTTTTCTAAATTTTCTGCAACAAGAGAATGGTCATTTTGAATGACAAGAATAAAAAAAAATTATTTTATAAATACATGATGGAAAATAATTTTACTGAAATTACCCTCAATGACAAAAGTTCCTTCTATGGTAAGCCTTTTTACTACGAAAAGGATATGATTGTACATATATGTACATGTTTTGAATTATTGTCCTGAAATTTAATGTTGGACAAAAGCAGCTAACTAGACAAATACATGAAAATTAAACAATTATTTTCAATAGTAGATTTCAGCAAAGGAGGCATACTGTGGCTTTTCCTCTCCAGTATCCCACAGAAACAGAGGGGTGGGATAATTCTGAAAGGAGAAACAAGGACAAGAATGGTTCCAGACTGTTCCAAGAGGGAAGACTTAAGATACAGTGTTGTTTCGTTTTCCCATATACTCAATTTATCCTAAACGTGAGGCACTGAGATAAAAGAACACAAAACATACACACACCTAATTTTTTTAAATTATACCCTTCTTCCTCAGAACTATCTCTTTTGCCTACCTCCTTTCTTCTTGAAAATTGAGGTGTATCTAGGGTCAGAGTGGATGTGGCAAGGGTGAGAGAAGGGCAAAAGTGATGTGGCCTAGCCACTGGAAGGGAGAGTAATCGGGGAGCAACAGAAGTAGAGAATAGACTGTAGATATTTCCATGTCAGATTTTGTAAGGAGGAAATGCATGATATCTATGGATTATTTAATATATAGGACATCCAGTGCCTATCGGCTACATTGTTCTTATTCTTAGGCATCTAAATAAGAGTTTCAACCCTGCCTTTCTCATGGGTGACTCAGGTAACATGTTTAAGGATGGAAGTAATAGATATATTTCCACCTTTATCTGTGAGATTCCTAGTCCTTACCTATGTGCAGTTTCATAATGTGGTCTTTTCCTTGCAGGGCATCCAGTACTTATGTTCACTCCAAGACCTGAATTTATATTATAACAACATTCCTTCATTAGTGGAGGTGTCCCGCCTACAGCCTTTACCCTTCCTCAAAGAACTAGATTTGAGACTCAATCCTGTTGTCAGGAAAGATACAGATTATAGGCTCTTTGCTGTGTACACGCTACAAACTCTGGAGAAACTGGGTGAGACCCTCCTCCCCTGTTCCTTGCCCTAGAATTTACATTAAACGAGCTGCCTCCTAACCTTTGGGTGTTGGCCCACAGTGTGCACTGGCAGGATATATTTGTTTATTAGTCAATATTTATGTAATTCTTTTGTGTTGGCAGGATGTATGACGAGTCCTTTTTTTATTGAATGACAATCTATGATTTTATCAGTTACTTCCAGCTTTAGTTTTCTTCAGTTGATGGTTTCACCACCACTTCCTCCCCAACAAAGAGTTTCCAGGTTGAGATTTATTTTTCCAGGTGCCCCAAATTTGCAACTATATTAGCAATAGAAAATGCATACAACAACCTTTGGGGCTTAGTCGGCAAGGAACAATAAATATTCCTTCAAATGAGCTAGTCTGTATTTCTTTATAATTTTATTGTTGAGTGTACATTTCTTGTTGATACAGACTTGGATTTGCCCCTGGGAAAGTTATTGTGGGGAAACTAATTTCTTTCAGAAACAGTGTAACTTTCAGCAGAATACTAGGCCATTTGGATTGTTTGCTGCCTAAACTCTACTTTCCTGCAGGGGTATTTACACCTATGTGGCAGTTGTTGCTGTGGTATCCCTGTAGTCTCCCTGAGTTACTACTTGCTCCAGTGACAACATAATAGCATTCGTTTGTGACCTGTCTCTAACAAAAGAATATGAGACTGATCTTTAGTTTTTACTCTGTGAATATGGTTTTCTGACCCACTACTGTTTACTCCAAAAAAGAAACATGCTCAGACCACGGTTTTTGCCTCCAGATGACCGAGCTGTGCGAGAAAGTGAGAGAAAAGCTGCCAAGCTGCATTTTAGTCAGTTGGGCAACAGTGAAAATTTTCTTTTAGAGGTGGAAAAAAGGTAAGACAATTCTTTACCAAAAAAAAAAAAAAAAAAGTTTTAGTTTGGTTCGGACATAGACAGCAGTGAATTCCTACTTAATGTCTTCATTTTCGGCAGAAATCTCCACAAGTTGTAAGAATCCTCAGATCAGAAATAAAAGTATCTCTTCAACATACTGAAATTTCTCTGGGATGAGAATCTGGCCCTCAGAGGGAACATTTCTGCTTTCTTGAACTCTTGGGTCTGCTTTGGCTATAATTATTTTTTTAAAAAAGATTTTATTTATTTGAGTGAGAGGAAGAGAACAAGCTGGGGGGAAGGGCAGAGGAAGAGGGAGAAGCAGACTCCCTGCTGAGCAGGGAGCCTGATGAGATGAGGGGCTGGGATCATGACCTGAGCCTAAGGCAGATGCTTAACCAACTGAGCCACCCAGGTGCCCCTGGAAATAATTATTGATAATTCTCTAAAGCTGCTGTTCAAAGCTTATAGATAGGGATACCGTGAGATATCATCCCCATAAATGCTTACCAACTCTTTCTTGGAGTTATGAGTACATGGTCTTTTCCTATTGAATTAGAAGGTTTACATTACCAGGGAGATTAATTTGTTAAAAGGTAAAGGAAATGTTTTTCTACAAAATCAAAAGTAAACAGACCTTGAAGCTCTAAAGTATCTGAATGGTAGATTTTTCTACTTCTTGTTACTAAAATCTGATTAAAATAAGATACCATATCTTCTATTCCAAAACTCATGCTCTTTATTTTTAAAAAGTAGCTTTATTATTTTTGAAAAACAGAAGTCATTTTACATATTATGTAAAATTTACATAATACAGAAAAGTGCAGTGAAAAAGTCAAAATCACCCCATATTCTGTTACCAAGAGTTAGTAATGTTTGGTATACATCCTTCTAGACATCTGTGTACCTACCAATAGACACATGTACATGTGTCTGTTAGTACTGTTTTCTGATGGTATAAGTAATGCATAGTTATTGAGAATTTGGAAAGTATAGAAAAACCACAAGAAATAAATAAGCAACTCATAATTTCACTACCCAGAATAAACATTAATTGTAGTAAATATCTGCTTAGTCTTAGGTATATGTATGTGTGTATGTTTATATACAATATTCTATGTTATATAATCTCAAAATATACATTAATAATAAAATAATACATATATAATATTTATTTTATAGTAATTTGCTTCCTATACATACCATTTCTAGTTTGATAAGATATGAACATATCTCCACAACATTAAATATTCTTCTCCAGAGTGAGTTTTTTCTTTGTTTATTGCCTTTCCCCTCCATGAGAACTAGGACCTTGCTTGTCTTATTTGTTGCAGTATCCCTAGTGCCTCCAACAGTGTCTGACACATATAAGATACTAAGAAATAATTTGTTGAATGATGAATGAATGAAGTCAATGTTCTGTTGGCCTGGGATCTTTCTCTTTGTCTATTTCTGCTCTGATCCTTTATATGTTTTATAATGTAACCCTCAGCATTTTTAGTTCCCTATACATATTTTTTAGTTCTCTATTTTTTTTAAGATTTTATTTATTTGTCAGAGAGAGAGGAACATAAGCAGGGGGAGCAACAGGCAGAAAGAGAAGCAGGCTCCCCGCTGAGTGAAGAGCCCGATGTGGGACTCGATCCTAGGACCCTGGGATGACGACCTGAGCCAAAGGCAGACGCTTAACCGACTGAACCACCCAGGCGTCCCAGTTGTCTGTTTTTTTAAGTCAAGTTTATTGAGAGTTTTACATAGAGTAAAATTCACCCTGCTATAAAAAGAAGCGGAATGTTCCTTAAAAATTATTTGTATATTGGGGTGCCTGGGTGGCTCAGTTGGGCGACCGCCTTCGGCTCAGTTCATGATCCTTGAGTCCTGGGATCGAGTCCCACATCCGGCTCCCTGCTCAGCGGAGAGTCTGCTTCTCCCTCTGACCTTCCCCCCTCATGCTCTCTCTCTCTCAAATAAATAAATAAAATCTTTAAAAAAATTATCTGTGTATATATTTTGTGAACTAATTCTTACTTTAATTTGTTGGGGGTACCTTGTTTGTTATAGGAATACAGAGATGAATTAATGTATAATTGAATACATTTCCTAGTAAGGCAGATAATTAGCACTATCATATTTCCGTTTATCATAGTTACCATATGATGATTGCAAAAGCAGAGGTAAAATGTTAAACTTAAGTGCCCAGTCCTAGCATTAATATCTTATAAGCTCTCCGACCTTGGGTAAAGATTTTTTTAAGTCTTTCTGAATCTGAGTTCCCCCAACCTATAAAATGGAGATAATGGATAATAGGGGAGCTTTTATGATTAAATGAAATGGTGGGTGTAAAGTGCCTGGCTCATAGTCTAGGCTGTCTGTACTTCCAATCTGTACTTACTATACTTACATCTTACTATACTGTATCAATCAAGAGCAAACATTTACCTCTCGTCTTTTTTTTTTTAAACTAATGGCTCTAGTTGCTCTCAGTACAGTTCTTGGCAGCAGAACCTTACTTTCTGTGTCCTATGAATTTTTTAATTCAAAAAAGAAAATATCTTATTCCCTTAATCATTTAGACCTAAGTTTGTATCAAGAAAACAGAGTGTGTAAGTCCTGAATTTTCTGGCTTTCATACTTTTTTTTTTTTTGAAGATTTTCTTTAGATATTTAGAAAGAGAGAGCACACACATGCGCAAGTAGAGGGAGGGGCAGAGGGAGAGAGAGAATCTCAAGCAGACTCCCTGCTAAGCCCAGAGCCTTACGCAGGGCTCAATCCCATGACCCTGAGATCATGACCTGAGCTGAAATCAAGAGTCAGACGCTCAACCAACTGAGTCTGGCTTTCTTTTTTTTCTTTTTTTTTTTTTTTTAAAGATTTTATTTATTTATTTGACAGAGAGAATGAGAGAGAGAGCACATGAGAGGGGGGAGGGTCAGAGGGAGAAGCAGACTCCCTGCCGAGCAGGGAGCCCGATGCGGGACTCGATCCCGGGACTCCAGGATCATGACCTGAGACCGACTGAGCCACCCAGGCGCCCCTGAGTCTGGCTTTCTTACCTTAAAGACTGAACTATGGTGTCCTTCTCTCTCACTATTCCCAGTAACAATATTATGGCTTTAAAAAAATGGGTTTAACTGAAATATTTGTGAAATTAATATTTTCTAGAACATTTGAAAAAAAATCTGATTACCATGAATTAATGTTTTCTAAAAAATGGGTTTAACTGAAATATTTGTGAAATTAATATTTTCTAGAACATTTGAAAAAAAATCTGATTACCATGAATTAGTTTTCTTTTTTTTTTTTTTTTGAATTAATGTTTTCTAAATAGCATTTACTGGTGATCTCAGAAACCTTTTTCTGAGCTTTTTTTTTAAATTTGAATTTTAAATAAATTATTCTATGTGGCAGCTCTAGGGAGAAGACAGTGAAAAACTTTGTGACAGATGAGAGCTGTGCATCAAAAGTCAGTGCCGATGTTGATAACAGAATTGAAACTGGTAAGCTTTCTAGCTTTGATCACAAAATGCTTAAAACATTAGTTATTTCAGCTTTTGTGCCCAGTGTTGAGTAGGATGAAGACAAAATAGTTGAGAAATAGCAGATTTGAAATAAGCACCAGATTTACTGACTGTTTTTCCTCCTTTCTCTCACTGCCAGAAAAGGCCCTATTTATTGAGCAGGCCTAAACCCATCAAGTACAGAACCCGTCAAGTACAAGCTGTACTCAGAATTCAATTTCATTTACATCAATTTACATCATTAGTACATTCTGAAAATTGCATTGCCAGTCCCCATGGCCTCTGAGCATTGATTGCTAAGGTGATTGATTCATTAGCCAGAGACTCATGACTCATCTGCATCAATGCAGCTCAGACCCTGGGCCTTCTGGGTTTCTCTACCTTGAATCTTTGCAGCTGCAGAATCTCTTGTGTTTGTGCTATTTTCCTGGTGAGTGTTGCCTGTAAGCACTGTTGGTAACCTACTAGGATTAGAAGTGGTTATGCCACATTTAATGATCATGGCACAGGTGAGGAGAAAGCTTTTCGTGAGAGGAATTGCGTACAGTGGACCCTTATAGATTAACTTGGCACTCATCAGATGACTTTTTACTTGAGACTATTCTATAGAGGCCTCTGTCCCTTTGAAGGATACACCAAATTATTTGCAACCTCTAAAAATTAATCCCTAAAATCCCAGCAATAACTTTAATAGATGGACTATGTAGTTTAGACATTAAGAATTTCCAGTTTATAACATAAAGTATGTTATTTTCTTTACTACTTATCTATCCATGTGGACACTTATTACAAGTCATTTTTATGTGATTTCATGGTAAAATAAGCCATAGTGAAATACGATTTTTATTTTTTCTTTCTTGGAAATCTCAGTGCACATATGTCATGGAGCATGGATTGCTTTATTTCATTTTAAATAGCATTTTTTATATTTAAAATTTGATTAAATTCTGGGGTACCTGGGTGGCTCAATCAGTTAAGTGTCTGACTCTTGATTTCAGCTTGGGTTGTGGTCTCAGGGTCATGGGATTGAGCCCCTCATTGGGCTCTGTGGTCAGCAGTGAGTCTGCTTAAGATTCTCTCTCCCCAAGATTCTCTCTGTCTCTCTCTCACCTGTGTCGCTCAGTCAGTTGAGCATCTGCCTTTGGCTCAGGTTAGGGTTAGGTGGGATCGAGTCCAGCATCAGGCTCCCTGCTTGGCGGGGAGTCTGCTTCTCCCTTTCCCTCTGCCTGCCATTCCCCCTGCTTATGCTCTCTCTCTCTCTGTCTCTCTCAAATAAATAAGTAAAATCTTTAAAAAAAAAAAAAAAAAAAAAAAAAAGATTCTCTCTCCCCCTCTGCTCCTCCCCCAATCAAGCAGTCTCTTAATTAATTAATTAAAAAATAACACAGTGGGGAGTCTGCTTAGGATTCTCTCAGTCTCCCTCTGTCCATCCCCTCCCTGCTCATGTGCTCTCTAAAATAAATAAATCTTTTAAAAAATAAAATAAAATTTGGGGCGCCTGGGTGGCTCAGTCGTTGGGCGTCTGCCTTCGGCTCAGGTCATGATCCCACGGTCCTGGGATCGAGTCCCACATCGGGCTCCCTGCTCCATGGGAAGCCTGCTTCTCCCTCTCCCGCTCCCCCTGCTTGTGTTCCCTCTCTCGCTGCGTCTCTCTCTGTCAAATAAATAAAATCTTTAAAAAAAAAAAATAATAAAAATAAAATAAAATAAAATAAAATAAAATAAAATTTGATGAAATTCTATTTTTTTTTAAAGATTTTATTTATGTATTAGTGTGCATGTCAGGGGAGGGACAGAGGGGGACGGAGAAGGAAAGAGAATCTCAAGCAGACTCCTTGCTGAGTGTGGAGCCTGTCTCAGGGCTTGATCTCACAACCCTGAGATCATGACCCGAGCAGAAACCAAGAGTCAGCACTTAATCTACTGAGCCACCCAGGCACCCCTGATGAAATTCTATTGTAATAATTTTGGAAAATACTAAAAAATATGAAGAACAGCATTTTAATCACTCATAAGCCTGTCCCCTAGAGAGAATCCCAATTAATAATTTGGTATACAGCCTTGTGTTTTTTCTAGGTAAAAACATTTATATATCCATTTCCAGAATGATGAAGATACATTGAAGTATAATTTGCTTTTTTTTTTTTTTAAGATTTTATTTATTTATTTTTTAGAGAGCGAGCGAGAGAGAAACAGCATGAGAGGGGAGAGGGTCAGAGGGAGAAGCAGGCTCCCCGCTGAGCCAGGAGCCCGACACGGGACTCGATTCCAGGACCCTGGGATCATGACCTGAGCTGAAGGCAGACGCTTAACCATCTGAGCCACCCAGGCGCCCATAATTTGCTTCTTTTTGTATGAGCTGAGTTAGACTTCATTTATGTCATATTACATCATTAGCACACATAAAGGTTCATCCCATAAATTAAAATGTTTTAAAGTGCATAGTCTCAGGGCATCTGGATGGTTCAGTCGGTTAAGTGTGTGGGATTCTTGGTTTTGGCTCAGATCCTGATCTCATGGGGCATTGGGCTCGGTTCTCAGCAGGGATTCTGCTAGAAGATTCTCTCCCTCTGCCCCCCCCCCCACTCTCCTGTCCACTCTCTGTCTCTCAAATAAATAAATCTTTTTTTTAAAAAAGGTGTATAGTCTCTACTGAGAACAAACTACTTTACCAGACACAGGGCCCATTTCTAAAGGTTCTTGGAAGCTCCAGCTGTTGCCTGGATTTTTTTTTTAATATAAAATTTATGTTGCAACTTTGAAACATTAAAGAGCTTTGCTTTCTACTGAAAATTATGTTTGTGCTAGACCCCTGGGGAGTGTTGCTTGTAAGCACTGTTGGTAATCCAGTATGACTAAAGTGGTTATGCCATGTTAATGGTTGTGCCACAGGCTAGGAGAAAGCTTTCTGGAGAACAGTTCCCACTAGCTCAGTTGTTCCAAACAGTGCTTTTCCACCAATCATTTAGAATGATACCCATTAGCATGGCTACTATCAAAAACCCAGAAAATAACACATGTTGGCAAGGATGTGGAGAATTGGAACTGTTGGTCCAATTGTTTGGTGGGAATATAAAATGGTACAGATGCCAGGGACAGCAGTATGGCAGTTCCTGAAAAAATTAAAAATAAAATTACTGTATGATGCAGTGATTCCACTTTAGGGCCTATTCCCAAAGAAGTGAAAGCAGGATTTTGAAGAGGTGTTTGTATACCCATGTTCATAGCAGCATTATTCACAACAGCTAAAACATGGAAGCAATCCAAGTGTCCGTCAACAGATGAATGAATAAGCAAAATGTGATATACACAAACAATGGAATATTATTCAGCCTTAAAAAGGAAGGAAATTCTGACATATGCTACAACATGGACGAACCTTAAGGACATTATGCTAAGCAAAATTAGCCAGTCACAAAAAGACAAGCACTATATGATCCCACTTACATGAGGTACTTAAAGCAGTCAAAATCACAGGGAGAGAAAATAGAATGGTGGTTGCCGGGGGCTACAGGGAGGGGGAAGTAGGGAGTTATCATTTAATGGATATAGTTTCAGTTTTATAAGATGAAAAGAATTCTGAAGATGATGATGGTGATGGTTGCACAGCATTATGAATGCATTTAATACCACTGAACTGTACACCTAAAAATGGTTAAGATGGTAAATTTTGTGTTATGTGTATTTAGCCACAACAAAAGTAATTGGGAAAAAAACCCCAAAACTATGGAGACAGTAAAAAGATCAGTGGTTGCCAGGCTAGAGGGGAGGAAGGGATGACTAGGTAAGGGTGTACCTTCATTCTTTTGCATGAGGGGTGGGACATGGGTAGCTGTTACTGATACTGCCAAGAGCTAAAATTGACTGAAGTTAACTTCCATTTAGCTTCCAGGTCTTCCCCTGGAAATTGCAAGCCTTCAGTAGACTCCAGAATTCCAAAATAGTTACATCAGACAGATTCTGCCAGTGTAATTGTTGCCTCAGTGGAGGACAGATGCACGGGCTGCTTACTCTGCCATCTTCCCCTGTCTCCATAGTTTTGCCTTCTCCAGAATGGCATATAGTTGGAATCATTAAGTATGTAGCCTTTTTAGATTGGCTTCTTTACTTAGTAATATCCATTTAAGGTTCCTTTATGTCTTTTCATGGTTTGATAGCTCCTTTCTTTCTAGTGCTGAATAATATTCTGTTGTCTGGGTGTACCACACTTTATTTATCCATTCACCTACTGAAGGACATCTTGGTTGCTTCTAAGTTTTGGCAATTTTGAAAAAAGCTGCTATAAACATCCATGTGTAGTGTTTGTGTGGACATAAGTTTTCAACTCCTTTGGGCAAATACCAAGTGTTTAATTTTATAAGAAACTGCCAAACTGTCACCCAATACAATCTGCTTTTTAAAATATCTTTTTATATACTGAGCTTCTTAAATTGAAGCTTCTCAAACTGGATTCATATTCTCAGAGTTTGTGAGAATATTGAGTTTGAGAAACACTGATGTGGATGGGCACAAGATATAGAAGCTCAGACTGTGCTGAGAGCGTACCTGAAAAGGTTTTGTGGCAGGTGTGGAAACAAAGTCCTCAGCCATTAAAGGCTGTGGAACTCTGGGATCGCCTAAGAGGTTGGTGGGATTGCTGTGAATAGCTGTGTGAAAGTGGTAATGAGTATAGCAGGTCATAGTTGAGTGATCATGTGGTTTGGATAGGTTTATGTTGGGTAGAAGGTCAGATTATTGGAGAACAATGAGTGCCTTACTAAAGATAATTTACATGGAAATAGCGCATATATTCTGTGAGTTGAAAGGGGTCCTGCTCACTCTTTTAGCCAGTTCCTTTTACCTTTTAGTAGAATTACACCTAAAATATATTGATCTAATAGGTATTTTATTTTAAAACAGCAAAGAGGGGCAGCACCTGGCTGGCTCAGTTGGTAGAGCATGTGACTCTTGGTCTCAGGTTTGTGAGTTCAAGCCCCACGTTGGGTAGAGAGATTACTTAAAATAAAATCTTTAAAAAAATAAAATAGCAAAGAAAAATTCATCGCAATCAACCTTCTACAGGAATGAAAGCAGCAATATCTATAGTAGCCCAAAAGTCCATCAGCTGATGAATGGATAAACAAAATATGGTATATCCATAAAAAAAAGAATGAAGTACTGATACATCTACAATGTATATCTTGAAAACATCACGTTTAGTGATAGGAGCCAGACACAAAAAGCCAAATATCATGTTATTCCATTTATATGAAATGTCCGGAATAGGAAAGTCCATAGATAGAGAAAGTATATTGATGGTTGCCAGGTGCTGGCAGGGAAGAGAAAATTGAAAGTGACAGCTAATTGAGTTTCTTTTTGGATAATGAAATCAGATCGTGGTGATGGTTGACAACTTTGTGAATATCCTGAAAATCACTGAGCTATACACTGTAAAAGGGTTAATTATAAGGTATGCAAATAAAGTTAAAGATTCCTTCCCCCCCAAAAAAGTGATTCTATAGCATTTGATAATTGATTGAAATTTGAGATGAATGAGAGGCAAAGAATTAGTTTCTATCTTGAGGGATCGATTGAATAGTAATGCCAGTACTGAGATGTGGTTTAGAGTGGAGGGTGGGGAGCATCAGTAGCAGTAGGCCTGGAAGTGAAAATAAAGAGCTGGTTTAGAAAATACTGACTTTTTCTTTGTCTAGGACAGGGGCACTCCTTGGAGACAGTTAAAAAAACTTAGGTCTGGACATCAAAAGAGAGATCAGAATTGAGATGGAGATTTTGGGTCATCCAGGGTGCCTGGGTAGCTCAGTCAGTTAAGTGTCTGCCTTTGGTTCAGGTCATGATCTCAGGTCCTGGGATCGAGCCCCACGTTGGGATCCCTGTTCAGCAGGGAGCCTGCTTCTCCCTCTCCTCCTGGCTCATGCTCTCTGTTGCTATCTCCGTCTCTTTCTCTCAAATAAATAAATAAAATCTTTAAAGAAAAAAAGATTTTGGGTCATCCAAATTTAGGTGATAAAGAGAAGGTATGGGAGCACTCAGCAAAGAACTTGGATATTGGGGAATTTGAAAGAAAAAGAACCTGTGAATCTGGAAAAAATATAAGTACAGTAAAAGAAAAACCAGGATGGAGCAGGGTCTTGGACACCTGGGAAGTGTTAAGTATTGTTCTGTATGATGAAGTTAAGAGGAGTCCTGAACCCAAAATCACAGCTTACTTACCATTTTCATTTTCTACTTAGAATCAGGTTAAGACCAGTAATTTCTGCTTTACTTTGTTTTATTTTTTTTTTTCTGTGTTACTAGTGCAATAGGAGCCAGAGAACATAAACTTTGAGAGCTTAAAAGTAGTTCTATCAAATACAATGGTGAAAGAGCATTTTATATTGAAGTAATAGGAAATTTCAGTCCCAGGAGGCAACTCAGAAGTAGGAAGCATTTTAGAGCCCCAAATGGCCTGAGGGGCTGGATTTTCAAAAACCTGGCTTTATTCACTGTGTATTCTCAGTTGCCTTGGCTTACAGCAGCTTTCTGTTGCCAGAGCCAGATGAGAACTAGCAGAAGAGCACAGTGTTTGACTAAGGCCCAAGTTTTTGAAACTATCTTAATTCTTACATAATCCTGCTGGGGGAACAAACCTCTAAACAAGAAACTCTTATTTTCATCCAAGTTCCCCCAGAAGACTCAAGGTCCCCAAATTGTACAATTAATAAGTATTGATCAAAAATGTGCAGGGGCGCCTGGGTGGCTCAGTCAGTTGAGCGACTGACTCTTGGTTTTGGCTCATGTCATGATTTCAGTCGAGATGGAGCCTCATGTTGGGCTCCATGCTCAGCGTGGAGTCTGAGATTCTCTCTCACTCTCACTCTGTCCCTCCCCCTCCTCACCTGTGCACACTCTCTCTCTCTAAAATAAATAAATCTAAAAAAAAAAAAAAGAATGTGCAAAAACTTTTTTTTTTTTAAAGATTTTATTGGGCGCCTGGGTGGCTCAGATG
Organism: Neomonachus schauinslandi; assembly: GCF_002201575.2. Taxonomy (NCBI): domain Eukaryota; kingdom Metazoa; phylum Chordata; class Mammalia; order Carnivora; family Phocidae; genus Neomonachus; species Neomonachus schauinslandi. The sequence goes on from NC_058418.1 coordinate 40,978,967, forward strand.
GTTAAGCGTCTGCCTTAGGCTCAGGTCATGATCTCAGGGTCCTGGGATCGAGTCCCGCATCGGGCTCCCTGCTCCTTGGGAGTCTGCTTCTCCCTCTGCCTTTCTCTCTCGCTCTGTCTCTCATGAATAAAAAAAAAATCTTAAAAAAAAAAAAAAAGATTTTATTTATTTATTTGACAGAGAGTGTGAGAGAGCACAAGCAGGGGGAACGTTAGAGGGAGAGGGAGAAGCAGGCTCCCCGCCAAGCAGGGAGCCCCATGCGGGGCTCTATCCCAGGATGCTGGGATCTCGTGATCTGGGCCGAAGGCAGACGCTTAACTATCTGAGCCACCCAGGCGCCCCCAAAAACTTCTCTATAAGCATTCCAATCTAATAAAAATCCTAACTGGCTCTTTTTGATAACAGTTTCTAGGCTGGCCAGGACTAGGATATAGTTTTGTTTGTTTTTAAGATTTTATTTTTAAATCTCTATACCCAGTGTGGGGCTCGAACTCACAATCCAAGATCAAGAGTTGCACGCTCCACTGACAGCCAGCCAAATACCCCCGATTACCTTGTTTTAACCTTACCTCAACCCTAAGAGATAGGTAGTTTAGATTTTATCATCACTGTTTTACAATGGAGAAAATCAGAGAGGTTAAGCAGTTTGCCCAAGTTCACATGGTTTCCAACTGGTGGCACCAGAACTAGCTCTCAGTCTTGTGACTTCCCTGCCAGTATCTTTCCATTAAGACATGTTGCCTTTGAAGTCTGGTCAGTGCTTCATTGTATTCCTTTTCTTTTAACACAGACTCAAACAAAGGACTTTTTATTCCCTTCCCCAACCGGGAAATAAAGGATTCCCTAATGAGTACTTCTGCAACCCAGGGCAATGGTATACCAGATCAGAAATTAGACACTTGCCCACTGGGAACACAGGTAATGTATTCACTTTCCTGTTGATCTGTTGACTAGTCAATGATTAATACTAACAATTCATTGACTTTCAATTATTTATGAAGGTCTAGGAGGACTTGTTTGATGAAGGCATTTTAGACCCTTTAAAAGGAAAGAAGGGCAGACAGGATGCAGAGGACCTCCTCCATTAATTTCAATCTCCCTTTTCCTCTCCCCTACTAGGCCATTATCAAAAGTGGTATATTTATACATACAACTTTTAGCACATGTTAGGCCAGGTATTATGGCTCTCAAACAGGGATACAACAGAGGTTTTGGCTGGTTTTAAAATTTCTCCTCTCTACTCAATGTCTCCATCTCCTGTTGACTTACTCCTTACATTTTTCTCCTCTGGCTTTTTTTTTTTTTTTTTTAAGATTTATTTATTTATTTGAGAGAGAGAGAAAGAGAGCATGACCTGGCGGGGAGAAAGAGAGAGGAAGCAGACTCCCTGCTGAGCTTGGAGCCCCACGCAGGACCCTGAGATCATGATCTAAGCCAAAACCGAGAGCCGGAGGTTCAACCTACTGAGCCACCCAGGCACCGCTATCTCTGACTTTTAATTACTGCATCTTAACATCTCAAGGGTGGCTTTCCCAAAGCTGCCTCTTAATTGGAACATAAAAGAAGAAAAGGGGTAAAGATGGCATAGAAGTTGTGGGCATTGGGGAGATAGAGATTATGCAAGATGAGGCAAGAATTAAGAATGAGTTTTTAGGGACGCCTGGGTGGCCAGTCAGTTAAGCATCTACCTTTGGCTCATGTCATGATCCCAGGGTCCTGGGATTAAGTCACTCAACAGGCTCCTTGCTCATTGGGGAGCCTGCTGCTCCCTCTGCCTGCTGCTCGCCCTGCTTGTGCTCTCTCTTTATCTCTGACAAATAAGTAAATAAATATCTAAAAAAAAAAAAAAAAAGAATAAGTTCTTAGTGAAAAAATTGGTGGGAGGGGGATACAACCATTATATAAGACTCATTTGTATGAGTGAGTATGATGCAGGAAGCAGAACTACTTTATATTCAACTTCTCCTTTTGTCTGCATTTTTTTTTTTTGATAAATTATGAGCAATGAAATTCCTGAAAATAGCTAGAAGGAGAAAAAAAGAATCAGGGTGCCTGGGTGGCTCAATTGGTTAAGCGACTGCCTTCAGCTCAGGTCATGATCCCGGAGTCCCGGGATCAAGTCCCACGTCAGGCTCCCTGCTCAGCAGGGAGTCTGCTTCTCCCTCTGACCCTACCCCCTCTTGGGCTCTCTCTCTCAAATAAATAAAATCTTAAAAAAAAAAAAAATGAATGAAGGGCTCTGATTAATCCACATTTGAATTATCAACACTGTACTAGTAAAAAGTAAGATTTTTTTTTTCAGTTTGAGTTTACAATACCTTCATCTTATAAAAAGACAGATTAGGGGGCGCCTGGAAAGCTCAGTTGTTAAGCGTCTGCCTTCGGCTTAGGTCATGGTCCCGGGGTCCTGGGATTGAGCCCAGCGTTGGGCTCCCTGCTCAGCGGGAAACCTGCTTCTCCCTCTCCCCCCTGCTTGTGTTCCCTCTCTCTCTGTGTCTCTCTCTGTCAAATAAATAAAATCTTAAAAAAAAAAAAAAAAAAGATTAATATTTAGTTGATTCCTTTGTTTTTGGATATTCTCTTTAGGTAACTTAGAAACTATCTCAATTACTATTTTAAAATAGTATTTGTTTTAAAGGAAATGTCTAGTATGGTCACATCTGGATGCCCATCAACTCTCTTTTCCTAGACATTCAACTTTTTTTCCTTGCAGGAAGTGGCAAGAAGGGAGATCCCAAGTGACAATCACCAGGAAGATGGTAAGTATTTTGTTCAGGGAATATTTTTCTCCACACTAATCAGAGAAACCTAGAAGTGATGAGATTTGGGAGAAGATGGAGATGTCTCAGCCCTGGGGCCCTGTAAGGTCAACTAACTCTGCTTTTGTTGGGGGCTGCCCTGGATGCTTAGTGACCTGTGAGGCCTTTCTGATTGAAGAGTGAATATTTCTGACTTCCTTTGTTCTTGACTTTTTTACTGGCTGGCTCTTCCTTGTTTCTTTTTCTTACCTTTCTTGCCCTCTTTTGGATTTATTATGTTTTTATTCATCCATTTTTTTCTCTCTACTGGTTTATTTATAAGTTATACACTGTTTCAATACTTTTATTATTATTATTCCCCAAACTACAATATGTGCCCTTAACTTATATAATTAAAAAATTAATAACTTAACTCTTGTCTTGGATAATTTAAAGACCTTGAAGTATTTTACTCCTTTCAGTCTCTCCTGATTTAAATATTATTATTATAGATTTTAATTCTCTATATTTTTAAACCTACATGAAATTGTTCTTATACAGTCAATGTTCATCTAAATTTATCTTTGTATTTACCACTTTGTTCTTCATTTCTTTTTTCATCCTAGATTTCCCTTCTGAGGTCAGTTTTCTCTAGTTTATAGTATGTCTTTTAGAATTTCCTTTAGTGTGGGTTTATTCTGTTGAAGTCTTTCCGTTTTTGTTTGTGTGAAAACGCCTCTATTCTACCATCATTCTTTTTTTTTTTAAGATTTTATTCATTTATTTGATAGAGACACAGTGAGAGAGGGAACACAAGCAGGGGGAGTGGGAGAGGGAGAAGCAGGCTTCCTGGCGAGCAGGGAGCCCAATATGGGGCTCGATCCCAGGACCCTGGGATCATGACCTGAGCCAAAGGCAGACGCTTAACGACTGAGCCACCCAGGCGCCCCTCTACCATCATTCTTAAAGAGTATTTTGGCCAGGTATAAATTTCTAGGTTGGCAGTGATTTCTTTCAGAATATTGAAGGTATTCCACTGTATTCTTTTGTTTTTGCTTTTGAAAAGTCAGCTGGAGGTCTGTCACTCCTGCAAGGATAATCTGTCTTTTTTTCTCTGGCTGCTTTTAAGATTTTCCAATTGTCTTTGGTTTTCTTCAATTTTGGTATGATATGTGGATTTCTTTTTATTTATCCTGTTTGGTATTTATTACACTTGAATCTGTGAATTGTGTCTCATTAATTCTGGAAAGAGCTTCAAATATTGTTTGTGTCTTAGTCTTTCTATCTGTCCTTCTGGGACTCTTGATTAAAAAAATATATAGTAGAGGGTGCCTGGGTGGCTCAGTTGGTTAAGCAACTGCCTTCGGCTCAGGTCATGATCCTGGAGTCCCGGGATCAAGTCCCGCATCGGGCTCCCTGCTCAGTGAGGAGCCTGCTTCTCCCTCTGACCCTCCCCCCTCTCATGTACTCTCTCTCATTCTCGCTCTCTCAAATGAATAAATAAATCTTTAAAAAAAAAATATATATATATATATATATAGTAGATATCTTTACTTTGTCCTCTTTCTCTTTTTCTCTTATTCTTTTATATTTTTGGGTGGGGGGGTTCTGATCTGCATTCTGGATAATTCCTTCTGACCCATCTTTCAGTTCACTAGCATTTTCTTCAGCTGTGTCTAATCTGCTGTTAATCTTGTCTGCTGAGTTCTTAATTTCAATAGTTCTATTTTCAATTCTCTAAGTTTTATTTTGTTCTTTTTCAAGTCTGCTGTGTCAGTTTTTATAAACAGAAAATTTCCAGCTTGTTTTATATTTCTTTATACATAGTAAACATAGCTGTTGCATAGGCTATATCTGTTAATTCCAGTATCTGAAGTTTATTGTCTTTTTTTCTACTCATACTTATGTTGTCTTGTTTCCTTTTTTGTTCCTTTGCTTTGGCTACCTTTGCTTTGGCTATTTGCTACATATTTGAAAAACTATTTATAGGAATTATTTAAAGTCTTACATAAAGGTATCTTTTCCAGATCAGATTTTCATTTGCTTCTACCAAGTACCGAGGACACTATCATTCTGGGATCACTTAAATCCAAGCTCAAAGCTTAAGGTTCCCCATTAATCCAGATGATACAAACCTGGATTACCAGTCAGTACAAGGGCTGGCTTACTTCCAGTTTACTTTTACTCTGAAGGTTGCATTCTGCTTGGGGTTCCATCTTAATGTGTATGTGGGGAGAATGGGGCGGGGGTAGGGATGGTTTGTCATAACTCCTCACTTTGGATCGATGTTGAACTTCTGTCCCTATTATCCTAAAACTTCTGAGGGTAAATGTGACTTTCAGTGCTAGTCTTACCTACTTATGTGTGTCCTTGCTATTTCCTAGATTTTGGCCTAGAAAATCCTCACCAGCTAACAAGCTCTTTGATTCTTTAAGAACATGTATCATCCCACTTTCTTAATGTCTTCAATAAGAGGCACAGTCTGAATTATCTAACCTCATCACTTGTTAGAATCTTTTTGTTACATAAAAATATTGTTCTACAACCTTTCCCTCACTGTGTAGGCTGGCCCTGGGTAAAACGTTGATATTCTGTAGGTCCTATAGAGGTAAAAAGTGCTTGATTCTGCTTTTTTTAAGTTAATGTGACTAACTCAGGTATGCTTCCTAAGGAAGACCTTTAAACATATGAAACTCTGAAGAGTGCAAAGAATTCTTCTACTTGCCCCACTCTGACACTCTTTAGAGACAACATACAGCTGTCTGAAAGAAATGTTTTATAGCTGGTTAGGGATTTTCATAGTTTTGGATTCCCTGCCATTTAATTGGCTTAGGATACTGGTTCCCAGTGTATGAACCTAGAACCTCTGAGTGGAGTTTGGGGGTGGGGGTGGGCTTAGCATTATTGTGAGGAGTCTATGAAATCATAAACCTACCAACTATTGTCTATAGACTGAAGACATAAGATCACAACTCTTTTCATATGGGGTACACCAAAATTTTTATATGAAAACAGCATCTAGAAAAACTCTTGATACTATAGTTTTAGGAGGAAATGCCTAGGGGATTAGGTTGACATGAAATTTATCTCCAGAATGTTAAAGATTCTTTACTGTTTACACAGTGTCCAACATATTTTGTTGTTGTTCCATGTAAAAGTCCTTTTATCATTTTATGCTACTATTTATCAAAATTATAAACCATCTCTTCCTGAGAACTTTTTCTGGTTGGCAGAGGTATGTCTAGTGAACAGAGGTACCCTAACTGAGCCAAGAAGAATTCTCATTGTATTTTGTGTTTTCTTTTCCCCTTGGTGGTGGTTAGAATTTAGACACTACTCTCCTCGTCAGTCCACGGTCCGATCCCCAGAGAAGATGTCTCGAGAAGGCTACCGACTATCTTTTTTGGACAATAAGTCTTCAGGTTCTTCTCCAGAAAAGGATTTGATACTAAAATCTGATACTTACCAGCTTACCCATGATGTCTCATTGGGTAAACGTCTGGATGTGGGTGATTCTAGCCAGATCCATCCCTTTCAGTTACCTGCAGATGTTGGTCTAGAAAAGTATGATAGTCATTATTCTCACAATCTATCCCTGCACGGAAGTCTTGGAAAAAGGCCTCAGAGAAGCAAGAACTACCGAGAATATAGCATAAAGCCTTCAAATGACATGAAGGCCAGCGCATCTCATTCCTGTGGAGACTTACTGACTTCTCTGTCAAACCCTGACTCTGGCACCGGAAGGCTTTTGAAGCTTAGTTCAGGTAATAGCTTCCTGTCCGTTTATAGGCCTTTTTCCTAGTCATGAGATAGAGGTATAACTGGAAACTTTGGAGTTAACATTTCTTAAATTGTATTAGCATTTCTTTTTTTTTTTTTTTAAGATTTTATTTATTTATTTGAGAAAGAGAATGAGAGACAGAGAGCACGAGAGGGAAGAGGGTCAGAGGGAGGAGCAGACTCCCTGCGGAGCAGGGAGCCAGATGCGGGACTCAATCCTGGGACTCCAGGATCATGACCTGAGCCGAAGGCAGTCGCTTAACCAACTGAGCCACCCAGGCGCCCAGCATTTCTTAAATTTGATTTTGGGGTATCAGTAGCCAGTGAAACCTCCAGAAATCTGCAGGATATAAGTTTAACATGATAGATACATTATTAAAGAAAACTTGTAGACATGTGAGCTTCATAACTATGTACTATTATAGCTAAATAGAATACCAGGACATATTTCTAGTTGTGTCTAGTCTTCTCTGGCCGCAGTCAGAGCAATATACTTCACATACTACTTAACAGTGAAGACAGAAGAGATGTATGTTTGTTTTGTTTTGTTTTTTAAGATTTTATTTATTTATTTGACAGAGTGAGAGACAGCGAGAGCAGGAACACAAGCAGGGGGAGTGGGAGAGGGAGAAGCAGGCTTCCCGTGGAGCAGGGAGCCTGATGTGGGGCTCGATCCCAGGACCCTGGAATCGTGACCTGAGCCGAAGGCAAACGCTTAAAGACTGAGCCACCCAGGTGCCCCAGAAGAGATGCATGTTATTCTCCAGCCCCTGCTTACTGCTCTCATGTAGGATTGGAGTATATGGACAGTTGGATTTAACCAGAGTTGGGATTTTGTCAGGTGGAGAGGGGGAAGGGAAAGGATCCATAGAGTTGAGGGTGTATAGTGGGGAGAGGTTATTATGACCATTGGACTCCAGGTGGGGTAAGGTTGAAGTGAGACAGGAGAGAGTTGAAAGGCAGGGTCATCTCCCAGCCTGTTTCCTTCACAGATCTGTATGCCACAACCCATTTCAACAGTGACCCTGCTCTGCTGGTAAATGTAGAGCAACAATTATCTACCAGTCTCAGTGACTTAACACCAGCACCTGGCTCTTTGCCAAACAACTCTGCCCTGGGAGACTCTCTACGGACACGGCTGTTGCCTACTGGGACCTCAGAACACAGAGAGAATCTGACCAAGAGGTCATTAAGCCCATCGAGGAGAGGATTCAAACGGAAGGACAATAGCCCTGCCACCCTGAATCCAAAGATTGGTTTCAGAGATGCTACGGGAAGCGAGGCAAGTATTGGTTTGTTTGTGCTTGTGCGACAAACACATCAGATCCAAGACCACAATGGCGTTCTGTTGAGGGTGGCAATGATTCTGACCAAGGGTACTACAAATTCAAAGGGATTTTTAGAGGCCAGTGGTTAATACTGCCAGGCCAAAGCCTGTGAGTCTTCTGCCCTTAGGAAAGGCATTCCCTTTCTGCTGCATTTTCTCATTTCTGTCACAGTGAGAACATTCCCTAATCTACTTCCAGAGCATAAATTTTGTGGGGACTCTGATAATAAGAAGTGACAGAGTTTACCACAGCAGGGAATGCAGAAGTTGCCAGGTTTTCTGGGTTGGCTGAAGAGTGAACTCCGTAGCACTGATGTTTTTAATCTTAAAATCTTAAATCTTAAATTATTCAAAGTTGCTTTTTATGAACATATAAACATATATCTCATATCTAAATGAATACAAAATAATTTTGAGTTTTACTGGACAGATCTACCTATACATTTGTCTATATAAGATTCTTACTAAATAAAAAGTATCTTTAGTAGTAGGTCCAACAATAACATTTAACATAACATTTAGGGACGCCTGGGTGGCTCAGTCGTTAAGCGTCTGCCTTTGGCTCAGGTCATGATCCCAGGGTCCTGGGATTGAGCCCCATATTGGGCTCCCTGCTCGCCGGGAAGCCTGCTTCTCCCTCTCCCACTCCCCCAGCTTGTGTTCCCTCTCTCGCTGTGTCTCTGTCAAATGTAAAAAAAAAAAAAAAAAAAAAAAAAATTATATATATGTTTACATATCTCGTGTGTGTGTGTGTGTGTGTGTGTATATATATAACATTTAAAATGTTATAGGGGTGCCTGGGTGGCTCAGTCGGTTAAGCATCTGCCTTCAGCTCAGGTTGTGATCCCAGGGTCCTGAGATCCCTGTGTCTAGCTCCTTGCTCAGTGGGGAGTCTGCTTCTTCCTCTCCCTCTTCCCCTCCCCTCCGCCCATGTTCTCTGTCTCTCAAATAAATAAATAAATAAAAATTTTAAAATGTTATAGAACATTTATGTTTATTCTATATTAACACACTAAATATAAGCTTATGAGTAAAAGTTTTTTAAATACTCTCCAGGGGTGCCTGGGTGGCAAAGTCGGTTAAGCATCTGACTCTTGATTTCATCTCAGGTCATGATCTTGGGGTCATGGGATCAAGCCCCACATCAGGCTCCACGCTGAGCCTGGAGTGTGCTTGAGATTATCTCTCCCTCTGCCCCTCCCCTCGTGCTCTCTCTCTCTAAAATAAATCTTTTAAAATACAATACAATAAAATACTCCCCATTTTGGGGAGGTCTGACTGGCTCAGTCAGTAGAGCATGCGACTATTGATCTCAGGGTCATGAGTTTGAGCTTCATGTTGGGTATAGAGATTACTTAAACTAAAAAATAAAAAATACTCCCCATTTTATGATATCTAATATGTTTTTAAAATGTTCTGCAAGTTTAATCTTTTTATACTACATAACTTAATATATTGAGCCATAGATGTAGGTGTCAAAACTTATTTATTGCTTTCTTCTAAAAATCTCTACAGAAAATTATAAGAGTATACTGTTATCTTTGAAATTATCCTTGAATAAACTATATTTGCTTGGACATATATAACATTCTATTCAAATCCAAACTGAAAGATGACCCCCCCCTTTTTTTTAATGTTAACACTTTAAATGTCCAGATTCTTACTTCCCATATTGTGTAAGAATGACAAATGGTTGGTGTTTTTTTTTTTTTTTTTCTTGAGCCTCTTTCTAGTGACCTGGGCAGTTTGCATGGTTTGCCAGGAAACCACAGTCCCCCGATCTCTGCCAGAACCTCCCATGTGGCCACTGTCCTCAGACAGCTTTTAGAGCTTGTGGATAAGCACTGGAATGGCTCTGGCTCTCTCCTTCTTAACAAGAAGTTTCTCGGTAAGTGAATGCATTCTCAGCTCCTGGAGAAGGGCTCAGACCTTGCTTCTGCTCTGTGTTCCTATAAAAGCCACTCAGTCCCCTTAACTTGCAAGGAAAAAATTGTTCCCATGATCACCAAAATTTGTCAGCGGCACAGTAATTGACAAATCTGCATTTTTCTTATAATCTTCCCTTGTGTACCAATTGTTTTGTCCCTTTTATGACCTTTTGGTAATCTTTGGGTAAAATGTAGAGTGATGAGATATGTAAAATAGAGTGTGGTGGTGTTAATGATTATGAAAGGATTTTATGGTCCTTGGGACAGTGCCAATAATAAATAGAATAAAAATTGGGTTTGATCATCAGAATTCTAAGATGCCTGTTGAAATGTTATGATTTGAAAAACTTGAATGAATAAATGACTTGGACTCTTCTTAGGGCTTCTTTTTTAGGAACTTGGAGGAAAAATCGTACTGCAAATATTGCCCCCACGTGTTTATTTGTTGTTTAATGGAAAAAGAGTTCAAGGAGATCTTGGTGGTGGTAAACGTTTAGGAAAAACTGGAAACTTTAAAGTTGTTTGGGCTCAATTTTTTTTAATTGCTAAAGGGACACACAGAAAAAGTCTTAGTATAGTTTTCTTCCCACATTGACTCTTTGCTCTCATTTTTTAGGATATTATCCTCAGGAGCCACTCATCAGTGACTAGAGAATAGCACAGGGCTATTGAGGGTCTACTCATGAAAGTCTACTGTTGTTTCTCCATAGAAGGCATGGGATAGAATTTCTTATCCATTATGAAACACCTCTTATAGACACTTTGTAAATTCTTGTAAAAAGGAAATATTGGATTACCATATTTATCCTACAGAGCTGGTAGTTATTGACTAGGAATTCTGTGCTTTAGCTTTTAAGATTGGCCCATGTGCCCAACCTGAATTTTTGGCAGGTCCTGCCCGAGATTTACTTCTGACTTTGGTAGTCCCTGCTCCTTCCCAGCAGTGGTGTCACTCACATCCTGAAGATATGTCAAAAACCTTCCGCAGGAGAGAGATGGAACTGAAGGAAGCTGGGCATGTGGTCCCTAATGACATGGTATGCCTCTCTCATCTTCCTTTCCTACTCTTTCTTTACTAGAATAGGACAGAGCAGCAAAACTAGAACAGCTTTGTGCCATAAAGATCATCATCACCATGAACCTAGATGTTCGGGAACCAAAATACAGAGAAGTCAGTCAAGGCAAATCAGGAACGTAAAACTTGCCAGCATAGAAACAACTTGGAGGTTCTACAGGGATGATTCCCTAATCCTAGCCCTATTCCAAAATTTCTGAAGAAAGACTTGGAGAAAGAAAAAAGAATGACCTTAGAATGAAAATACCTAGGTTCGTATTTTCAAAGGTTATGATTTAATTCCAATGAGGGAAGGCCAATATCTCTGGGATTGTCTTTCCTCCCTTCTGATGGAACAGAGAGCCCTGAAACAGGGGCCATTCCTAGAGCATCAGGCTGCTGACTTTGGGAAAGGAAGAAGGGACTCATATCCTTAGGCTTTTTCCTTCTTTTCTTTTTTTTTTTTTTTTTTTTTTTTTTAAGGATTTTATTTATTATTTATTTGAGACAGAGAGAATGAGAGGGAGGAGGGTCAGAGGGAGAGGCAGACTCCCTGCCGAGCAGGGAGCCCGATGCGGGACTCGATCCCGGGACTCCAGGATCATGACCTGAGCCGAAGGCAGTCGCTTAACCAACTGAGCCACCCAGGCGCCCTTTCCTTCTTTTCTTAACATAAGAGGATTTTCACACACCAACTGGAGTTTCTAGAAACTTTAGATAGGTGACTCAGAATTGCTGGCCACTTGTCAAAAGAAGGACTTGTCCTGCAAGAGTAGTGGATAACTCACAGGAAAGATTGCATCTCCTTGTGCTGTTTGTTTGCTGCACTTGAGCTATGTTTACCAATGAATTAAAATTCTAATGAGAAAGTCTGAGAGATGCTGACCTCCTTTTAGTTTATCACTAAACAGAGGAAAACATCTTTCAGTCTTCTAAAAGCCCTCCACAGAATTTCAGATTCTTAATGTATTTGTATTTTGTTTTCTCATCTAAAGGAAAGTTTGAAGCAAAAACTGGTCAGAGTGCTAGAAGAAAACCTCATTTTGTCAGAAAAAATCAAGCAGTTGGAGGAAGGTGCTGCTACCTTGATTGTGAGTGGGCACCAGTCACACACCTATGGTGAGTTCAGGAAAGCAACATGTGGTGTCCCAAGACAACTGTTTATTTATAGATGACCCCTTTAATAAGCTTCATCATCTAGAGGTCACATGGCTTCCTAAATGGAAACAATCATCTTGCCTCAGAGAGTTGTAATGCCAGTGGCTCGAGTTACCATATGAAGCTCTTTGTCAGTGTAAAGCAAGTACGGATGTTATTATTGTCATTATTTTTGAGATTGACACTTTCTGATTATAGCAGAAGATCATGTTCTGTGGGCACCTGGCTGGCTCAGTTGGTAGAGAGTGTGCCTCTTGAGCTCGGGATTGTAAGTTTGAGCCCCACATTGGGTGTTGAGATTACCTTTTTTTTTTTTTTAAGATTTTATTTATTTATTTGAGAAAGAGAGAGACAGAGTGACAGAGATAGCGAGAGAGAGAGAGAGCACAAGCGGGGAGAAGAGGGAGAAGCAGGCTCCCCACTGAACAGGGAACCCGATGTGGGCTTGATCCCAAGACCCTGGGATCATGACCTGAGCCAAAGGCAAAAGCTTAACCGACTGAGCCACCCAGGCGCCCCACATGTAGAAATTACTTAAAATTTTAAAAAGATCATGTTCTTTATAGATAGTTTGAAAAATATAAGGAAAGTATAATCCCATTACCTGCAATAACTGCCATTATTATTTTTGGTATATTTTCTTTCACCATATTCCTATACATATATTTTTAACTTAAAATTTGTGAGGGGCACCCAGCTGGCTCAGTCTGTGGAACTCTCGGTGTTGTGAGTTCTAGCCCCATGTTAGGTGTAGAGATTACTTAAAAATGAAATCTTTTAGGGATGCCTGGGTGGCTCAGTTGGTTAAGCATCTGATTCTTGATTTCAGCTCAGGTCGTGGTCGCTGGGTTGTGGGATTGAGCCCCACGTTGGGCTCTGCCCTCAGTGCGGAGTCTGCTTGTCCCTTTCCCTCTGCTTCTCTCCCTGCTTGTGCTCTCAATCTCTCTCGCAAATAAATAAATAAATAAAATCTTAAAAAAAAAAACTTTTAAAAAATAAATAAAATTTGTGACTTGATGTTTTAAAAATAAATAACATACAACAAAATGCACACTTTTAAGTTAGATGAGTTTTGACAAATATATATATTTTTAATTCCATCCCAGTCAAAATACAGAACATTTCTTTTACCTCAGACCCTTGTGCAGTGAGTTTACCCTACTATCTATCCTAGGCAATCACCAATCCGATTTTTACATACTAATATTATTTATTTAATGGCAAAAGCATTTCCTGTAATATCACATGAATAATTCTAAAGAATTTCCAAACATTCAGTAGACTTGAAATGAAATGCTTAAATGAAGACCTGAATAGAAATACTTCTCTGAAATTGTTTCTTCTTTTCTGTTGGAGCTGAGAGTCTTAATGTTCATTATGATAAATAATGCCTTCTTTATGTACATTAATTTCAGACTATTTTCCTAGAAGACATTCCTAGAAGTAGAGTTAGTAGCTCAAAAGATGTGGACATTTTTGAGGTTTTTGTTGCATATTGTCAAATCACTCCCAAGCAAGGTTATTTCAATTTACATTCACTTCAGCAGTGAATGTATTTGAGTGCCCTTTTCACTCCATCCTTGCCCACACTCCGGTTTTCTGTGTTTTTGTTTATTTTACTTTTTTCCCATTGTGATAAGTGAAAAATAGCATACCATTGACATCTCGATTTGTACTACTTTATTATTAGCATAGTTTAGGCCAGTATTTTATTTTATTTTTTTATTTTTTTATTTTTTTAAAGATTTTATTTATTTATTTGAGACAGAGAGAATGAGAGACAGAGAGCATGAGAGGGAAGAGGGTCAGAGGGAGAAGCAGACTCCCTGCCGAGCAGGGAGCCCGATGCGGGACTCGATCCCAGGACTCCAGGATCATGACCTGAGCCGAAGGCAGTCGCTTAACCAACTGAGCCACCCAGGCGCCCTAGGCCAGTATTTTAGATAAAGTCTACCCTTGGCTTAAAACATCTAGCTCAACACCCCTAAGCAAACATCATGGGCACTTGGATTTATATGAGAAAGTTGATTTGGAAGTCAGCACTGAATTTCCAGAAGAAACTCATCACTATCTGATTCTCACAAGCCTGAATAATCAAGGCATCTCCCCTAAGCTACTCTGAAAATAGATGTTTGTTCATTAGATATCTACTTTGAATCAGCCACGAGGCCCAGTACTGTATTTTGGCTTACTGGTGATAAATAGAGCTGTTGCAGCTCTGTTTTCCTCCTAGAACCTTGCTACTCAAAGGGTGATCCATAGATCAGAAACATTAGCATCACCTGGGAGATTGTTAGACATGTAGAATATTGGGCTTCACCTCAGACCTATTGAATCAATCTGTTTTTAACAAAATCCCCAGGTGATTTGTAAGCATATTAAAGTTTAAGAAGTACTGTTCTAGAAGACCGACTTCCTTAGGACCAGAGTTCCTGTGCTTTTACCTACTTCATTATTGCAAGCATCGGTAACATATTTGGGGAGCTAGGTATGAGTGTTTTGACTACAAATTCAGTTTCTGCAGGCACTCATTGAGTTATTACTATGTGCCTGACACAGTTCCAGATGTTTTCACAGATTCTATAAGGAGTGAAGTATCTACATTCACAAACTAAAATGGAGAATATAGAGAACCTAATATGTATTGACTATGCTAAATGATGATTGAATCCTCACAACCGTGGTGGGGCAGGGTTATTAGCCCTAGTGAAACTCAGAAAAAATAAACTAATGCACAATATTAAATGGTTGAATTTTAATTCGGATCTCTCTGTTCCTAAGCCCCATATCTGCTGTCTCTAAGGGAGGGAATGGTGAATGGAGTGCGGAGACGGAGGCAGTGGGGTCCCCAATTCTTTAAGATGGCCACCTGACTACTTAAGCTCTGCTCAAAGATAGTGGCTTGAAATCCTGTTCACACCTGGCTACTGTACCCTTTGTAGATGATCTTCTGTGCAAAAACCAACAGCTGAACATGCAGGTGGCTTGCCTGAACCAGGAGCTTGCCCAGCTGAAAAAGCTGGAGGAGACAGTGGCCCTTCTCCATGAAAGTCAGAGGTAGGAGAGGGCCTATCTAGCTGGCTTCTGGAAGCAGATATTTACTTTCCTTTATCAGCTTTGTCTTATTTGATAATATCTATATCCTTTTCAAATTAACTCCATTCTGTGTGTAAACCTCATGTATCTAGGTGTATCTGTGTGTAAACCTTCTGTATTCCAGGACACATGAGGGAGTAAATGTCTTTGCTGGCATTGGTGGGTTACAGCACCTCAATAATAAGTAGTTTCTCACTAGATCCAACAGGACCCTTGTTTGAGTCAGCTAGCTTTTCTTGGTCACTCTGTGCCCCTAAAATCAGCTGTCTGGCTCTTCTGGAAAATGCCTGCCTCCTAATGATCTCAGAAGAGACATCAAGCACTTAGGGAGAGTGACGGAAAGTCCCATGTATTTGTTCTCTTCAGAGGAGCTCAACAGCATCAGCCTCTTCAAAGAACGGCACCCTCAGGATGCCAGCTAGACAAATCAGAAGAAGCCTCAAGACTAGTGGTACATTTACAGAAGCTCTTGACATTTTGAATTGCAAAACACCTTCACTATGAATTTGAATGAAGTTTAAATATAAGAACCCCATCCCCAAACCTTCATCCCCAAACTTTACTTCATGAATACCTAGTGAATTAGGATAGCTTCATGTTCAGAGAATTAGACCCAGACCCATTCTAGATGGCTTTTTAAAAAAAAACTTTTCATTATAATTATTTCAAACACAAAAGTAGAGGAAGTAGCATAAAGTCATCCTTCTCAAACTGGGGTATCAGAATCATCTGAAAAACTTACTGAAATGCAGAGCGCTGGGCCAGAGTTTCTGACTCAGGAGGTCTGATGAGGACAGAGAATTGCATTTCCAATAAGTTTCCAGGTGATGCTGCTGTTGCTGATTTGGGGACCATATTTTGAGAACATTAGGGTATATCTCTTTAGGTGATGTACAGTCAAATTGCTGTATTTTAAAGTAACTTGAAATAATTCTTCTGTGTGTTGTTAAACCATCAATTCAATATACAGCCTCAATTTGTTTCATTTTGCTTTTGATTCATAAGGAATTTAATTGTTCTTATTTAATCTTGTTTAATAATTATGTAAAACATTTAAATGGCCCCAAAGTCAAATCTACAAGATGTTATCTTATTCAGACAAATATAAAAAACATACTGTTGTTTTAACATTTTATCTTAGAAATCAGTTTACAGTAGTATATAGAGTTAGTTCTTCCTTTTTATAACTGCATAGGACTGCAACTGTGTTTGTCTTCTATTGATGGACATTTAGGTGGACAGTGTTTTGCTGTTATAAATAGTGTTGCAATGAACAGAATTGTGCATGCATTTTTTTTTTTTGGTTAGTCTCTGATAGCTTTTAATATTACATGGTAATACAGAGTCCAAGAATGCAGTTATGACTAGCACCAATTAGTTAATTAGGATAAATTAGATGAAGTAGAAGTTAAGATTTGGGGATAGAAATTGGAGGCCTGGTCAGGTGCCAGTCTTCCAGTACTTCTACTTACCTCATCATGAAAGTGCTTTGGAAAGAATAGAACAATCACTATAAAAAACGTGAACTATGTTATTTGCTACAGTCAGTCTGGAACATAAACAACTGTAATGAAGAAAGAAACTGTCAGCCTGCTTTTAAAATAACCCACTCATAAATCGGTCAGTTCTTTCTATTTAAAGATGTTACTTCATTTTACATTTGTCTTTAGTAAACATTTCAGATCTGAATAGCATCCACTTTGCTTTTATGATTTCATGACTGTCTTTTTCGCCCATGCCTCAGATCCCTGGTGGTAACTAATGAGTATCTGCTGCAGCAGCTGAATAAAGAGCAAAAAGGTTATTCTGGGAAAGCACTCCTGCCTCCTGAGAAGAGTCATCATTTGGGGAGATTGTCACCCTTGGGGAAAAGCACGCTGTCTTCCTCCTCACCAGTGGCACATGACACGGGTCAGTATCTAATACAGAGTGTCTCAGACTCTGTTCCAGAGCCTAGTTTATGGAGCTAGCACTGAGCACCTTCTCTGCAGCTTCCCCTCTCGGCCTCGGGGGGGCTCTCGGTGTCATTGCCACTAGCATGGTGGTATTTACTCACAAGATTAAGAAAAAATCTTACTTCGATTACTTTGTATTGGTCCTTTTTATTTCTTTTTTTATCTCCTCCCATCGAGTCATTCTTTCTCCCTGCCCGCAGAAGTACTTGGCACTTAATCCTAGGCATCATGTCACATAGAAACATTTGGCTGAAAATGTTGAAAAGGAAAAAAAATCAGACATTTTTCTGAGTGTCACTTGAAACTATGTGTAGAAGGTTAAAAAAGAACATCAATCACCAGGTGTGTTTTATGTTAGAACAAATTTCAGAGACTCTGTATTGATTGGTTCATCAAGCATGTTTTGAGTTTCCTCCCACCATAGTGAAAAGGTGACACTGTCTGGTTTCAGCTTAGGAGCAGCCAACAGTTTAGTTGAGAAAAGCAAAACTCATGTGATGGTATTTGGTATTGGTACCAAACAGGTCTAAATACAAGCCCAAAGATGCCCTGGAGAGAGAAAAAGAGAGGGAGAGAGAGAGAGAGAGAGGCAAAGGAAAGAATTCCCACTCTGGGAATTGGAGAAGGCATCAATGAGGACTTGTCATATGAGTGGAAGTTTGCACAATTACAATGGTAACAGATAGAGGGGGCACACACAGTCTCCCAGACCAAGAATGCAGAGTAGAAGAGTCTGGAGCCCCTGGAGGGATTGCAGGGCAGGGAAGATGTGGGTCATGATGCTGGGAGAATATATAACCAGGGGGCCTGTCCTAGCCTGAGAGGTATGGTGTCAGGAAATGTCCGCTAAAGAAATGATCTTTTTTAAATTTTATTGTTATTTATGTTAAGGAATCTCTGTGCCCAATGTGGGGCTCAAACTTTTGACCCCAAGATCAAGAGTCACATGCTGTTCGAACTGAGCCAGCCAGTTGGAAGAGAAAGAAATGATCTTTCAACTGAGACCTGAAGAATGAATAGGAAGTCACCAGACAAAGCACAGGGCCAAGGGCAGAGGAAATGGGAAGGAACATATTCATTCAGGGAACTGAGGCGCTGAGAGGAGATGAGTAGAAACTAGACTGCACCACTCCTTGAAGATTTTAGATGGGAAGGCAAAGGAGTGACATTTGTGTTTGAGGAGCTTTCTCTGTAAGAGGAATGGGTTGAGGGCCATGTGGAGTTGGGGGAGAACCAAAGAGGAGGTAGAGATGTGAGAGAAGACTGGTGTGGCCCAGACCAGAGATGAAGCTTCCAAATGTTAGCTTTGGGTTCACTTTATACATGAGTACCCTGTATTTCAGACCTGAGGCATAATTTTTCTTTGACTCGTGATTGGTTGGGCATTTAAAAATCAATGGGAAAGATAATGAAAGTGGCTCTAAGTATGTTTCTGTTTCAGGATAGCCCAGGCAGCTAATGTTGCCAGAGAGCATGTAGAGGGTGAAGGACTATCAACCTAACTCCATATTGTGTTTCTCTTCATCTCCAGGGTCGTGTCAAAGAGAGACAGACAGGTGGAAAGATTACATACTTATTGCTCCCCTGACCTGGTACTCTGCAGGGAAGGAGAGCTATAGCCAAAATAATGAGACATGAAGATCACAACCAAGATCACACACTTCTAAGTTATAAATAAAATCCACAGACCTCTGAATTTAATGTGGGTTCCCAAAAGAAGCATGTACAGAGGAGCTATAAGTTTCTTTGAGGTGCATGGCCCTTTAGGAGCTCGAGTGAGCTCGTACTCTGTGGAAATAGTGAGAATCAGCCCCCTTCCTGACTTTTCTAGGCCTGCCTTGGCCCCATTAAGAGGACTCCAAAGAATGTAAGTCTTGCCCAGGTAGGGTAGCCTCAGCCTGTAGCCTTGTAGCCCTGAGTTGTCATATTTCAGGGTCCTGGTACAGTACACAGGCCAACTTACTGGGAAGACCACTGAGGGAAAAATAATGAACTTCTTTCTCAACCCCCGCTCTCCCTTCCTTGCCCTATGGACATCAATAATGCCAGACCCCCAGAACGTATTTAGGGTACCTCTAAGGAGGAGCAGACTGAGTCAGTCACCTTTCACCCTATTTTCTATTCTCACTGAAAGTGGCTGGCCCTGCTCCAGGCCAGGCACCTCTCTAGGGTTGCTGGCCACGTCTGGGGAAGTCAGCTATGTTTCCTAATTTCCCTTGGTCCAGAGGTCGGGCAGGGTTGGGGGTGTCAAAGGGCCAAAGAGTTGTTGCCCTGTGGGGCTAAGTGGGCTCAACATGGAGTGGGGAAGGCCCCTGAAGCAAGTAGAAAGTAAGTGGAGAGGGATTCCTCACCCTAGGCCCTGCACTGTTGGGAGAAAAAAGGAAACAGGGCTGGGATGGAAACTGGATTCTCAGGGAAGTTCTGTGTCCAAAAGGAGGAGCAGGGCCAATCTGACAAGTGTAGCCTTCTTGCCAGCCAAACATAGAGTTTTAATGGTTCCATCCCACAGAACCTAAGCTCTCTTCCTTGCCTGCCTGCTTTGCTAGCAGGGGGACCCAAAGCTTTCCACCGTGAGGAGACTGGAAGATGGAACAGTGGTAACTGAAGGGCTGAAAGGGCATTGTTTGGCCAGTCGATGCCACATACCAGATTCTGCTAGACCCATCAGTCTTTAAGGAGTTTCCCGGCTCTGGGAGGGCCTTGATTGCTCTCAGGCTCCATAACTATTTTTCAGGAAGAAGAGGGGCTTTACTCCTATAAGGTGGAGTTTTGGGGCTCAGCCTGTTCTCTCTCTGGGCTCTTCTAAGCCATGTTGCCGGTCACAGGAGGAGCTGAGCTGCTGCTCCCCTCTACATTGGATGGTACTCTCACCTGCAGCTTACCAGCCTGGACCAATTTGCAATACAGTTAAATTCTTTTCACTATGAGGATATTTTAACAAATGCAAGCCAGAAAGATTTGGGTTTCACTCTTATTTTGCTCACTGAAGTTTGCAATTCACCAAATTCCACAAGGCTGGATAAATCATTCCTCTTACTGTTTGCTGGTGGGAGAGGTAAAGGTCTCTGAAACTCCTCCCTGGGCATAGTGATGTGGTCAGCTGAGTCAGGAGGAGCCCACAGCTGTCAGCTATTAGGCAAGGCTCTGCTGTGGCCAGGTGCTGACCTCCCCCCTGTAATTCCCATCTCATCTCCCCAGTGTCCCTGCCCCAAGCCATACTATTCCTCTCCATCCCCACTCCAAATAGAGTTGGGCTCAAGGGACTCTGGGCATACCTGGCGCAGGAACATCCCAGAACAGTCTGGGATGAGGGAATAAACAGCTGTACTGCTTTGCTGCCTTATCCACATCAGAAAAAAAAAGCATTTGTGAGTATGTATCTATTAAGCCTTTTCTGGTACCCTTGGGAATTGCCCTCTCCTGGGCAGGCACTAATTCCCATCCAGCCCGCTTGTCCGCAGGAAGGAAGGAGAGTTGGCCTCAAAGCCTTGGGCTTGGGAATAGCTATGGCCCAACACCCAGAGCCTCAGAGAAGAAAAAAGGTTGATCTGGGTTGATCTGGAAACTTCCAGGAGTCCTCAGGGACCAGAGATTTCCCCTCCCTCCTCCCAATCTGGGATGTTGAACAAATGGGAGGGAATCAGAAGAAGCCCCTTCACTGTTGGACCCCCTGTTCACATGCCAAAGGCTGGTGTTGGGTGGCAGGCTCTATCACTGGCCATCCAGCCCCGTTTTTGGAAATCAGTATTGGGGCTTGCTGTTAGAAAAAGCCTGGCCTGGGGCAAGAGGCATGGTTCTGGGCTTTATTCTGTAGAAGCCCCCTCACTCTCTGGGCCTCAGCTATAAAATTAGGGAGTTGGACTATCTACTCTCTAACATTCTTACTGGTCTTGCATTTTCTGACCTTCTGAGCTAGACCCCAGAATGACTAACTTTGGTAGCCCCATTGAGGTGGGGACCTGTCAGCAGGCATAGACCTGAGGCCTGGCACTGGGCCCTCCCCAACACCTGGCCCAGGCCTAGTCTGCTGTCTCATTCTTCTTTCCTGGAGAGGCCAAGACTGAACCCTAACAGGATGGCAAGCTGTGATGTTAGGACTATGGGTCAGGGCTGAGGTGAGAGACCTTAGATTTCCCTAAGGAGCAGCCCCAGGCAGTCTGGCTCTGTGCTAATGGAAGGGGCCTGGTGTGTGTCTTTTTTCTGGGCAGGGTTACCAGTGTAATGATCAGCAGAGAGTGACATGCAAGTGAGTGGTAACACAGAGGTCAGCAGGGTGTGAATGTCATTAACCCCATTATTATAAACCTGACCAGGCCATATTGGTACAAAAGGTGTCTTTATTGAGGTCTGGGTAAGAATTTGGCACTTGGCCAGAGCAGCAGCTTAAATATGAGGCAAGCACGCAGGGGTTAGCCATGCCCGGGGCTAGGGTGGGGCAGTGGGGCTGTAGGCACAGACTCTCCCCAGCCAGCCAGAAGTCAGGGAGGAAAGGGGAAGGGGACACAGAGCAGTCTGGGTCAGAGGCCTGGTGGGCTGGCCCTGTGGGGCTGGCCAGAAAGCACTGGGTGGTAGGTCCAGCAGAGAGGGGACAGGGCTCTCTTGCTCCACGTGCCCTTTAGGCCCAGGCCTGAGGCTCTGCTGGGGGCAGCCGCACTGGGGGCCTTCCCAGGCCTCACTTCTTCACCTTAGCATCATAGGTGCCTGCATTCTTGTAGGCACTCACATAGCCGCTGTCATCCAGGATGTCCTGACGCCCAGCAATGCCCTTGCCCTTGCCGCTCTCATCGAAGCGCTCCTTGTGGGAGCCTGTGTACTTGCTGGTGTCGGTCAGCCGTTCCACAGCACCTCCGGTCTTTGCTTTCTGTTTGGATAGAGTTCCAGGGAGGCCTGGTTAGGGAGCCCAGCCTTCCTCCCCCAGCCGTGATTCCCTATATCCCCCCCAGTGGCCACCCAAGACCAGCCAGGGTACTTACGGTGACGCCCACATTGGCTGGTTCCTTGCCTGCCACCAGATGGCAGATAGCATCAAAGGCTTCCTCCTTACTCCTCCCTTTGAATCGCTTCATTGCCAGCTCTTCTAGGGCCTTCTTGAACTCCTCATAGTTGATAACCCGAGCAGACTTTCCCCTGCCAGGTATGTGGGCACCATGAGTTTTCCCCCTTCTCCATGTCTTCCCTGGTTCCAGCCCCCCAGTTCCCCACCTTCTGGGAACATCAGAAGCAAGGACTGCCTGGGGCTCACTTGACTTTGGAGAAGACGATGTCGACATCCGTCCCTGTCACGGCCTTTCCGTCAGCCACCTTGCAGTCCTTGCACAGCTTGGCCCAGTTCTTGCCATTCATCTCTTGCCCACTGGCCTTGGGGTCACCATGGATGGCAAATTTGCGGAAGCTTTCCTCCAGCCCAGCCACATCTGTGCTCGTTGCCATGCCACCCTGCAGGGGGGGACCCACCTCAGTCACCTCGCAGCCAAGCTGCCCATCCCCTCCCCAAGGCACAGAACATCACTGCCTCTACCTCAAAACTTGCTACCTCAAAACCTACCAAGTTCTGAGTTATGGGCACTTATGCCATATACCCTCAGAACTGGAGATGGAGCTGCCTGGAGAGAGGGGCCAGCACTGAGTGTGTCCTTGGACCCCAGAGCCCCAAGAGGAAAGGTGCTGTCACTTAATGCCAGCCCTGGCTTAGAGTGGAGTTAAGAAGATGAAATCATGATGCCCACACCAGGCTGGGGACAGAGTGGCACTGTCCAGAAAAACTGAGGTCAGCAGCTGGGGCCATGGCTTTGTCTGGCCCTGGCACAAGACCTGCTTGGGTGGAAGTGAGGGTGGCAGGGTTGGCCCCCCCTCCCTGGGAGTTCCATGCCAAGCTAGGTCAGGGCCAGGCCAGGCTGCTGTTGGACAGGTATTTAGTGAGGACAGGGTCTCTGTCAGGGGCATCAGGACCCAGCAAGACCCAGCCCAGGCTGAGAAGGGAGCCAAAGCATGAGCAGGGGTGCATGCCTTAGGCAGGGGTGCAGCTGGCCCAGCCAGGACCTTGTTACTATTTGCTGTTAAACAAAAACATGAGGGGAGCAGGAGTTTGGGGCTGGCCTGGCCACAGTTTGTGAAGCCTGGAGACAGTTGCTAAGGGAGGGTAGTGCTACTTGGAGAATGTTGCTAAGGGCAGGATGGTGTCAGGGCGGCTGAGAGAGAAGCTCCCAGTGCTGCTGGGCTGGGCTGGGCTAGGGAACTGGGGCCCACGGGTGCGGCACACCAGCACTCCCAGCGCCTGGGGCACAACCGTGGCCACCTGGCCCCTTGCCATCCATTTGGCGCTGTAACCTCCCAGTCTGTAGAGTTTAGGAAGAGCAGGTGATTTGGGGACTAGCATGGGTAGGGGTTGTAAAGTTATGAGCCCCCAGAGGCATATTGGTGACTGGAACAATGGTCTTGGTCCTGTAATGCTCACACCTACACCCTACATTGTGGCATACTTCCGCAGTGTCTACACCTTCAGTCTTCCATGGAAGCCCCTGGCCACACCCTGAGCACCGTCACACCAGTCCACAGCCCCACAGCTGAATGTACTCAGCCCTGGCTCTCAACATTCTCGGCCTTATTCCCCTGACCACACCCTTAACCAGCCCTGGGACTGAGGGCCTGAACCATTACCTCAGCACCCACCCCCACATATCTAGTAAGAGCTCTGTACAGAAACCCACCAATAATACCCTCAGCCCTGCACTAAAATGTCCCTTCTACACCCTCACAGGCCCCCTGCAGTCCCCTGACACACCTACAGCCCTACACTGAAACTCCCTCCATGTAACACAGCCCAGTAATGAGGCCTCCTTGACCACACCTTCAACCCTCCGCTGCAGCTGCCTCCATCCACACACACCCCAGTCCTGGGATGAGGACCCCCATCCACATACCCACAGCTCTTACTGAGCCCCCTAACCAGAGCTTCACTACTGACCCCCTTCTCCATACACCTGTAGCCTCCAACCACATCCTCAGACCCACCCTTGTCCACATACCCAGTTTTCTTGGCCTCATGCTCAACCCTGCTCTGAAGCCCCCCAGGTGCCCACATCCACAGACTTGCACTTCCAGACTCCCAGGTACTACGCTGAGAGCCCCCATGTTAAGACACTCTGAGCACACTCTGCATCTCCACTGCAGCCTCCTGACCACACCCTCAGTCATGTCCTCAGCAAACATCATCTACCTCTGTCTTTTATCCTAAGGCTTCCAGTGACCACAGCCTGGGCCCCTACAGAACTACACCCCCTTTACATTTACCATTGGCCTTAACACTGAAAACCCTCTCCCAGCGACCATCCTCACCCATCCCTAAGTTGCAATTTCTGGTACTGGCATCCCCACAGCCCCTACATTGTAATGACCCTGTCAGCCCACAATCGCAGTCCACACAGCACTCCCCTTCCCTCTCTCTACACTGCAGTCTCCCACCAGGGATCCAGAGACCCCGCCAAAGGGTAAAGTCTGGGGGAGCTTGTGGGACACAGATGCTTGTCCCAGGTGACTGGCAGGCTCCTGCCTCCAGTGCTCACTCTTGTCTGTGGGAAGGATTCTTGGTACTAATCAGGTAGAACCAGGTCGCAGGCCGCAGTCCCAGGAGTCTGCAGTCCCAGGAGTCTGCAGGCCAAGGATGCAGCAGCCACGCCCAAGAACTGGGGCCACCCGCTGGCTCCCACTGGGACAGCTGGAGTCATCAATCAGCCGGGCGAGGAGGTCGGGGAGGAACGCCTGGGGCCCAGGACAGGGCCGCTCAGTTGGCTCGGTACCATCGGGGGCTGGAACCCCTTCCAGAGCGCTCCCACCCCACCCTCTTCCTTATCATGCAGGATACGGATTAGGGTGGTCGGCGCCCGCGTCTCTTACCTGCTTCTACTTCGTGGCTGTTTCTGCAGTGCGTGTTCGATGGACAGAAGGACGCAAGAACGGACCGACAGACGCGGGAGACCAGGCGGCTCCAAAGCTCTGCTCCCTGCCGGCTTCGGGGCGGGACTGCAGCCCGGGCGGTTCCGCCGTATTATCCCCTGTTTCTCGGTCTCCATAGAGACAGCGAGTCCCACCCCGAGGGCTGCCTCGGCGGGAGAATGACCAAGGTCACGCTGGCCCCACCCACAGGACCCCGCCCCCTCCGCGCTCCGCGGGGGCGGAGCTACTGCTAAAGCCTTATCCCGCAGCTCCCAAGGCAGCTCCGTGGCCTTCGCGCTGGGGGAGACAGGCCCTCTGCAGCTCTGGACGTCCTCGGATAACCCCCTAATAAGAAAACAGCCTCATCCGGGGCTTCGCCCAAAGTTCAAAGCAGGCCCCCACCTCCACGGGGGAGATGAAGCTTTCCAGAGCCGCAACCAAAGGCCATTTGGGAGCTGGAGCGGGCGGGGTGGGAGGCAGGTGGGGCGGGGGGAGTTGGGGTGGGGAGAAGTCCCTTCCTTCAATGACAGTGGGGTCTAGAGCTGGCTCAAGACCACAGCTTTCCAATTAACGTTTGGCATCCCCAGGGCGCAACTCGGGAGCACTGTGGGAGCAGGAGGGAACAATGAGCGAATCACGAGTGCCCAGTCCCAGAATCCTGGTACACCGACCGCCATCCCAACTGCAGGAAAAAGTTCCAGGACCTCTGGGGTCCGCGTACTCCTTTATTCCCATCCTACCCCGGTGTCGGCCTCGCAGTGTCTGCTCCTGCTGCTGCCTCCGGATCTCAAAGCCTGTTTTCCCTCAAGTATAAACCCTATCTTCAAGAAAAACCTCCTCCTCCAGGCAGCCTTCCAAGGACTTTTCATAACCAGAAGCCCTGTACCTGAGCGTCTTCGGTCCACGTGTATCTTTCCATATGACAATCTGGGTGGTGACTCAATGTACGAGCCCCTCCCACCCCACCCCCAGGCCGACTGACAATGGTCCAGCTCCAGGATGGCCTGTGGCCCTTGCCATTAAGAAAGTATGCACTAAGTCCGCAAAAGCATTAAAAAAAAAAAAAAAAAAAAAAAGTTTATTGGAGCATCATGGCCGGTGGGGCGGGTATTGCTGAGTCTTGGGGGAAGGGATCCCATCCCGCCGACCGCAGGGGCTCCTAAAGTGCACTCGGTGCGGCGAGGGTGGAGGTGTTGCATAGAGAATCCGGCTGGCCGCTCCTCCTTGGCCCTCCTGCCTCTCCACCCGACTAAGCCAGGCCAGCCTCCGGGCCGCCCCGCGCCCCGGGCTCGCCGCTGCTCGGGCTCACGAAAACCGCGGGCGCACGCACCTGCAGCGCCAGCCCGGTCTCTCGGCCCCTGCCCCCTGGGGCCGCCAGGGAGGCGCTGCCCAGGCGCGTCTGGGCCACTGGAATCTCGTCCATGGACTCGGCTGACGCCGAGTGGTAGGTGCCTGCAGGCCCAGCGGCGTGCACTGGGCTGGCGCCCGCGGAGTCGGATGCCGAGCTGGAGCTGCGGCCTGGGGCCCGGGGCACTGCGGAGATGGAGGAAAATGTGAAACTGGGGGCTGTGACACTCTCGGGTCCCTACCTTTCCCTCAGAGCTCAGGATGCAGTCAGGAAGAGACACTCACCCGGCAGCCTGGGCAGCGGCGATTCAGGGTCCAAGGTCCCAGAGGTTGGCACCTTATACACACGCCGCTTCCTCTTTTTCTGAAGAGAGAGGGGAGAACCTGAGTGCCCCTTCCCTAGACCGCACATAGCCCAAAGAAGCAGAGGAGTGGGGCAGGGTAGAGGCTTCTTTCCAACCCCTTCCTCCTGGGCAAGGAGGCCAGCAAAGTCTCCCTTACCTGGGGTCGGATCCGGGGGGGCAGAGCCTGAGTCTCTGGGGAGGAGGGCGGTGGGGGTTCCACTTGGCCTCGGGTGGCAAAGAACTGGGAAAGACTGAGGGGGAAGTGGAAGGGTAATCGCTGGATGGCCATTGTTCCCTCAAATCCCACCCCACTGGAGGTCCTGAAATAAGCCTCCCTTCCTGGTACATAGAAAGGGGCATTGATTTGTCCAAGGGTATGCCAGGCTGGACCCACACCTAAATACCGTGGCCTTGGCCTACCCCCTTTCTCCCACCTTGGATGTCCCTGCCATGCCAATGAGAGATGTCCAGGTGGCACATGCCCAGCTTGCACTCACTTGGCATTCACTGTGGCAGGCCTGGCCTGGCCAGGGGGTTCTGGGCGCACGTGGCTGAAGGTCCGCATGTAGAACTCCATCTCCTGGGGAAGGTGGGGGTCAGGGAGGCTGGGGGGCCAGGTGTGGATCCAAGGCCTTCTGGGTCCTGAGCCTACTCCATCCTGTATACAATACCCCATCCTATACAGAACACCCCCTTCTCACTGGTCTCTGTGGGAAGTCCAGGTGCAGAGGTCTATGACTGTCCTCCAAGCTTCCCAGCTATGCTGGGAAAATCCCTCTGTAGGCCAAGGCTTAAAACACCCATTTCTGGACCTTACCCCATCCCCACCAACTTCCATACTTCATCTAGTCAAACTCCTCCTCCAGGAAGCCCCTAGCCTCATAGGTCCAATGCACCCAGTCTGCTCTGGCCAAGGTGGGTGGTGGGGAAGAGGCTCTCAGAGCAACCCTCTCCTGTTCCTCTCTTTTCCCAGGGTTCCAGTCTCTGAACTGATTTTTTTCCCTGGTGGGAAACTGGCCAGCAGTTCATATGCCGGAGTGTGCACCCAAGGCTGTGTCACAGCATGACTGGACCGGAGCTGAGTCCTCAAGGTACCAGCCACAGTCTTGGCTACCTAGGGGGTGGGGGGGGTGGGGGTGGTGATGGGGGTAGTGGGACGATGGGAGGTCTCCCCCACCTCAAAAGAGGAGGCAGTAAGAGGTAGGGGGAAAAACAGCTCCACAGCCCCATTTGGGATCAGGCTTATAGGCAAGTTGTGTGTCTACTTTAGTCACTGATCCTCACAGCCACACTGGGAGTGGCAGACCCAACCCCTGAAAGCGCAGGGACCTGAGGCCAGGAGGTCACAGAAGTGGGTTGGGCTGCCACCCAGGACACAGGACGCCCATGAGGACTGCAGATGAGGAGACAAAAGCTAGGAAAAAGCCAACCCAGGTAGGGAGGGTATAGGGCAGAGCCAGTACAGCGATGCCCCGCCCCCACCGGGTGGGGGAGGGCACCCGGACAGCTGTCACCCGCTCCCAAGTCGTTTCCATGGAGACCCAGGCGTCCTGACTAATGCAGAGATGACACTGTAACAGCAACGCTGTCTCTAAAACAAGCCTATGTTTGGGGGCAACGGCTCCAGAGTGGGGCCCCTCCCGCATTCCTGCTCAGGGTGGGGGTGGGGAGGCTGCCTTCAGGGCCCTGGCAGATCTGGGGGACAGAGCCCAGCCGGCCCCAGGCTGGCTGCACAGATACGGAGATTGATGCCCAACCAATGCCCAGGCTAGCCCTCTGGAAAGTAGTGTGGGGGTGACAGCCTCAGCAGAGGAACACTGGAAAAGAAGGGGTCAGAGGCCAGTCGTGAGAACTGGGACCTCAAGGTAATGGCTAGGACCTCAAGGTAATCTGTACCCCACATCTTTCCTCTTCCCCAGTGTGGAGTCAGCACCCCTCCAGTGCCCAGCAGAAAGGGGCAAAGCCTACCCTAGTGCCCTTGGGCTCCAGAAGGGGGGGTGGGGCAGGAGGGGTGGGAGAAGCAGCACCAGAGGATGGTTCCAGAAGCCTGAGGGGCCAGGATGAGACAGGAGCCAGGCCCTAGCCAGCTGGAGATGTCTGAGGGTACAGCGGGGTTTCCCCACTCAAAGCCCCCTGGGATCCTCCCACAGAGACCTTCAAAATGTGCACACTCCTGCGCAGTAAATGGTACCTTTCGGCCTCAGCACTGTCCTCTCTGCAGTGGGACAAGCACATCCCTTCCCCCCGCCCCGGGAAGCCTCCCTCAGGTCATGGGCAGATGATATTAACTGCCCTTGCTGCTCTTGCTGCCACACCTGACTCCAGAGCCTAGGCAGGCAGTGACTACAGCGCAGGGGCCAACAGCCCTCTAGGCTAAGCATCCTAGGGCCAGCCCTGCCTCAATGGGTACTATGAGGCTTGAGAAAGTCTCCTCCCTACATCTCTGAGGCTGTCTCCTCTGTGAAGTGGGGATGGAGAAGCTGCCCACTCCCAGGATGGCTGCCACTGCACTTACATGCGTTCTGTGCCAGGCACCAATCTCTGTACACGGTGGTGTGGCAGGGGGGCTGCCACCAAAAGTCAGCATTCCCCCAGGCCTCCCAGGCCTTGCAGCCTGGCCCGCCCCTGGCAATGACAACAGGAGAGGCGGGGTCCCAAGCCTTCTCCCAATCCACCCCCCAGCCTGTGTTTGTGTCTAGTTGCCATGAGGACTTGGGATCCAGAGTTCAGCCTTCCCAGCAAGGCCTGCCTGGGCCCCCTGCCTTCCCAGTCCCTGGGGGCTCCAAGAACTGGACCACCCCCACCCCAGCTGCTGACCTCAGGAAGCCACGGGGCGTGGGAATGGGGATAGGCTGGTCAGTAGCTGGGCTGGAGGGTTCCTGCTTCAGAGTGTAAGGACTTTAACTCTTCCCAGACCCAGCTTGTTTAACCCTTCTTGGCCTCAATAGGCTCATCTGCAACATGGGTACAGTTACATTACCTGCCTCACGGGCTCTTTTAAAGATTAAATAGGGTAATGGGTACAAGGGCTCAGGATCACGAGTGGAGAGAACTGATGGCTCCATCCTAGTGACCTATTCGCTGGTCCACCCCTCTCTCTTCTGCAGCCCCAACCTGCCCACTTTCAGGCTGCCACATTCCATGCCCTCCAGCACATGCTTGGAGCCTGGACAGGAGTGTACATGGGGTCAGGGAAACACAGGGCTCCCTCTGGCTGTGCCCACACTTGAGAAGCAGATACGTGCTGAGTATAGGCTTGGCCTTGCTCCTCTTGCCTCCAGCATCCCCTACTCCAGCTGCGGTTCCAGGCCTGCTTCCCTTTGCCCTGTCTCATCACTGGGGCTTGCTACACAGCCCACCACCCCTCCCACACCCAGGCCCCATCACCCACCCCCTTAGCCCTCTGAGCCACTTCTATACCTGAATGGGCCGCATCTTGGGGGGACAGGACTCGAGCTCCCTGTGGGCCCCCTTTGCCTCCTGTGGTAGGCGATGCTGCACGATGTACTCATAGGTGGTGAGCTTGTGCCACACTGAGGGGGTGAGGAGAGGGCTCAATGCAGTGGAAAGGGGATCCTAGAGTTCAGAAGGTAAGGGAGGGTACCCAGCCCCAGCCTGAAAGCACTGTCCCCAAATACACTAACCCATGAAGTGAGACCAGAAAGCCAGGACTGAGAAGGAGCATGGTTTCAGGGGTCTGCAGCACAACTGGTACCTCCCTGTGGCCTAAGGACCCCTATCCCCTGCAAGGCACGTGTAGGTGTATGATTGTGTGTGTGTGTGTTGGGGCGCGGGTGGGGAGGGACTTACTGAGATAAATGTGGAAGCAGAACAGGTGGCCCAGCAGGGCTGTGGAAAGCAGGCCCAGAAGGATGAGCAGGGCGGCCAGGGCCAGGATGGCAGGAGCCTGTGTCTCCACAGGGGCAGCGGGCAGGAACACAAACCACACATCCGTGTGATTCTTCAGCACTGCAAGGCACAGGCAGACTGCTCATCTGGGGCTATGACCAGCCCTGCAAACAGGCCCAGGGTTGGAGGGTGGGAGTGGGCCTGGAGCTGGAACTGACCTTCAAAGTGGTGATTGGTGCGCAGCCGCATGGGGTTGACAAAGAACTCCACAAAGACATAAGTGGCCACCAGCACGAGGAGCAGGACACCCAGTAAGGCAGATGCCACACTGTGTAGAAAGAGCCTGGGCCCAGCCGTGGGCAGCTGTCAGCACCCAGGTGCTCCAGCTGGGTAAGGGCCCAGAACTCGGAAGGGCCCGTGGATGGGATGGGGACCCAGGCCTCTGACCCCACAGCCTGAACTCCTCACGCAGTCAGTGGCTTGGGCAGAGATTAATCTGGGCGGTCGCCCCAGCAGGAAGAAGACCCCAAACCTGCCCTCAGCAGTCCCGGGCAGCAGGCACCAGGAGCACCACCCTCAGACCAGCCCGCGCTAATGCACACCAGCCCCGCCCCGCCCCACAGGCAGGCTCAGGGTCCCTGGCTCACACTCACACCCACGCATCCCCAGGCAAAGGTGCGGCCCGCGTCCCGCTCTCACCGGTAGTTCCTCTCGCCCACGCAGTTGTTGAGCCACTTGCAGTGGTGGTCAAAACCGCACACGCACTTGTTGCAGGCGCTGCAGTGCTTGGAGCGAGCGCTCCTGCGGGAAGGGGTGGAAGGGGCACAACGCACTTGGCTAGCTTTTCCCGCACTTCCCCGGGGGCAGCTCGCAGGGCAGCGGAGTCGGCGGCGGAGGTACCAGCCACGCGGACGCCGCACCTGGAGCGGGTTACCCACCAGGCCCTCGGCTCCACGGCGGAGCGCGGCGACGGGGAGCGCGCACGCCCTCTGGCGGCACTGCGAAGCAGAGCAGCCACAAGAGGCCTCGCTTCTGAAGGGCCAGGGGACTCGGAGGCTCCAGGAAGGAGGGCTTGGGAGCCATCACACTTTCCCACTCTAGGATTGCGCACCTGCATGACGATGGTATGAAGCGGAAATGGGGCTTCCTTTCCAAGCAACGACCCCTGCGCCGCGCCAGGAGACGATGCACGCGTGCGACCAGGGAGCAGAAGAGAGCAAGGCTGCTGGGTCTAGGGCCTGCATTGGTTTCTCTGACATCTCCATTTTTTGAGTCCCTGTTTCCCTGCCAGTCTATGGGAATTTTACTGGCATTCTTCCAGAAAACCGCAGTCTGTCTGGGCTACCCAAAGGGAGCCAAAGGAAGAGGAGCAAGCTGACATCTAGGTGAGCAGTTTGCTGCAGGGGGTCAGATAAGGTGAGGCCACATTAGGAATGCAAGCCCAACAGGGTGTGGAGGAGTGAGCTGCAACCCCTTCCCCCAGAAGAGAACGGAGTGGGTAGCCACTGCCACGGCATCCACTAAAGAACAGTGCACTGACCGGTGCCTGGCGAAAGAAAGGATGATGTGACACCAAACTCCTCAGTGCCTTAAGGCCGTGGTCAGCTCTTACTCTGTCCTGTGGACACACCCCCTTCAACAGGCTGCTAGATCTCAAGATTAGAAATGTGGAGCCACAGATGGTTAAGCGTCTGCCTTCGGCTCAGGTCATGATCCCAGGGTCCTGGGATCGAGTCCCACATCGGGCTCCCTGCTCCTTGGGAGCCTGCTTCTCCCTCTGCTTCTCTCTCTCTCTGTCTCTCATGAATAAATAAATAAAATCTTTAAAAAAAAGAAATGTGGAGCCAGCCTTGGACCATACCCCCACCCCCAATCCCCTGCCTGAGGCTGGAAGCTCCAGGAAGGGAGAGAGGGGCCTAGGGAGGCAGTCCCGAACAGCCAAGGGGGTACGGGCTCTGCACATTCTGACTGCCCTTCCCACTAGCAGTGTGATCTGCAGGAAGTCACGTGGCCTCTCTGGGCTTCAGATTCCTCACAGGTAACTGAGGATAACAGTTCGGGCTTGGGGGCCAGGCAGGCTGGGTTGTGAATCTGGCTCTGCTACCCAATAGCCATATGCAGGCCTCTCAGCCTTTTACAGCACTGGGCTCTTCCTCTTCTGTGAGGTGACAAAGATGCTGCCCACCCTGCACGGTTGTTCATAAGCACTTAGCACATAATAAGTTAGTCATTAGACTAACTTTAGTTAGTCTAACTAGACTAACTGCTAGTCATTAGAAAAGTGTGTGGCAGTGCCAAATGTTTCCTACTTTAACTGCTGAAAATGCCATTCCGCATCTTCTGTTTCCAATCTCCTTGTCCTTCACCCAATTCTCTGTCACTCCATCAAGGTTCTTGACTGTGTAAAACACGAGGGTTCTGCGGCATCAGGATAACTCTAAAGCCCTGGGCAGGCCCCTCTCTGCCTGGAGCGCCCACTGGCAGTTTCCCGGGGCACACTCGGCACCCACACACACCCTCAGCCCACACTCACTCACACATCTACGTCGCACAGGTTGCAGTGCAGATCTTCAATGACATGTGCGTGTTGGCTGCGGTTGAAGATGGGCAGGGGCCCTGCATAGCTCTTGTCCCGCACGTTGGCATCTGCTGGATCGATGGAGACAGCGGTCAGGTGAACCACGAGGTGGCCGGCAAAGATGGCGCCCATGCACTGGCCCAGCAGGTTAAAGACTCACTGCGCACTCTGCCGGCTGCAAGCCCCCCTCCCCAACTTTCTGGAGCCCGACAACAGCTGGCTACCTCCATGTGACTCCCTCATGCAGAGACTCTCTGCCTGTGCCACCTCCTACCTGCAGCCCCACGAGAGCTTCCTTGTCAGACCGCATACCCATGACCCAGATGGAAGAGAGGAGCCATCTGGTAACAAAGCTCACAAGCCCCTGCCTACTGCCGCTGGGGGGCCCAACCACAGGGCTCTGGCCTCACTCCTCCGGGACTGCCACAAGTGCTGGCTGGTCTGACCTCAGAATCCAGATGATCTAGTTTCAGATTCTAAATGATGAAGTGAGACTGAAGGAGATTATCCTCTAAGGCCGAGGGCCCCAAAATATAAGTTCTAAGTTTGTTTCTCTTGCCTTCATAGGAAGCCAGCTCTGAGAGGGAAGCAGCCATCCTTTCTCAGCTGCTGGGCCAGATGGAGAATCACTTGTAGACAGGGTCTCATACACCCACCACCTCCCCAACTGGAGTCCAGCTACTTGGAGCCCTAGGGCTCAGGGTTCTGAGGGACTTGGCATATTCAGGGCCTGGCCAGGGGCAGCATGGCTAATTCTGGAGCTGAAACACAGATCTTCTAGGACCAACTGCTCAATGACTAGACCAAATGCTGGGGACAAGCATGCTGACAACTTGCTGCAAAGTCTAAATTAGTAAAAATTCACCAAGAGACTCTACCCAGGCAGCCATCTGCCATCTATCCATCCATCCATCCTCTTGCTAACCAGGCAGACATCATCCCTCCATCATTCATCCTCCATCCATCAGCTGCCCAACCTCATTTTTCCTTCTTCCTCCTCCTCCCAGCAGCCAAACTTCCATACATGTCTGCATGAGCAAGGCTCTGCCCTAAGGGGCTGTACCACAGCGGAATGGGAGTCCCATAGCCCATCACAACCTCTCTGTCCCTATGGCCCTGGCTGTAGGTCAGGCCTTCACCCCTTCCCTGGGCTATTCCACAGTCTCCTGACGGTTCCTCCTGTCTGCGTGCCCTTGAACCTGCCCTTCACTTGGTCCCGAAGTGAGCTTTGCTTAAACCTAAAATCTTAAACCTAAAATCTTGTCTGCTTCAATTTCTACAGTGGCTCTCAATGGCTCTCAAACTACAGTCTACTATTCAGTTTAGTGCCAAGGGCCCTTCCGCTCCAGCTCCACAGCTCCTGTCAAAACTGCCTGGTATCACCAACCACTACTCCTCACCATTCCAGCCTCTCTTCAGACACACTGAATATTTAGCAAACATTCAGCTTCCTGCCTGCTCCAACACTTCTTCCCCTCCCCACCCCTTGGTTCATTCATTCAACTGTTCACTGAGGTCCTTCTTTACACCAGGCCCTACGGGCAATGGCAGGAGCAAGCCAGACTCGGTCCCTCACCCCAAGGAGCCTGCAGTCAGGTGGGAAATACATATGTTAATCACATAATGGGTTGATTACAAAGAAGGAAGTTCATGGGACTAAGTGAGTAACTGCATGGCCTCATCTAGTCTGATGGGATCCAGAAGGCTGCCCTGAGGAGTATCATCTCAGCTGAGACTTGGAGAGGAACAGACAATAGGCACCTGGTATAAAATCGATAGGAGGGGCTTGGCTGGGTACTGGGAGCAAACAGAGTCCCAGCTAGAGGGGTGGCTGATGTGTGGTTCCAGCTCAGCTCATTGCTGCCATGCAGGAATGAGGGCACATGTCACCAAATTCTGGCTTTTCAAAAGGAACCAGAAATCTGGATTTTTATGTGAAGTCTCATTTTTTAAATACTGACAATAAATAAATAATTTTTAAAATACACCTGCCAGGGGCACCTGGGTGGCTCAGTTAAGTGTCTGACTTCGGCTCAGGTCACGATCTCAGGGTCCTGGAATTGAGCCCCACGTAGGGCTCTGTGCTCAGCACGGAGTCTGCTTGTCCCTCTCCGTCTGCCCCTCCCCCAACTTGTGCGTGAGCTAAAAACACACCTGCCAAAGGAACACTTAAGACTGTCCTTTTTTGTGTGTTAATTTTCCCCCAATTAAAAAAGAAAATCTCGGGGCGCCTGGGTGGCTCAGTTGGTTAAGCGACTGCCTTCGGCTCAGGTCATGATCCTGGAGTCCCGGGATCGAGTCCCGCATCGGGCTCCCTGCTCGGCGAGGAGCCTGCTTCTCTCTCTGACCCTCCCCCCTCGCATGTACTCTCTCTCATTCTCGCTCTCTCAAATAAATAAATAAAATCTTTAAAAAAAATAAAAGAAAAAGAAAAAGAAAAAAGAAAAAAGAAAATCTCACCTAAAAAAAAAGAAATAAAATCTGAGGGCGCCTGGCTGGCTGAGTTGGTAGAGCATGCAACTCTTGATTTTGGGGTCGTGAATTCAAGCTGCACATGGGGCACAGAGACTACTTAAAAAAAAAGAAAAAAGGGGCACCTGGGTGGCTCAGTTGTTAAGCGTCTGCCTTCGGCTCAGGTCATGGTCCCAGGGTCCTGGAATCTAGCTCCTTACTCAGCGGGAGGCCTGCTTCTCCCTCTCCCACTCCCCCTGCTTGTGTTCCCTCTCTCACTGTCTCTCTCTGTCAAATAAATAAATAAAATCTTTTTAAAAAAAGAAAAAAGAAAAGAAGATCTGTAGGCCAAACAGGCCCATGGGCTGCTAGTTCTGGACTCGTGCCTTAGCTGGTTGTTGGGACAGAGTCAAAAGCCTTCCAGCCAAAGACCCGTGGTGTCACAACAGAGAACCCCAGAGGAGAGAACATAAGAGGCGGGGGAAATGGGCACAAACCAGAAACCAGAGAGCCCTGAGGATCTTGAAAAGTCATTCCTTAAGGCAGGAAGAAGCCATCATGGGATGTTAAGCTGGGGAGAAACTTCGGATTTTTAAAGGGCGCTTGGCTGCTGGGACACAGACCAACATAGACGGACTGGCCCAAGTGAGAGTGTGTGTGGGGAGACCTGTCTGGAAATGAAACGGTCATCTAGTCCAGAGGGGCAGGCGGCAGTGGGGAGGAATGAGGGCAAGTTTGATAGCTACTTAGGAGGTAACATCAACAGGACTTGCTGACTGACTGGATACAGGTGATGAAGGAAAGGGGCCGAGCCAAGGGTATCTGGAGAAACCGCCGCAGAGAAGGCCGGGTGCGCGTCAGGCGTGCATCTGGCCCCATGGCGACGCGGGTCTACATGGCCCTCCTCCACCCATAATCTGCTGTAAGGCTCCCACCCTCATACCTACCATGTGACCACCTCCAAGCTACAAGGCTTTCCTCCAGCGGGAGGCTAAGCACCCAGGGCGGGGGCCCTGTCTTACTCCTCGTAGCAACACCAGGGCCCGGGCCAGTTCCAGGTCCGAGGTGGGTATGTGGTACACACCATTAGCCTACCTCATTCCTCAGGGGCCCTGAGGAAGCCTGCAGAAGAAAGGTCGCTTTGATGGAAGGAAGGAGAGGCATCCAGGCCTAGAAATGGGAGTGCCGATCTGGGTGGCTCTGTGAGCCTCCACATTGCCCAAAGCAATGAACGTGGAGAGGACAAAACCCTTAAACCGTCCCACTGCCTCACTGTCAGCTTGCCTGAGCAGCTTGTCTGGCCTCAGTGGGTATCAGCTGTGTGACCTCAGGAAGTCAATCTCTCCTAGCACCAATTTCTTCACTAGTAAAGTGGGGAGAACACCTTCCTTACCGATTATTATGCGGATCGAATGACATAGTCCACATACAGGGGACGGCACAGTGCCTGGTACATATATGTGCTCAATAAATGCTGTTACTCTTGTTTACTGTCATTTGCCCTAACTGTACTTACTCCCACCATGTGGTTATTAACCTGCCTTCCCAGGTACCCTGGTGGCAGAAACCCAGGTAATCCTGATGAGGGGTACGTCCATCCCAGATCATGGGAGGAATGTTTCATGAAGCATTCTACTTAAGAGCACTGACTAAGGCCTGTTAGTCACCTCAGGGAAAGTCCAGTTTTCCATTTACAGAGCTGATGAGGAGGCCCTGGGCCCTAGTGAACCAGGAAGCCCTCCAGTGACGTTGCTGGTGTCTGAGGACAAGAACCTTCTCTAGAGTCCTTCTCCACACACCTGTCCTTGTCACTCACCAAGGACAGCAAGCTTACCCTTCTAGCTCACACATTCTGGTGCTCACACACACACACCCTTGCATGTTCCTTGTCCTCTGGGAAGCCGGCAGGACTCTTCCTGTCAAAGAGAGGAGGAGGCCGAGAACCAGAGAGGTGGCAGAAGCTGCTCAGCCTGGTACAGCCCCGACAGGGCTGAGCTGTGGCCAAGCTCAGCTGCTGACTCTATGCCCAAAGCTTTCAAGTTCATCCCTGCGAACCTCCTTTAGCTCACTCTAGCCTTCCTCCCCCAAGAAGCCCAAGAAATCATTTTCATGAAGCACACGTACCAGGGCACACTCTCCTGGGGACCCTCTTGACAGGGGCACATGGCCATCTGCTGCACCCCGATCTCCCAGCCTTGTAGCCATGTCCCCTGCTCCTGGGAGTTGTGGCCGAGGCTAGGGCAGTCACACCGCCAGGCTCATGCAAGTTTGTGTTTGTCACTGTTCCCAGGAGTCTCCAGGGCATCTTTATCCCTCCTCTTGTCAATTCAACCTCACCCTAAGAGAGTGATTTACAAAACCAATGAGCTCCTAAACAGTCCCGGGTACAGCATAATTATCTGACCGTACATAAAACCACATGTTAAATATACCAGGAAACTTAGTATGTAAAAGAATTCTACCATGACTTTCTCAAAAGTGAAAAAGTCTTTTGTAAATGGAGTAATTACTCCCTAATTTATCCCCTGTCGAGCTCTGGACGTAATTAGCTTTAAGGCTTTCTTCTATGACACCCTTGTGGTACCTCAGGTGATGAGGTTCCCAGCTGTGTGGGCTTTAAATGCTCCAAGGTACATTAGGTCCATCTGCTCACCCCATCAGGCAGAGAGGCCAAATAGGGGTTGGAAGCCAGGCTGGCCACTGGTCCTCCTGGGCAGAGAAGGGGCCTATCTGCCCTTCTTTGAGGCTCCGGAGCACGGCCTCAGGCCCCTGCCATGTCCCTGTCCACTGCCCCAGGCCTTCCATGTACTACCCACACTTTCCCAAGGATACAGCATAGCCAGTGGGCACCCAGTGGTGAGGCAGGAGGGGAACAAGGACCCCAAAGCCGATGACAGCAAAGAAGAGGTACAGCAGCCAAGCCACAATCTGGAGAGGGTGAGGGGGCCAGCTCCACCCGTTCCGGCGCGACCGCTGGCCCTGCAGCTCGGGGGACGGTCTGCGGGCCTGTGCAGGCGCTGTCCACACACTCTTCTCAGGGGCTGTCTTGTTGGAGGGCTTGTTGCAGATGTTCATCTCCAGAGGAAGAAAAAGCAGAGAGAGCATTAGCCTGAGGAGGCCCGGGCTGGAGCCCAGAACCCCATGCCTACAGCCAGGTTCCAGCAGTGGGGAGCAGGCTGGGACGTGAGGCCATCTCCCAGCTGCTCTGCGGGGGGACCAGCACCCTAGCATGGCCAAGACAGCCCGTGGGGGAGGGTGGTAGTGGAGCACTCTTCTCGAAGCCCCAAAGCCAGCTCTAGCCCCAGCCGCCGCCAGGACAAGGTAGGAGGGGCCAGGGTTTATTCAGGACACAGTGTGGCTGCCTGTTACTCGAAGTGCTCTGTCTCCACAGCCATCAGAGTTAAACCCAGTAAGACATGTTCTCATCTGGTAACAATATCAGGCTGAGGCCAGAGCATTGAGAACACATGCTGATTCTGTTAGTCACCTCTGTCCTGAGGCCCAAATGCAAGTGTCAGAGAGGGGCCCCTTACTCTTTGCGAGGGGAAACAGGGAGTAGGGGTGCACACAAGGGGGTCTGGCCTCTGTCCCTGGGCCAGCACATAATCCCTTAAGGACAGGGGCCACTGGGAGACCCTAAACGCTCTCCCCTGTGCCTCAGAAGGGCTGCCTGAGACTTCTTGGCTGGGGAGGAGCCAGCATGCAACAGAGAAGGGAGGATTCCTCCTTGCTTCCCTCCAGCGCCAGAAACGACCGTGTTTCTCCGGTAAATTTGAGCCTGGTGCCCTGGGAACAGAGAGGTGGGCTGATGCTCTTTGACTCACTTGAGATCTGAGCAGGCCGGGCCTCCTGCAGAGGCTGACCACCAGGTGGCAGCACTCGCCCAGCCCCCACCCCACCATCCTTCAGTCTGAGACGGGCCTGGCGGCCAGAACTACAAGCAAGGCAGGCAGGGCGAGCTGTCATTCCAGGAGGAAGAGCCCCGCCCACAGTATCTTCCGGGCCTGCAGCGGGACTAGAGCCTAGGCAGGCAGCGCCACCACTGGGGAGAACTCATGGTGGGAAGGCCGAGAGCAGGCGACAAAACCCAGGCAGCTGGACTCTCCTTTCAGGAGCCCCCATACCCGTGGGCCCGGGGGTCTGACGAAGCCAGAAAGTACGGCAGACCCCCCTCAGCACATCTGCCTCACCTCTCGGCCCAACAAAATGTGACTTGACCTTCAGAGCCCAGTCTAAGAGTCCAGGAAGCTGTACCTGATGCCCCAAACAGAGTCAGGGGGCTCTCGTGCTTAGTCTCTAGTGGGCAAGTCACTTTGCCACTCACAACCCTGTGTCATCCTCATGTCTGCCCCCTGTTACGCCAGTTTCTCCTAAGGGTAGCAACAATACGGTGATTCATTTACCCCTGTTCCCCACATCCCCTCCCCCAAGCAGCCACAACATACCTTGTACATAGTAGATGCTCAGTAAATGCTTGCTGACTTGAAAACATCTGAAATAAAGGGAGATGTGGGTGCGGTAAATGATGTGGAACCCTGGTCCACCCAAAGCCATCTGGCCCACTCCGCACAGCCATCATGCAGACAGACCTCTGCCCCAGCGCCCCCGGCTGCTGGCTCTTACCCTGACTGCCGGACAGTCCCACTCAGCCACTGCCCTTCATCCCGCCCGAGGCTCAGCGCCTCTGGCAAGTCAAGTCTGGCGTATTCACCTGAGTAGCCTCATCTCAAAGCTAAATGGAATGACCTTAGTTTTCTCTCAGGGACTCAGGTGGAATCCCTTGGTCATTTGCTTCGTCTTCAATAACAAACAGTGAAAAGTGAATAAAGAGCCCCAGCTTTGGAGGAAACAGATTAAGGTTCAAGTCCTGGCACTTACCAGCTGAGTGGCCTGAGTTTCTTCATCTGAAAAACGGGGGGTAGGGATGGCTACCCGGGCTGTGTATAGATCAGCGACCCTGTAAGTAAGGCCCTGACACATAAATGCTCCCTAAATGATAGATATTGTAATTATCCTTAAAATAGCCCTCTGGCTTGTCCCTGTCTCTCCAAAGGGAGGCTGCTGCATCTGAAACTCTAATTTTCAAAGGGGTGGGGGGCAGTGAAGCTGTTTTCTTAAACCAGGGGTCCCAAGGAACATGTTGCCATGAGAGCTGGGCCACTGGATGGTCATTGTAACCATCTCACCTTTGATCAAACGGACAAAGGTGATTGAAAAAACAAAAAGAGAAAAAAAAAAGCTGGCACCACTTCATTTTCAATGTCCCCAGACGTAGCAAATCTGTCTTTGATTTCTGGAAACAGTCAAAGGTCATGAGGTAAAGCCCTGTGAACAGCCGAGCTGGGGGACTCTGCTCAGGGGCAAATCCCTGTGGCTTGCACCTCAGTTCTCCAGTGACACCATCACCAGGGTAACTACTTGGAAGAGAACCCATGAATTGGGAGCCCTAAGTTCCAGCTTTCCTTTTGCCATCTTCACACCTCTGCAGCCCTACACCTTGAAGTTTCTAAAGAAAGAAGCAGAGGCACATGGCTGACATGTCCTCGCTGCCCGGAGTGGGCTGGCAGTGGCCACAGGCACCCCCCCCCCCCGGTGCTGCTGCCTCCCCGATTACCTGAAGCAGGAGGATTCACCATCTGAGGCTTTGGGGGTGGCTCTGACTCCAAACCAGGGGACCCCTGGCCCAGGGAGGTGCCGCTCGTATGAGACTGTGGGCAAGGGGATGGGGCTACTGGGCCTAAAGCCCTTGCGGCGGGGCGGCACTCCAGAGCAGACATGCAAGCTGGCTCGTCACCTGCCCCAAAAACCTGGGCCGGCCAGCTCTTAACTGACAGCATATTCCCCTGTGGGGCTGGTGGCTACAAAGTCTTTTGGCCCAAAAGACTTTGATTAAAAGGGCTGAGGGGTAGGAGAGAATCCAAGATGGGGCCTCTCAAGCAGGGATAGGACCAAGCACTGTCACCAGACCCAGGAACTTCTCTGGCTGTCCCTCCCTTCTCAGCACTTCTCTAGGAGCCCAGACTGAAAGATGCATGGCTCTGCTCCCGGACAACTTGGCCAGAGCAATGCACCCACACACTGGCCCAGGCAGCACTGTGGGGGCCCAGCCCCCTGAGTGCGCTGAAGATATAAACACAGGCTCGTGCTTTCTGGGGGCCCAGACAGACATGAGGGTAGTGGTCGTGGGTGGGTGGAGGGTGGGTGAATGGGTCCCGCAAAGGCCAGCCATTCAGTGTGACAGAACACAGGGTGCACGGCGGGGGGGGGGGGGTGTGGGTGTGTGTGTATAGGGGGCAGATCCAGAGAGAGAGTTGAGCCCTGAGGAGCCTAGGAGGCCAGGCAAGGAAGCTTGGGTATTACTGAAGAGCCACCAGGAGTCACAGGAAGTTTAAAGCAGGGTACTGATACAAAGGTGGTGGGTGTTTCACAAAGCTTTCAAGGCATAGTGGGGAAGAGGGCAAAGGGTAGGCCAGGGAAGGCTGCAGCCCAGCAGCCTTGTGCTTTGGGAGGAACTGGTCCAGGAGATGGAGGTCAAGCCCACAAGGTCCCTAAATGCCCCCAGCTGCATCTCTGAGAGGTATATGAGCCTTGGTGAAAGATTTTTCATGTCTTTCTGCTGCCATAGAACAAGCCACAGAGTTAAACTGGGGGAGATGGAGGAAAGACAAGAGGGAAGAGGCCCCATGGAGTGTTATGGCCAAAGGTCACCACCACGTTGGTAAGCCAAGGACCCACCTGGCTGCTGAGGTGGGCTGGAGCAGCTGTACGGGCCCTTCCCTTGTCCCAATAAGGTGAAGGTCATTGCCAGGATGACAATAGTCTCGTCCTGTTAACACTCACTTGCTAAAACTCTAAAATTGCATTTTCAAAAGAAAGTTAGGGGACCTTAATTTATATGCCTGATTTACATAAGGGAACTCCTAACATTCTTAACATTTCAAGTTCTCATTTTGAACTGCAGAATAGTTACATGACTGATCCACTTCCCTCTTGCCCACCTCTGCTCTCACCAAAAGAAAAAAAAATATTGGGGAATGATGTTCTGAGATTCATGAATGGCACTGTCAAAACACCCAGACTGAGTTGTACCAGCCCTGGAGAGGCTACGGGCATCCCTGCATTCCTGCAAGATGTCTGAGAATGTCAGAAAAGAATCAACTTAATTACTAAAGAGGGTTTGTAGGCGGAGGCCACTGAACTGGGAGGGCAGAGTGATAGGGTCAGAGGAGAAGAGACAGGGCTGTGGGGGGGTACTGAGGGCCTGGGAACCTGAGCCACCGACGGAGAGAGGCAGGTTGGAGCCAGGCAAGAGGGCTAGGCCTAGAGACATAGCCAGGTTCTGGTTCCTGCCCTGCCACTCACAGATTGGGTAACCCGGAGGCAAATTTCAGAGCGACCTCTTTGGGTATCTCCTTTACTCAGCTTTCAAAAAAGTTAGCTGGGGGGGGGGGTGCGGGGGGCACCTGGCTGGCTCAGTCAATAGAGCATGCAAGCAACTCTTGATCTGAGGTTTGTGAGTTCAAGCCCCATGTTGGGCGTAGAGCTCACTTACAAAAAAAAAAAAAAAAAGCTAGCTGGAAGGCAATTTGGCAATGTCTACCAAACTTTAGAACACATATACCCTTGGGCCCAGACATTCCATTTCTAGATATTTATCTTATACATATGGTCACAAAGTACACAAAGATTCACTGCAGTCTTGTTTGTAATACTAAAGGACAAAAACAATGTAAACTGACTGGGGCACATCCACACAATGAAAGGCTGTACAACACCAAAACGGGGAGGGATGAAATGACCTTTGATACACAGTGAAGTGGAAAACAAGATGTGGAGTTCGTTGTAGAGTGTGCTACCAACTGCGTAAAAACAAAGGGGGACGGATAGACGTTTAAGTTTCTATTTGCGCAGATTCTCTCTGGAAAGAAATACAAGAAGGCAAACACGGGCTGCCAGCCTCTGGGAAGGAGCGTTAGTTGGATCCGGTGAGAGAGATTTGCTTTGTGCACCATTTGAAATTTTTTTTTACCACGTGCATTTAAGGCT
This sequence comes from Neomonachus schauinslandi, assembly GCF_002201575.2. Lineage (NCBI taxonomy): Eukaryota > Metazoa > Chordata > Mammalia > Carnivora > Phocidae > Neomonachus > Neomonachus schauinslandi. The sequence goes on from NC_058418.1 coordinate 41,022,550, forward strand.
TTTGTAAAAAGAATTATGTCAGATAAATAAGTGAGGGGTGTCACCCCTTACCCTCCTGGCCCCACTGGGCTGCCGTGCAGACCAAATGTGCTTGTGGGCTCCAGGGCCCTATACCACGCCTGACAAACAAGGAAATCCCACCTAACGACCATGCAAAAAGAGTGCCCGGTTTTAGTTCAATGCTTTCTCACTCTCGAAAGCAATTCTGAATGGTTCATCTACAAAGCTGTGAGGAAGAACCACAGGGCTCCCTGTGAGTTGTTGGGGGTCTTGTCAAAGCTGGAACCAGACCACCAGAGGGGCTGCTGGGCAGGACCTTGGTCCAGTCCTCAGCCAAAGGCCAGCTCAGCTTTCCATGGCTCCAGGACCCAAAGGGAAAGTGCACACCACAGGATGGTTTTGCTCACAACCATCTTTTCTTTTTGCTAAGAAAAGCTAGAGGATTTATGGTTGCCACCTGAATGATTTTCCATGGATACTTCTAACCAAATTTTCAGGTTTCTTCCCTGGATCTGCTTTTAAAATAATTTTCACTAAGATTTAACAGATGCCCAATTTAAGCCTAAACAGGAGTTGGAAAAAAATGCTACATGGTGCACACTGTTTTACAATGTGAAAAGTCATTTATAACGAAGTTTGGGGGCAAATACTTTATTAAAATTCCCCACAGGTGCCAGAGAAGTCTCTGGCCTTAAAATTCTGGGAAGTGGTTCTAGTTTGACTAAAGGATGCACATCACCACAATGCCCAGAAAATAAATTGAAACTTCAAGCTGTTCTCATAGTCCTCTCCAGTCACTGGTCTCAGATGCAGCTGGGCTCCTCACACAAACAACATGCAGAAGTTTGATGCTAGAGCAAGAAAAGCTTGAAACCCCAATCATGCCTGAGTTGACATGGTCTGAAAACATTTTCTGTGCCATTCTCCCCCTGAAGCAACCACTGCAAACTGCTTGGGATTCAAGTGTAGCCAGGGAAAGGGGACAAGAAGGGGGGGGGGGGAGCAACATGGAGTGAAAGCAAGGCCAATGAGAGGAGCCAAGGGTTGTTGATTTTAACCAGGAAATCAACTCACATGATTTTAGGAGCAAGCCCTAAGGAACACCCACCAAGAAACAGTCGTTAGGAACAAAGCTGTGACAAAACAAAGTAAGAAAAACAAAAGGGAAAAAAAAACCTGGCTAATTAAGCACCAATGTTGCTTTTATTGCAGGTCATGGTGATTATCTGTTTACAAACCCATCTCCCACAGTGAACCACCAGTTCCACCAAAGCAGAGAACACCCTTCATCTATCTCTAAATCCAACTCTCCTTCAATAAGAAAAATTAAGCCATGTCTTACCATCTCTGCTGCCATCACCCTAATCCAAGCCTCCATCATTGGTCCCCTACATCGTTTCAGTGACCATGGCCATCACTAGCATTTAGAGGGTGCTTTTTCTGTGCAGGGCACTGCTTTAAGTGCTTTGACAGAATTCACTTATAAACCCTCGCAACTCTCTGAGGTAGGTCCCAGCATTTCCAACTGGTCTCATAGGCCTCCTCTGTCATTGGTCTCCTTGGGCTGGCCTCTCACTTTCTCTCTCATAAACAACATGCGGAACAACATCTCCCCTTCACAGATGAAGACACTGGGTCTCAGAGGGGCTAACTTCTAGGAGACACAGCTAGACTGGCAGAATTAGGACAGCCCTCGACTACTTTACTGGTGTACGGCCTACAGCAGCCGAAGCAAGGTGAGCTTTTCAAAATGTCAAACTCCTCACAGCTTTTCAACGGTTTCCTCCTCCTGCTGGGATACAGGTGAAACCCCATTACACCCTTCAATGCTCCCCTCCCACTTTCTGTTCCTTAATAGTACTTTGCTGTCTCAGGACCTTTGCATTTGCTTTTCCCTCTTCCAGAAACACCCTTACCCTACTTACAATGCTGGTTTCTTTTCAACCTTCAGGTCTTAGCTTCAAAGTCACGTTTTACAGCAGACCCTGCCTGAGCATCACCCCCGCCCCCTCCATTACATCACCAGAGCACTTATCTCGACCTAAAATCACTTTAGTCTTCTATCTGGCGCCAGCACACACACCCCCCCCCGCCCCTTAATACTCTGTGGGTTCTAGAGATCGCGCCGTTTCTAGGAGTCCTCCGTGGCCCGGCGCCTGGCACACAGGAGGCGCTCAACGCAGATACGTGAACCTAATGAACGCTAGAAGGAAGCCCCGCGCTCTGCCGGGTCCCTGGAGCCCAGGCCGCGGGCTCCAGGCCGAGGTGAGCGCAGAGCATGGCCGAGCGGCGGGCAGCCACAGCCACAACCCCGTGGCTCAGGCCAAGCTTCCAGGTGAGGACCGCGATGGGGGCTCCTCACCTGCGCGTCGCGGCGACCAAGCCAGATCGGCCCTGCCAAGGTCACCCAGTGGTTCAGCCCCCGCGCCTGGCCGTCCACCCTCCAGGGCGGCAGCACTTCAGACCCTCGCAGCGGAGATGATCCCCGGGACCAGGCGGCGGCGCAGCCCGGAGCGGGGCCCCATCCCGGGCCGCGCGACGGAGGCCGGGCAGGCGAGTCCTCGGGATCCTGCTGGAGCCGGCTGGCGGTACGGCCCGGCCAGGCCGAGGCGGACTAGAACTCTTCAGGCGCTGGGCCCGTTCCCCTGGCAACCGCGCGGGCTACGGCGCCCCACAGCGGCCAAACCGCGCTGCGTCAGTTCGCGCGGGCATCGAGGCTCGGGGCGGGGCTCACCGGGGACCCCCGGAACCCCAGCCGACCCCTTTCCCCATTCCCTCTCAACTTTTCTCCTCGAAAACCCACTCCCCCCACCTCACTCCACAGCTGTCTTCTCGAAATCCTAACTTGTCCCAAACGCGACCCCCTTCAGTTTCTCCCGAGACCACCACTCTCAGGGAGACCCCCAGTCAGCCGGCACACTTTATGAGTGTGGGCTGGGCACTGGACATTCCATGGGGAACTCTCACGAGATCCCTGCCCCTCAGGGAGATTACAGGTTAAGGGAAAGACAGATACAAATACCCAAATAAATATGTAGGTTTCCCCATAATATAAAGTGTGAAGTGTAAGAGCAAAATATATAGCACAAAATTATCTCCTTTTTATATTTCCTTTAAATCAAGTATAAATCCTACTGGGAGCCCCCATCCTCCAGGCTGGTAGGAAATTCAGTCTTGGTCTCCACTGGGCTCCTCTTACCCAGGTTATTCCAAGGACTCGGGATCTCCTACAGCGGCCGTCTGAGAAGTCACAGGTCCTCTCTGGTACTGAGGCCACAGCCATTGTCACAGGACTTTCAGCTTTGGGCTCTGAGGGGTCATGCCTGCTGCCCCAAGGTTGCCAGGGACAGGGGCCCCTGGGTGGCTAAGTCAGTTAAGTCACTGACTCTTGATTTGAGCTCAGGTCATGTCTTAGGGTCTTGGGGTCAAGGCCCACATTGGGCTCTGCGCTCAGTAGGGAGTCTGCTAGAGATTCTCTCTGCCTCTCCTCTCTCTCTCTTTAAAAAATAAATAAATAAATCTTTAAAAAAAAAAAAAAAAGGTGCCAGGACAGGTGACTGCTTCCTGGGTCCCAGGGCCCAAAGACTCTCTTCCCTTTCCCTGCCTTAGGGACCTCCCTGCTGCACCTGACTTCCCTGAAAGCCAGGGTGCCCTGGAAAGGGACTCTCCCATGAGCTCAGGCTTTTTCAAAAAACAAGCAAACACCACCACCACAAAACAGGAAGAAACTTTGTCTTCCACCAGCTGTCCTATCCATAGCTCCAGGTCCCTAAAATGGTGAGTAGCTGGCTGGCTACCTGTTCAGAATGGGCTGGACAGAAAGCATCCCTATGCCTAAAATGTATGAGCCACATGCATACGATAAAAGCAACATAACAACTCCTGCTCTGTCAAAAGCCAGTTGTGAGTCCTTGTGCAAGTGATTTAATCTCTCTACCATATAAATTCTTGTTTCCAGGTCTGATAAACTCAAACTCATTATGGAATAAATAGCACTGCTACTCTGGCCTCAGAAATACAAGATGATTTCTCTTGTTGAGATGTCAATCAAGATGACTCTTACCTGGAATTGGAGAACTTTAGGGTCCAACAGAGGTGGTGACCCAGAAATCAATGTAGAGGATGAGCCCATTTATGCTCATCATAGAGGGGAGGGAATCTGAGAGTCACAGCCTCTAGGCCCTGGGTCCACCTGCCTCCCAGGCACCTCTCCTGGATGTCCCATGAGTATCTAAATGCAACATATCCCTATATGCCCTCTCTGTCTTTGCCACAAACCTGTTCCTCTGCTCAAGCCCTCCAAAGGGCACCACTAACTACCTGGTCCTTGCCCACGTAACCCAGTCTCCTCCTGGTCCTTGCCCACATAACCCAGATAGTCCCCAAGACCAGGCAGTCCTCCTTCTGAAGCATGTCTAGTGTCCGTTCCTCCCACTCTACTCCAGTCCAGACCACCACCATCTTCCTTGCTGATTCTGCCCCAGCCTCCTATCTAATGGCTACTTCTAGGCCATTCTTCTCCCAGCTGCCGGGTTTATCATTCTTTCTCTTAAATTTTTTTAAAGATTTTACTTTTAAGTCATCTCTACACCGCACATGGGGCTCAAACTTGCAACCCCAAGATCAAGAGTCACATGCTCTACTGACCTAGCTAGCCAGGTGCCCCCTTTCTCTTTATTTGTTAAAGTGGGTTGTAGTCTGAATAATTGCCTCCCAAAGATGTCCACACCCTAATCTCTGAAACCTATGGATATGTCACTTTACAAGGCAAAAAGGACCTTGATTAAATTAAGGAGCTTGAAATGGGGGAGATTATCCTGGATTTTCCAGGTGGCTTCACTGTAGTCACAGGGCCCTTATAAGAGGCAGGCCCGAGGGTCAGAATGGGAGAAGGTGATGTGATAATGAAAGCAAAGGTCAAGAGATATGACAACTCTGCGCTACCGGCTTTGAAGGTGGAGGAAGAAGCCAGGAGCTAAGGAATGCAGACGGCCTCTAGAAGCTGGAAAAGGCAAGGAAACAGATTGTCCCCGAGAGCCTCCAGAAGGAACCAGCCTGCTGACTCCTTGACTTTAGCCCAGTAAGACCCACTTCAAACTTCTGATGCCCAGAACTATAAGGTAAAAAACGTGTATTATTTTTAAATGTATGCTGTGGCAATAGGTTATTGCAGCAGTAGGAAATTAATATAGTGGGTTTCAAATAGGGCTAAATACACATACATATAATGAGTTAAAACTGGTCTCCTTTGAAACAAAAATCCAAGTGGTAGCTCAGGTTCCCTCCATGTCTGTCCGAGTGACTCCAAGCCAAGTTCTCTGAGAAAAGGACTCCCTCTGGCCAGATTTGCTTTTTATTTTATTTATTTATTTATTTATTTTTATTAAGCTCTACAGCCAACATGGGGCTCGAACTCATGACCTCAAGATCCAGGGTCCGTGTCTACCGACTGAGCCAGTCAGGTGCCCCTGGTCAAACTGGCTTTTTACAAGCACAGGCAGTTTGATCATATTCTTCTGCAGTCTGTCAACATAGTGTGGTCCCCAGTCCAGAACCTGACACCACCCAGGGCACCACCTACTAAAGGAGGCAACACATTGCCTGCTCCCAGGGCAGACAAACGGCAGAGAAACCTTCTCAATATGAAAATACCATCTGATCAGTCTTCTGCGTAAAATACTTCCAGGGCTCCCTTTTGCATTTAGGATGAATTGAAACACCAAAGCATGGCTACCAGGGCTTGCTCAACAAGTTCCTATCCACCTCCCTGTCCCTGTCCTCTCTGAGGATTATGCAGCTCCCAGAAACCACAGCATCTGCTGCCACCCCAGGCCTTTTCCCACAGGGTTACCTTTACTTGGAGTGTTGCTTTAGCTCCTCCTGCCACCCATGGCCAACTTCTGTGAAAATGTGCGGCCCATTTTTTTGGGACAGAAGTCAGCCCCTCGGGCAGGACTTGTTCCTATCCACAGCAGCTGCTCCTGACCCACAAGGTAGGTCTGCCCAGGGTGGGAGAGCTCAGAGGGGGAGAGAAGGCCCAGCTGTGGTTTTAAGGGCTTGCACACGCATGTGTGAAGATTCTGAGCCGGCTTTCATGACTCCTAGAACCTCTGGGCCAGGAAAGAGCAGCTCATCCTTGATTAGAGCCATTGAGTGCCTGGGCCCCCTGAGACTTGTCACTCATCCCAGGGCAGGTCAGTAGTTTACCAGTTTCAATCCCAGCTCTACCATCGCCAGCTGGGCAAACTCCTTAACCTCTGTGAATCTCAATTTGCTCTTTTTGTAAAACGAAGGTAACGAGAGCTTCTGCACGAGGGTGATGAGGACTGAAAATGTGCTCATACTTACAAAGCACACAGAGTGTTCAGCTGATAGTAGACATCGATACGAATCCTCTAGACCTTGCTTGTCTTTCCGTCAGGAAGATTATGCTATCCATTTCATCAACTAACGAAATTAAATTTTAATTGTCAAATCAGCCCGGGTGGGATGTGGTCAGCCACAGCTCCTGTTCTCTGGGTCCACTTTGTCTGGGTCACAGTATCCTTTCCGATGAACCCTGGATGAATTGGCCGATCCACTTGGCTCATCCCCATGGCCACCAGCATTTCTTACCCCAGCAAGCTCAGTAGCCTCCTGACTGGTCTTTCTGCTTCTACTGTGGGCTCCGCATCCCCATCAGCCCATTCTCCTCACAACTTGTGGCTGTCAAAAAAAAAAAAAAAATTTTATTTTTTTAAAGCCAAACTGATTATTTTACTTCCTGCCTACCACCATCATGACTCTCCCTCCTCCCCAGGGAGCAGTATTTCAATGAAATTAGAATCAAAACCTCCTCCTCACAGTGGCCTCCAAGACCTCCCGTGCCCCCTGGCTCCGGTTAATTCCTGCAGCCTCATGGCCTCCATTTCCTCGAAGGACCAGGCTCGCAGTCGTACTGGGGTCTTTTGCACTGATGTTGTTGCGACCTGGAGCATCACTTCCTCTGGGCAAGCTTTCCCTGACCCTCAGAATAGAAGACGCCGTTACTCCCATAGCGCCGTGGGACTCCGGTTTCTGCTGTCAGTGGCTCCTTGATTGTGTAGTGATCTGATTAGGGGCTGTCCCTCCAGTGAGCCGGAGAGACCACACGGTGAGGAATGATGCTTATCTAGCTCCTTAGTACAGAGCCCGCAACACAGCAAGCACTCAATAAATGTTTGCTGAAGAAAGGAAGGGGGGGAGGGAGGGAAGATGGAAGGAATAAATGAAAAGATAGTGCTTCTTACAGGAATTCTCTGGCGAAGCCTTTGTAAAATAAATGATACTTGGTGAATTATTTTTGGTGTAAAAATTGACTTTCCTATGTTATCGTCCCTTCAACATAGTAAATCTATTTTTTTCCATATGCCTCGTAAAGATTCTCAGGACATTTTCCTCCCATTAATTTTTCCTTGTTAAATGGTTTTTATGACCACTTTGTGCTTTAAGAAAGAAGTACTGCTCGGTATTTAGAATATTCTCTCAGCTTCCTTGGTGAGAAGATTTTGGCAGCTTTCCCACTGTTGACTATAACCAGTACAGCTTGGAACACGATGTCACCCCTCCAGAACTCTCTCGGACCTAGATAAAACTTACTCTGTGTCTCTAGTTGGGGACAAGGTGTTTGGAAACAGCGCTTTATGCAACAGAGTTGCTGCAGGGCTGTCCCTTGGAGGCAAATGTAATAAAAATCATGGTGTGTGAAAAATGTGCCCACAGAGCCCGAGGAACTAAAGATTTTAAAGCTTCTCTGCCAGTAATTCAGTTTTTATTTTATGTTTCTTGGAAAACTGAAGGCTTGTATCTACCACATGCAGGGGAGCATTGGGGGGGTAGTAAAGGGTATTTTGTGCGGTGAGAATGTCTATGGCAGCCTGGTCAAAGCTGTCCTCTTTGTAAATGACCTCCCCTCCCAGTCTCCAACCCTGCTCCTGCTCCCCAGGGAGGGTATTTCCATCCTGCATGAAATTTCTCTCTTTGCTTGCTCATTTCTATGGGGAATGGTACATGCATGCAAAGCTGCTGGCTGTTGTTACTTTATTTCAGAAATGTGCAGGCCTGAGACACCTGAATTTTTCCTGGAATACTTGAAAGCAAATTATGTGCCGGAACCTCTCAGGCCTGTTCCCAGCGGAATTTCCTTTGAGTGTTCATATCTCGAAACCTTATGTAACCTGACACAATTATCTGAAAAGGCTCAGAATTCAAAAGAACAGTTTTCTGAGCTAGGAATGAAGGTTGGAGCTGGGAAAGAAGTGTTCTCCCCTGCCCGGGGACTGGGTCATACCTCGCTATGACAATACCCAATTCACATTCCAAAGAAAAATGCTAACCCCCTGACACTGTGACCAGTGGGAGCATTTGCTTCATCTCTCCGAAGAAGGAATCGCTTAACGAGGTGCTCGAGGGACATTACAAAAGCCCTAGACCTGGCTGGTGGTTAAAAATATTTTGATAACCACCTTGAGCAACTGGTCTTCCCAGGATGGAAGCCAGAATGGCTTGGGCCCCTTCCGGGGGTTATAACTCCCTCCACTCACTCAAAAATCAACCCATCCGAAGGGTTGGTGTCTCGTACCAGCAGTTAGCAGTACAAATGGGATATATACAGGGGTCTGGAATCCATATTTTCACCAAGTGATGGGTCCGGGTGATTCTGACTCAAGCTCAGCCCAAGACTCCACCTCCCCAGCCCAACCCCCAATTCCAGGGAGAAGGGGAGAATGAGGACACAAACTCTAAGTGCAGACCTAAAATCGGGGCTCCACAAGGAAAGGACCCTGCATTCCTGAAAGCCCCTGCCCCATGAAGCTTCTTTTGCCCCTCCTTTTGTTTTACTTTCATAAATCCCAACCCTGCTCGCCATTTGCATACCAGCGGTGAGAGACCTCCTAGGAGAACAGGCACCACTCATAGGTGGTTGGCTTTTCAAGGAATTTGCTGGAGAAAATTGTAGGCAAGGCTGTGAACAAAACCCCCCTCCATCTGGTTTCAGTTTATTTAAAAAACAACGCACACAGGCCTCCCCACCAGCAATCAGAAAACAGCCACAGCTTCCCCAGGGGGGTTATTAGCCACCAAGGGTGGGGCTGAATTTTATATATGCAAATAAATTAAACCAGCTAGCCAACAGCAACTAATTTTTGTATCTTTTGCAGTTGTTCTGCCAAAAAAAAAAAAAAAAAAGCCTAAATCAGGGGTGACGGAAGCTGTAAAGAAGCAAGTCTTGGAATTAGTTTTAACAACTTGCCTTAATGTTTCTAATCTAGAAGCAAATAAAAAAAAAGTTGATAGTCTTTTTCACCTGGGTATTGCCAACCCCCTAGGCTGAAGGCCAGGGGGCAGTGTGACCAGATGGTTGGGAGCCCAGCGTCTGGATGGCTGTGACCTTCAGCACCTTGTAGCCTCTCTAGATTTGTTTTCTTTCTTTCTTTCTTTGTTAAGATTTTATTTATTTATTATTTTAGAGAGAGAGAGAGCAGGATGGGGGTGGGAAGCTGAGGGAGAGGGACAAGCAGACTCTCCCCACCTGGGGCTGGAACCCAGGACCCTGATATCATGACCTGAGCAGAAACCAGGAGTGGATCACTTAACTGACCGAGCCACCAGGAGCCCCATGTTTTCTCATGTATAGTACCTACTTCACAGGGACAATATGAAGATAGTAAATAAAATAAAGGACAAGCAAACCGCACACAAGGACTGGCATACAACAAACACACAGGAAATGTGGCAGAGGGTTATGAATGACTCAAAACCGCACTGCTGGATCCGAGACAGCTGGTTTCACCTGGAGTCAGCCAAGCTCTCCTGGCAAGTGTTCTCAACTGGGCTTGCCTTCCCCCCCGGGGTTGGTCCAGAAAACGTTTCAGAGCACATTCTTGTAGTGTTTCCCAAACTTGAGGACCCTAATCCACAAATATCTGCCTTCAATCCTAGAGGCAAAAGAAAAGTTCTGAGGAGGGTGCAAGACAATTTGAAAATGCAAGTCTGCTTCCCCTGCCTCACCATCCCCCCTCCCCGCTAACAAAAGGGCCTGATTTCCAGATGCACAGCCTAGATGGGGTTCCTCTAAAAATAAAGGGATTTCACTTCACGCCCAGGGCACACAAAGGTGAGTCGTCGATGTCCTGTGCCTGGCCTCCCGTGCCAGGGAGCTGTGGGATGTGCTGGAGGCCATGGGCATCCAGGTGCCTCTGGGCTCGGCCCTTGCACGTCCACGAGCATCTTGGGCTCCGTTAGCCCAAAACAGACCTCTGTTCCTGTCCCTTGTCTGGATGCAGCAACAGAACTCCCAGCCTCCACTCTTCCCCCATCTCTAAATCCGTTTCCTGGCAATTGGGACAGGTATCTCATTTGCTCAAGACCATTCCCAGCTCTCCTTCGCCCTCAGAATGAAGTTTAAGAGGCTGCATGTGGCAAACGTGGTCCTGCATGAACACAGTTCTCGAGATCCCAGACTTTGGGCTTAAGTACACCTGCGCAGAGATGTGTCTATGGTATTTGGGGACTGGGATGTCATTTTTCTGGTGGCCTTTCGTGAGGTCAGGAGGGGGAGACATGCAGAGCTAGAGTGGGGGTGGGGAGAGAGTGGAGATGGTGATTGTAGACAATTTTAATTCTTTAAAATTAAAGAATTTAATTTTAAATTAAATTCTGTGGCTGAGAAGGGGGGAGCACGAGAACAGTGCTGGAGGGGAGTGGTATGGAATTGAGGTGAAAGAAGTTCTCCATTGAGGCTACCAGTGGGAGAGGCCAGTTGTTGTTATGAACCCAGGGCATCCAGCACTGGGCCCGGCACGCAGTAGAAACTCGATAAAAGTTGGCTATCTTTGAGGATGGGTAGGGATGGGGTCTGCAACCCCGGTGGGGGTACTGGCCATTGGCAGGAAGGTGGGCCCCTCTGCCATGTGCTGGGAGGTAGGGGTGGTGGGGTGCCAGGAGAGAGCAGAGGGCAAGGCAGGGCCTCCTTGGGACTTTGCTGCCTCCGAGCTGCACCACCGAGGTAGGAAGACATGACAAGGGAGTCTTGGCTCCAGGAACCCCAGTGTGGCCAGGGGACAGGGGGTGAACTCTTGGAGACTGCGAGGGCACCCCACACCTGCTTCTGTTCCCCTCATCCTCAAATCCAGCATTCACCTTCACTCTATCCCCTTCAGAGCCGCGCCCTTCCAGAAAGGCCAGCAGATGGTGCCAGTGAGCTACCAGACTCAGCTGGAGCGGACAGGAGCCAACCAGCCAGCCCCCCACCAACCCGTGACCCTCTGGAGCCTGGGGCAAGCTAAGGGTTTGGCTCACTAGATTTCTGACCAAGGGGGAGGAGAGACCACGGGTGGTGGGGGGGAGGGGGAGAGGGGGGTGTCAGACTAAGGACTAAGGGAGACAATGTGCTGAGGGCTTAGGGGTGGGGTGGCTAGGGGGCTCTGATCCTTCTGGTTGCCCTTCATTCCTTTGCCCCTGCCAGGCCCTGCCTTATCTGCCAGGGCTCCTGCCCTCTGCCCCCCTTCCCTTCTCTTCCCTGGAGGCCCCTGCCAGCCCAGACTCCTGGTTCTGGCAGAGGCTGGTTCTCTGCCCCTGGGCAGGCACAAACTGGCACCAGGCCTCAGACAGGGTTGGGCCAGCCCCTCCCAGCCATGACTGCCTGAACCACTTTCTTTCTACTTCCAGAACATCTCCACCTGATGAGGGCTAAGGGTTCAGCCGCTGAGGAGGCCGCAGGGGGCTGCAGCATAGATCCCAGGAAGGAGGCCTGGCCTCCTGGCCTTGGAAGTAGGATGAATTGGGTGGGCTGGGTGGGCACATATAAAAATGTGCCAGATCATCCAGTCCCACAAGACCCAAATCGCACAAGACTAATGGTTCTGTCCAAGGTGGCAGAGCGTCCCAGAAGATGAGCTGGAAACACCCCCTCCCCATCCTAGCCATCCTATACTCTGCAGCCAAAGGCAATTCCCTATACCCCCTCTCAGCAAGTCTTTCTCCCCACCATGGGCTTCCCAATAAGTCAGGATCCTTCATGGTTCCTTCTCAGGACAGTGTAGGATTCTGCTTCTCAGTCTCTGTTCTCACCTTCTTGTCCCACTGCCACTTCCCCTAGTTTCGATTCCAGTTCAGGCAAGTGCTAGTACTACCTGTGTGGCCTTGACCTTGAAAACTGCCTGGGACCCCCACCCCACTTCCTCCCCTAAACCCCCTCTCCAGCTCCAAGGAAGCCCTTAATAGGCTGAGGCAGGAGAAACCATAGTCAGACTTTCAGTAGGGTGACAGAGCGGGGGTAGGAGCTCCCACAAATCCAGGGTCTACAGCTCAGGTCAGGAAGCCAGGCCAAGGTTGCTGTGTCTACCTGTGAGCCTGGGCCATAGATTCAGGGCAACAGAAGTCAGCAGGTTTTAGAAGAGGAATGTTTCCCTGAGTTTCCAAAGGATGACCCATATGGAGGGAGAGTCATCAGAAGCACAGACAACACACACAAATGTACTCACATGCACATGCAGGGTCATGGCACAGGACATGGACACAAGTGTTTGCAAATCCTGGCACAAACAGGTACACAAGGTCATGTACTCAAGGTAGGCACACATGTCCTTGCCAGGCAAGTCCTGACTCCCAGGGCCAGGGCTAGCCTGCCATCCGTGCTTACAAGTGGAGGAGTACATGAAGGCACAGCAGTGGCTCTGGACAGGAGATGGGCCCTCCACCCAGAGCCTCCCTTCCTAAATGGCTCCCAGCCCCCTCCCTGAGACTCCTGTGGCCCACCGGGGAGCCATGCCTGGGTGGCAGAGAAGGCTTTGGAGGAGGCTTTGCCTCCAAGCCCTGGCACAGAGCCTGAGCACCTAAGATAGAGATTGAGCACAGGTCTGGGAGGGGTCCATGACCTCCAGAGGCCCACAGGAGGCAGGGACTCCTTCTGCCATGGACTGCACCTACTGCCCTCAAAATAGGGCCTGGCAGCCAGGTGCTGGCACCAACTCCTAGTGCCTGGCAGAGCCCTAGCATGGATGCCAAACACAGGGTGCCAGACATGGGGGTGGGCAGGATGGGGGGCCGCTGGGCCACACACAAACACAGAGCTTCATATATACAGGCAGGGAAATGCACCCACACGCACAGCACTTACTTTATACCCTGCGGAATCATGGGAGTCAGACACGGATCACCTTGTCCTAGAGGCTGCCCTCACTGACCCTCCAGGTGTCCCCATTGGCCTGACTCTAGGAGTATCGGTCGGAGGGTGGGCTGGAGGTAATGGAAAGCCTAGACACTTTCTGTGAGCCCCCGCCCCCGCCACACACACGCACACACACGCACACGCACACACCTGCACTCCCACACACCTAGGCAGAAGGAGGTGGGGTTGGTGCATCCCCAGGACTGGGCCCTGGAGAGAAGGTGGAAGGCGGGGCGAGAGACTCCCAAGAGCCTGGGCATTCATCTTGCTCCCCCCACCCCCGCCACAAGCCGGTTTTGTGGCCGCGGGCTGCCTAGGTGTGAGCGCGCGCCAGGGCGTGTGTGTGCGCGCGAGGGACCTGCGGCCGCGCACAGCGTCGAGTGCGGCGCGTGTGCCCGCTGCGGCTGAGGCGGCCGGCCGGGGGTGGGCGGGCTGCTTCCCCGCGCTGTTCCCGCAGGCCGGAAGGCCGCGCCGGTGCTGTCAGTGTGGCAAGCTGACGGAGGTTGTGCGTGTCCTCAGGTGTTCTGAGCAAGTGTGAGCGGGGTGTGCTCACCTGGGAGCGGCGGCTCAGCGGCCCTGGGCGCGTGGTGGTGGGGGAGGGGGAAGGGGTGAGCAGATGCCAGGAACGAGGGCTACACCGACCGGCCCTGTTCCCGGCACGGTCCGCGGCGAGGCGGCTCCTCCTCTAGCAGCAACTTTGGGACTTTGTTCCGGCCTCTTAGAAAGCCGATCTGGCCGCGGGGGCGGGGCGAAGGGGGGGGCACCTGCCCGGAGGAGGGAGCGGGTGAGAAGTGGAGGAAAGCCCCGCCCCCTTCCCCTCCGCCCCGCCCCCGCCCCCGCCCCCGGGGCTCTTTATAAGCCCGGCCCGAGGGCGAACAGAGAAAGCGAGTGTCCCCCCGCCCTTAGCCGGTGTTCTGCTGCACCCCGCGTCCCTCGCCCCGGACCCCGAGTCCCTCTCCCTGCTCCCCAGCCCGGGTCCCGCCCCGCCCCGGCCCGGCCGGGCCCGGCCCGGCCGCCATGGAGCACTGGTCTTGGCCGTCGGGCGGCGCCTGGCTGCTCGTGGCGGCCCGCGCGCTGCTGCAGTTGCTGCGCGCAGACCTGCGTCTGGGCCGCCCGCTGCTGGCGGCGCTGGTGCTGCTGGCTGCGCTCGACTGGCTGTGCCAGCGCCTGCTGCCCCCGCCGGCCGCACTCGCCGTGCTGGCCGCCGCCGGCTGGATCGCGTTGTCCCGCCTGGCGCGCCCGCCGCGCCTGCCCGTGGCCACTCGCGCGGTGCTCATCACCGGTGAGTGCGCGGAGCGCGGGGACTCCAGGCTCGAGGGCGGGACCACTCCGAGGGCTCCCTATGAGCACACCAAGGCAAGGCGGGACCCCAGCGCAGGAGTGGAAGTGTCGCCTTCCCTTGGGTGCCGGGAGTGAGCCAAGTAGGAAGCGCAAGGCACCTCCCTAAGTCCGGGTTGACTGCCTGCCGCTGTGGAGAGTGTTGGAGGGAAAATGAGGCCGTGAGTGGGCAGGTGCGCGGGGACAACTGCTGCATGAGAAAGACGGAACCTCCTGGAGTTTGGGGTTTATGCTACGCCCCTCCCCAAGAGAGCAGTCTTTGGCCGGGGGCGTGCTCTGAGGGACTTAGAGGATGGTCACCCCTTGAACTCTGCCAAACATCCCCACGTGGGACGCCCCATCTCCTCTTCCCTGGGGTCAGAGGAAGGCGCTTAGATGGGGAGTTGGGGCGCCCACCCCCCAGTTGGCTGGGATCGTTGGACTCCAGAAAAGGTTGAGGTCACCATGAGGAGCGTCTGGGCATTCAGCTGCCTCTCAGAACCCACCACCCACCCTCAAACTGCTGAGGTAGCCATCCAGAGTCTGCAACCAGCACCCCACCCCACATTCCTCCTGGTCTTCAGTGCCCAGGAAGGAGGTCTTGGAGAGCTGTACTCAGGTGCCTCTGGCCGCCTGGCGGAGTTCCCTTTGTCTGGAGCAGGGACTAAATCTGTCACCAGAAGGACCGGAGGGGGGCGTGGGGGGGTGGGGAGGGGGACTGAGGCCCAGCCGGAAGTGGGGAGGAGGAGAAAGGCCAGGGGGTACTGGGGGAAGGGCAGCCTAGTTCTCCCCCAACTCCCATGGCTTTGGTTCTCAGAGCTCTGCCCTTACATTGGGCCCTGGGCTGGGGGCTGCCTCTAGACTGGCTTCTCAGAGGCTCTGTCCAGTAGGGGGTCCTGCCTGATCAGATGGACCTGGGAGAACTTCCCAGAGGCCATCCTTGAGCTGGGCCTGGGAGGATGAGTGAAGATAGGTGGAGTGTGGAAGGTGTTTTGGATCAGACAAAGTGTGGATATGGGACAAAGGTTTGAGACAGGAATGAGCATGGCCTGGGTAGGGAACAGTAACCAGTAACCAGTAATCAGTAACCAGCCTGGCTGCTGTGATGTGGTGGGATATGAGGTTGTTTCCTCAGAAGAGGCCTTGAATGCCAAGCAAGAAGCCAGACTGCTGAGGTGGGGTGGGAATAAGGATGGCATGAGGGCTTTTGGGCTTCAGCAAGAGGGTGGAGTTAAAGCAGGGTTCAGGCTGGATGAGTGGGACCAGAGCTCAGAGTACAGTATGAAATTTCAGGGGATTGAGGAAGGAAAGATACAGAGACCCTCCTGGTAGGTTGTGAGCTCTGCCTTCTAATTTGTGAGCTGCCTCAACAGGAGCTGGGCTGTCTGCTGGTACTAGGGACCCAGTGGGCAGTCTTTCCTGAGATCTCCCCTCAGGCCTTCACGCTGCTGCTGTTACTTCTCCTTGCCTTGAGCCTGAGATCGAGGGCAGAGGTGGGACGCCATCTGAGGCTTGGGCTCCCCCATCTCTGGCTGTAAAGCCTTGCGATGGGAGAGGGAAGGGTATGGCCCGGGCCGCTCCAGCTTCTCTGCGGTTTCCTCTCTCGCCACCTGACTGCAAGACAAAGAGGTGACCAGACCCTGCCTCACCTGCCAGGAACAGTATCTTGAGCCTGCCAGAGCTGCTGGAGAATGTCCCTGAAATCCACTGCCCAAGGCCACACTCCAAGAGCTCAGCCCTGGAGTCAGAATTTGGGCCGAGTGGCCGAGTGCTTTGTGTGCACATTTGTGCACTGATGGTGGCAGGGGGGTCTCATGGGACTGAAACCCCGTGTGAATATGCAGGCAGGTTGGAGGTGTGTACAGGTGAACAACAGGGTATGCAAGGCATGGGTGACTGTGGGAACCACAGAGCCGAGGCTCTGGAAGGCCTCCATTTCACTGTGAAGGGCCTGCCTGCTCTGGGAGGGAGCTTAGGTGAGTGGACACACATGTGCTCACTCGCCTCCCCCAGCCGCCTCGTGCTCTGGAAGGACCCAGCAGCCCAGGGCTGTCTGCAATCCCCCGGCCACCCACACAACGCCCAGCTCACAGCCCCCTGCCCAGCTTTGTTCTCCGCCGCAGCAGAGGGGGCGGGGCTGAGGTGGGGAGGGCTTCCCGCCCCAGAGTGTCCAGAATTGGAGAAGCAGGGCTACTGTGAAGCTTCTGCTCAGCAGGACCACGAGGGAGGCAGGTCTCAGAGAGCCTCGGCGCTCACAGGCCTCTCCCTCCACTTGCTGGCTGCCCACGGAGCCAGGATCAGAATGGGAACAATCAGGAGGGGAGCGTTGCTTATCAGATCCCCACTCTGGCTCTGCCTGGTGGTTCCTCTCTCTACATACTGAAGACAGGAAATTAAGTCTCCAAAGTGGTAACTGACCTCAGGTCACACTTGTTGGGTGTGGGAAGGGATTCAAATGCAGGTCTGTTCTCTTCCGCATCCAGGCTTTTGCCTGTCCTAGGGGCAAGTGGGTCTGAGGCTCAGAGAATGCCCCACTGTTGCCACTGATTGGAATTCCAAGAGCTGGGGGTCAAGGGTGAGGTGGGGATGGGCCTCCAGCTTGCCTAGAGCCTGGAAAAATAGTAGGGGTGTTGGCAGGGAAAGGAGGTGGGGCTCAGGTTGTGATGATGGGAGCTGAGAGCTTGGGCTTCATCCCGGGGGCTGGGGGGGAGAGAGGGGGCGGGCTTGGAAAGGTTTTCAGCCGCAGAGTGATACTGTCATTATTGGAAAGATCTCTCTGATTGCTTAGGTAGAGAATGGATTCAAGGGGGCAAGATGGGACAGGACCAGAGAGGGGGCTGCTTCCTAGGCCAGGTACGAGGAAGAAGCCTAGGCAAGGGCAGCTAGAAAGGGAGGGAGGCTGTGCTTGCACGCACGCCAGCTGAGGCCTGAGAGCAAAGGAGGCCGGACACCGGGGCTGAGACAGGGTCTCATGCTGACCTCCAGGAGAGTCCTGGCCTTCCTCTTTGTTGGCTAAGTGACTTTGGGAAGCAGCTTCGCATTCCTAGGTCTCAATGTCCTCATCTGTAAAGTGGGAATCGTAAGCCATGTTTGGGGTAGCTATGGGGAGTCAAGGAGTTGGCAGCTGTGAGAGAGCTGGTGCCCAGGTGCTCAGCCAGAGGGGAGAAGCCTGCAGAGGCCAACCCGGGAAAGGAGGGAGGGCTGCTGATTGCTGGAAGATTGGATATCCGGGGGCCTGGATCCTGTCCGGACCCTGGTGATCCTAGAGTTGTCTCAGGCCGGACTGGGCCACAGTGGGAGTTCACTGGCTGCCCTGCCCTGGCCAGGCTGTGACTCTGGTTTTGGCAAGGAGACGGCCAAGAAGCTAGATGCCATGGGCTTCACGGTGCTGGCCACCGTGTTGAAGTTGGATGGCCCCGGCGCCCTAGAGCTGCGTGCCTGCTGTTCCCCTCGCCTAAGGCTGCTGCAGATGGACCTCACCAAGCCAGCAGACATCAGCCGAGCACTGGAGTTCACAAAGGCCCACACCACCAGCACAGGTCAGTGGCCGTAGCTCCCCCAGGGATTAGAGGTTTGCTGCTGGCCTGACCCAGAGCTTCCTCCTTTCTTTCACCCCCTTCTCTGTACCCTCAGGCTTGTGGGGCCTGGTCAACAACGCAGGCCACAACAATGTGGTGGCCGATGTGGAGCTGTCTCCAGTGGCCACATTCCGCAGCTGCATGGAGGTGAATTTCTTTGGTGCCCTTGAGCTGACCAAGGGTCTCTTGCCACTGCTGCGCCGTTCTAGGGGTCGCATCGTGACTGTGGGCAGCCCAGCAGGTGAGGGCCCTTCCCCACTGGAGCGGGGAGGGATGCCGGAGCCTCTGGCGCAGGCTGAGCTGCTTCGCTCCCAATCCCTCCCCAGGAGACATGCCATACCCATGCTTGGCAGCCTATGGGACCTCCAAAGCGGCCATGGCACTGCTCATGGACACATGCAGCTGTGAACTTCTGCCCTGGGGCGTCAAGGTCAGCATCATCCAGCCTGGCTGCTTTAAGACAGGTAGGGGTCGGGTTTGGGATGGGGGTATATGCGTGTGGTCTTCTCTGGGGTGGGATCAGGTCTGAGAAATGGGCATGGCTCTGGCTGGAGGCAGGGATTGGTTTGGGGGATAGACGGGCCTGAGTCTGGCTTTGGCTTCCGTAACTGACCTCACGCTGACCTTGCTGCTCCTTCTCCCCCCTCCCCGCCCCAGAGTCAGTGCAGAATGTGGGCCAGTGGGAGGAGCGCAAACAGCTGCTGCTGGCCAGCCTGCCCCAAGAGCTGCTGCAGGCCTACGGCGAGGACTACATCGAGCACTTACACGGGCAGTTCCTGCACTCACTGCGCCTGGCGCTGCCGGACCTCAGCCCGGTCGTAGACGCCATCACCGACGCTCTGCTGGCCGCCCGGCCTTGCAGCCGCTATTATCCGGGCCACGGCCTGGGACTCATTTACTTCATCCACTACTACCTGCCTGAGGGCCTGCGGCGCCGCTTCCTGCAGACCTTCTTCATCAGCCACCTTCTGCCGAGAGCGCTGCGGCCTGGCCTGTCTGGCTCGGCCCCAGCCCAGGATGCAGCCCCGGACCCGGACCCGGACCCAAACCCAGGCCCTCCCCCCATGGCAGCCCAATGAGCAGTGCCCAGACGGCCTAGCTGCTCCGGCAGAGGAGGTCCCAGGAGCCCTTGGCCCTCCCCTGGTTATTGTGACCCCCAAGTCTGCCCTAGAGCCTGCCCTAAAGGACCCCAGCCCTACCCACTCGGTCAGTGCCCCAGGCCAGGCCTGGTGAAGCTGAGGCTTCCCAGTCAACCTCCCGGCCTCTCTACTGCTTCGTGAGCCCACACAGACCCTCCTGGGTGCAAGGTTCCACCATGTAGCTGGGAGAACCCAGCTGGATGGGGAGTTTTGTGCAAGACTTGGCTGTAGACTTTGACAGGATCCCGCAGACAGTGCCTCTGCACACTAAGGAGTGACTGGGTGGGGTGGGGACCACCCCCCTCAGGATTTTTTCAAGGCACCAGTGCCTCAGTGCTGCAATTCAAAGGGTGAATCCTGTGTCTTGACTAGCTCAAGAATTAGGGCCCTGACCACCCACCCCAGGCCCCCCTAGCCCCAGGGAGGCTGCATACCCCACTTGCCCAACTGCCACCTTTTAAATACAAATTTTTATTTCTCCTAGAATGGAAAGATGCTGTGTTGGGAGAGGGGTGACTGCCTGGATGACAGGCTGTGGCTGGGTGACAGATTGGGAACTGCCTGGGGAAGCCCTGGTGTTAGCATGGGCCAAGGCTCTGGGCACAGGCTCTGTGGTTCACACCTATCCCCCTTCACTGACCAAGGGTAGATCATTTATCCACAGATTTGGGCTTCCTCATAGTGAAATGGGGGTAGTGCCCCTGGCCTAGGGCGTAGTGGGGCTCAATGAGGCAAACAGGGGGGCCTGGGACCCTCCAGGGCCAGGACCCAACTCCACAGGCCTATCTGGGCCTCCAGTGACTTCCCCCACCTTGCAGCACCTGGCTGCACACGGAGAGGGCCAGCGAGGGAGGTCGAAAGCTTGGGGGGGGGTGGGCTCGACAAGGGTGGCACCCAAGGGAAGTTGGGGGTCTGAAAGAGGTACTGGGGCCCAAAGGAGACAGCAGACAGCTAGGCTTAGGGCAGTTTATTGTCTCAGGGGGCAGAGCTGAGGGACAGGGTTGCAGAGCTATGCCTCAAGGACACATACTCTATCCTTCCCCTGGGCCAACCACAGAGGGAAGAGGAGGCTCACGCTGCCCCAGGGGTTCTCAGGGAAGTGACCACATGCTTCTCAGACATGTCAGTGGCTGTACACAGAGGACTGAGGGGTCCTCCTTGGGGCGGGGGGCGGGGGTAGAGGGGGAATTGGTCCATCCTTGGTAGGGAGAGCAGGTGCCCAGCCCCTTTTCAGGCCCAAGAGCCATCTCAGAGAGGGTCAGGGAAACCGAAAGTCACTAAGACAATGTGCTACCCCCAAGGGCAGGCATGTGAACCATGGGCTTTGTCACAGCACACGTAGACACACGCTTGTGGGCATCCTCGGGCCAGGGCACTAGAAGATGGGGATGTAATTGTCGATCTTGGCGCGGTGGCGCTGGGCAATGCACTCGGCAATCCACACAATGTTGCGACACTCTTGCTCCTTGAGTTTCACAAAGGCGTAGAAGATACCAAAGTGGAACTGGTTCAGGAAGGCCAACTTGTTCAGTTTCACCTACAGACAGAGGCAGGCGTGGTGTGCAGGTGGCCATGACGGCACAGTCAGGCCCAGGTCACCAACCCCTCCCTACGATGGGCAGGGGAGCAACCCCTCACCTCATGCTCGAAGAATCGGTCCTCCAGGGTCTTGTCTCCAGGGTTGCTGCCTGCGCCCTCGAAGAGCAGCTTGTACTCCTGGCCCAGGGGAGGGATGGACAGCATGAGCGTGAGGGCGCTGTGGGGCATGGGGTGGGGATGTAGATGCCAGGAGGCCCGCCCATCACGCTGCAGCCGGGCACTCACCGGGTAGTAGTCGGCCACACTCTTCACCTGCTCATAGTCATCAGCCCGAGCCAGCTGGGCCAGGCCCTCCGGGTAGAGCCGCCCGCAGTGCGGAAAGAGCTTGGCCCGGTCCTCCTTGGACAGCTCTGTGTCGAACGAGTTGATGGTGATGATGAAGGCTCGTCGGTCGGCTTCAAACTGTGGGGCCGAGGCACAGGCATGGCGAGAGGGAAGGGAAGGGGGCGGTCGCCAGTCAGCTGTCAGGGCCTGGGGCGGTCGCCAGTCAGCTGTCAGGGCCTCCCCCAGGCCCGGGCTACCAGGGATCGGCAGGTGGGAGGGTGGGCAGGCACTTACCTCCAGGATGGGGCACATGGCATCGGCCGTGGTCCCGCCCAGTAGGGTGCAGAACTTGTAGAAGGACTCCAGGTAGGCCTGTGCAGACCAGGGGGCTTACTCAACCCAGGCAGGGAACTGGGGGACTTGCCTGGCCTCCTCCTCACAGTTCCCTTTTTCCCTCCCCAGTCCCTTGCATGGTGAGTCCAAACATCACACCCATGGACTGGCCAGGGAGCCCCCATGTCAGAGCCTCGGAAACAGCCACAAATTCCAACTGTTAATCAGCTGGCCTGCTGTCTCTCGGCACCCAGGAGTGACAGAGCAATTTCTGGCCGACCATCTGCTTCATGGTGCGCTGCCCCCTACACGCCCCTACACCATCATCCCATAGGAGGCCAGGCTCAGAGGGGGCTCGATCTGCCCCCAGCTGTTCTGCCTGCCTTTCCCCCAAACCTCCCCTCCTCAGCCTCAGCAAACCACAAGTTGATGGGCTTGGGGAAGGAAGGTGACTCCTGAGAGTTCACGGAGACAGCCTGGCCTGGGTGCCCTGGCCCCTCTTGGCACCCCACCTCACAGAACTCCTTCCATCCCTCAGGTAGCTCCCACGCATCGTGAAGCGGCAAGCAAATTGTCAGCCCCGCTCCTGCTGAGGGATGGTTATTGCTTGCTCAGCCCTGCAGTGCAATGGCTGGGCCCATGGGCTGTGGTGGGAATGAGCACTTCCTGCCTGGACAAATTGGATCTGCTGGGCATGAGGAAAGGACAGGTCAGCTCAGGCCCTAGTTCCCTGCCAGCACTCATTCATAAAACCAACCAGGCACCTGTCAAGAGAGAGGGGATGGTCTTGCGGCCCCCCCAGGGAGCTCCCTTCACTCAGATCCTCCTGGGTCCTTTCTGGTGGCCTGGTCACAGGGACTCTGGCTCCACAGGCTAGAGATTCTTCTTCAGGGTTGAGGGTGAGAGCTGGGAGGCCTGGAAAGCTTTCAGCACCGAGGTCTGCCCTCCAAGGTTCGGAGACGTTTCCACCCACCACCAGTTGATTTGGGCCCCAGGCTCTGCTGCCCCAAGGAGGTGAGATGAGACTCAGGAGTCCACAAGCACAGGCAGAGCCTGGCCAGCAGCCCTGGGCAAGTGGGGCTCAGGAGGAGGCCTGTGGTGACCACTGGGGTCACAGGAAACAGAAGTCTAGGACAGGTCAGGGAGCCAGAAACCTGGAAGGAGAGAGTGGACCCCAGCACAGCAGATCCCCAGGAATCAGAGGGCTTGAGTGGCAGAAACCAATCTGCCAATCCTACCATGCTTGGTGGTGATTTAGTTCCTCTATGACTGTCCCCAGCCACTTTTCTCCCCACGGCCAGCCAAGCTGGCTGTGCCCAAATCTCCAGCTTGCCCTGGTGGGGCCTGCAGCTCCAATCTGTGGGGAAGCCAGCAGCCTTCCCCGAGCCATACCAGTCCCTGGAGAGGCTGAGCCCAGGGTCGGGGGAGGCGGTGGGATAGGCCCAGACTCTCTTCAGGAAGCTAGGGCAGCTGAAGAAACTGGCAAGACCCCAAAGGCCCAGGTACCAAGATTACCTCCCCACCCCCACCCTGTCCCCTGGAGCCTGCCAGCCCACGGCTGCTGCACCAGCTGCCCACAGTTCCCACCCGCCAGGCATTGAGGGTCCGTCTAATCTCCCATCTGTGGCCACTGGGCTGGGACGTTGCCTGACGAGCGGGCGGTCCTGGCACGGTGCCCTCAGCCTTGGATCCGTGTTTACGAGCTGGTGCCCGAGCAGCCCTCGCCAGTGACTCCAGCTAGAACCAGTCAGGCCCGGTGAGGGTGTGGGTGAGGCTGGGGGGACAGCCGCACCCCTCACCCAGTCTCAGGGCAGGGATCCCGGCAGCAGGCCAGTTGGGCAGGCGGGAGCACTCAGATGGCGTGCACATGCACAGCCCCGGCTCACTGCCTGGCCTGCCTCCCTGTTAGCGGGGCAGATGAGAGCACGTGCTGTGCAAACAGGCTGAGCCAGGTGTGATCCAGGGCTGCCAGAGTCTAGCAAGTGGCTTCAGGCCACCCACCCTGCTTCTCTGAGCCCTCAGTTTCCTCATCTTACCAGTGTGGATACTGATGCCCACCTAGCTCCTAGGGCGGTCCTGACGATTAAAGAAGTCGGCGATCTTCCTAGCTCAGTCTCACCTCTCTGCTCTGTCCTCCACATTGCAGCCAAAGGCAGCTTTCTGATGACACTCTGCCCTGCTGTGGCAAACCTTCACTGGCTGACCCCGTCCACAGGACACAGTTCAAACTCTGGCCTGGCACTGCAGGCCCTGGGTGACTTGATCCTGTGCCTGCCTCTTTTTCCAGACCTGTGTCCTGCTGTCCATCTGAAACCTGCACTTCACAGCAAACCGCATGCCACTTGGCCCACGTTCTGTGCTTGCTTCTGCGCGTGCCTACATCCCTGCAACTTACAAGCAGGCTCCTCACCTACCCCCAGAGCCTCCCTTGCACTCTAGCCCAGATTCCTGGAGGGAGACTGGAGGGCCTCAGCTCAGGCGGCGGCCCTCTGTTGGTCCCCTAGCTCCAACCCAGGCAGGAGAAGAACTTCACTGTAAAGATCCGACTGACAGATGTTCTCAGGGTTAGGTCAGCAGGGCCCTTGGCCTGGGCTATCCTCAGCCCCCACTTCAGGGCCTGATCCATGTTCCGAGCTGCAGCCCATCAGGGGTCCTGGCACCACAGCTCAGTGCCTCACTACAGCCAGAGCCCAGTCGGTCCCAAATGTCCTTCACTGGTCCCTGGCCGGCCCCCTGCCCTGGCTCCCAGCCCTGCTCCTAGCCTCTCTGGGCCAGGGCAGTGCGGACCCATGAATCCCAAGCTCACTCTATCTCCAGGGGTCACCAACCTGTGCCATAGCCTGGGGGGAAGCAGAAGGTGGGTGGGGGATGCGGATGCTGGGACATGACACTGGTTCTAGGCCTGGAAACCCGAGAAGGACGTGGTGACCTGGCTACACCTGGCTGGGTCCCTCCCTCCACCAGAACTGAGCACAGTGTTGCCTCTGCTCAAAGCCTGTCCTTGCTGGCAACAGTCCAGGCGGGGTAAACCTGAAAGCTTTGACCTGGGTGGTGGCCCGTGACCCTCTTAGATGCAGGGGGGAGCGGCCATCCAGGAGCCAGCTCTGACAGGCCAAGCTGTGGGGCACCAGCCACTCCTGCTGATCTTATCAGGGCCTGCTGCAGGCGCCACGAGATGGAGAACCTGTTCCATGCAGCCTGCACCCATCGTGGGAGCCAGCAAGTAAGTGGATAAGCCCCCAGGATAGGAGCCTGGTGCAGCTGCGTCCTGTCCCAGCACCCCACCTAAACCACCAGCCCACCACACCAGGGGCCCCCGCCTAGAGGCCAGCCCCCACCACCGGTGAGGGCACTACCTTGTAGAGTGTGTTGCGGATGATCTCGATGTTCATCTCATCAAGGTCCTGCTCTGAAATGCAGTCTTGGAAAAAGGCCGCTGGGGAAGAAAGACGTGGGGGTGAGGGGGGGTGACTGGATTCAGCCTAGGCGAGAATCCAGCTGCTGTTCAGCGACCCCTGCAGGGCACAGAGGGCTCCTGCCACAAGGCCTGACCGCCTAGGGGTTGGGGGCCCCCTCAACCCTGCCTGGGCAATTGCTTTGGAAGTGGCAGAAGCAATACTCGGGGCCATGTGCACTGACCTGAGCTTCTCCTGCATCCCTGCTCCTAAAACTGATTTATAAAGAGGCGGCCAGCCATAACATGATCTAATCGCCTCTGGGGCAGACCCAAGTTCAGACCATGCCAAAGACAGACTTGCATAAGAGGCCATGACATCCTCCTTCCTTAAGGGGCAGCTGTGGATTTGGGGTCTGATGCCCACAGATCTGCAACCCCCAGGAGGGCCGGGGGCCCACATTTGGGAAACCAGCCTCTTTCTCTTTCAGACAAGGAATGAGCTGGGTGGGCATGGACCAGTGACCCAGAGGGCCACTGTTGGGCTGAAAGTGGAGGCCAGAGCAGGACAGAGCCCCCTCCCCTGACAGGGGCCCTCAGACTCACTGGTCTGTCTCTTCTTTAAAGATGGAGAAACTGAGAAGCCACAAACAGCCCAGAACCAGCCCAGAGTTCCTGGGAGAGTCTATGGCAGATATGCCCAGCAGGCAGGGCTCAGGCCTCTTAGTACAGAAACAAGTGCAGCTTGTAACCCAGTGGTTTAACCCTGGAGGCTTCCCGGAGGTGGTGCCCTGGGGGCTAGGATTGGGCCTATGAGGGCACTAGCTGGTGACAGCCTTAGTGCCTTCTCCGCAGCCTCCAAGACAGGCAGGAGCCAGCACTGCCTAGGCCGGGCCCTGCAGGAAGCTCCCAGTTCCCCTTCCTTTCTTGGCCTCTGACACGAACCCTGCATCCTGCCGGACACTGCCTGACCTGGCCCCTAGGACCTGCTCTGTGGAGGCTAGTGAAGCTATTTGCTTCCCTCCTCTGCCTCACAGGCAGCCAGCCACTCTGGCCCAGCTTGGGGCCACAATCGAGCACAGTTTGAGCTCCCAAGACTCTGAGGGACCCGGGCCTCTCCCCTCTCCATGAGCTCCGCCCTCCCCTGCATCCTGAGAAATTGGCCAGTTTCACAAAGTTACATGCTCCGAGTCAGGCCCTGGGGGTAGCCTGCCTGGCCCAGCAAAAGCAACAGGAAAGGAGCAGAAGGCAGGGTGAGAGAATGAGAGGGAAGTCTATGCAAAGATAAAGATAAGCAGCAGGGGGCAGGCCTCCCTTTCTGGCTCAGCATCACCCCCCAGGGGTGCCCACAGGAACCCTGCATGGAGGCGCTTCCCCCCGCCTCGCCCCTCTGCCCCAGTGGCTCACCCAGGGGCGTGTCCACCAGAATGGCATTGTAGAGCTCGGCAGGCGTCTGTGCAATGTTCACAGCCTCCATCTGCTCAAAGCTGCCTAGCGGGTGGCACTTGGGCACAAGTTCGGCGATAGAGCGCTGGTGCAGCGTGCCCGTGATGAGCAGGATGACATTGTCAATCATGTAGCTGTAACTGCGAGAGGCACACAACAGCAGGGAAGCCGGTCAGGGAGGGGGGGGTCTGCAAGTCCTCGTCCAGCACTGCGCCCTGCCCCCACGTGCACAGGTCCCCGGCCCCTCCATGGTGATGCCGCCTCGAGGATGCTGGGGCCGGCTCCACTGGCTCACCTCCCTGCCCAGGTGCACCCCTATATTCCAGCGCCAGGAGTCCGGGACACACACGGCCCCTCCCTTGGGGGTGTGGCACAGATCACGCCCCCTTCAGTGGTTGGGAACAGGTAACTACCCCACGGTGTGAACAGTTCCAGCAGGGCACAAGGAGGGGGCTGCGAGGCCAGCCTGGGGGATGAAAGAACTGGGAGATGAAAGTGTGTTCTGGGAAGAAGAAACAGTGTGTGCAAAGGCCTGGAGGCATTCATGAGTGCCTGCCACATTCGAGGAACTGGGCACAGATCAGGGCTGGCAGAGGGAGGGAACCAGGCTGGTGCAGCCAGCAGGCTGGGGCCTGGACACGGGTACTCCAGGCCAGGCTCAGGGCCCTGACTGCATTTTGAGCGCTAGGGATCCATGAGCAGGACGTAGGCAGGGAGTCCCACAGTCCCATTAGGGTCAATCTGGCTGCTGGGTGGGGAAGGCCTGGGGGTGGTTAGCAAGGAGAGAAGAGGCTGAGGGGTAGAGTGGGGAGAGAGCAGAGAAGGAGACAAGGCCAGAGGGAGCCAGTGGGAGGGCCCCTGTGAAGGAGGGCCCCAGGTCCGGCAGAGATGAAACAGGTAGATAGCTGCCCTGTGCAGCCCCACTCCAAAGGCAGGGCACCGCCTCCTCCCCAGGGCCAGAGGCCAAGGCCAGGTATCCAGCCAGGAGGCCTGGAGGAGACCCAGAGGCCTGGGGGCAGGGCTCAGGTCATCCCAGGCCGAGGATCCCCTGGCTCTGCGCTCTAGAGAGCGCATGGGCAGCAGAGGGGGCTATGGAGCTGGGGAGGGTGGGGTGGCCCGCTGCAGACTTGGCAAGTTTAAGACAATGCCACAAAGGAGCTGAGGCAGAGCCCTGTAGTCGCCTCTGTGGGCACAGGGTGAAGACAGGAGAAGGCCCCAGGCACAGTCAGGTGGCAGTGACCACAACATTCCTCCAGCCTGTCACCAGTGATGAACTCGGGGAATAAGGGAGTGGATGAGGCCCAGGGGGCGGGGCACCACTGCAGGGTCAGAGCCAGGGTGGAGGCTTCTGCCCTGAACAGCCACTGAGCACAGGTCTGGCCCTAGCTTTACAGTGGCCCGCAGGTCGGCCCCTGTCCTGGGAAGGCTGAAGCTGTCCACAGAAGACCCCTGGTGAGCAGTGGCCCTAAATACCAAGAGAAAATGGGAAAGGGGTGGCCCAGGCCTCAAGTCAGAGGGCCAGCCATGTGGGGAGCTCCCACAAGGCCCTCCAGGAAGGTGGCAGGAGGAAGAAGTCACAGCTCCTGTCCTGGCCTGACCCCCACTCCCCCTGCTTACTGCGCCCTCCCTCAGCTCCCACCCAGCCCAGCGCCCCGCTGCGACCTCTGCTCTCCTGGGCTTGGGGCCAGGCAGCTGCCCTCTCTCCGCCCCCAAACCGGCTGGGTCAGCAACAGGATGTGCACTGAGAAGAGACAGGCTCCCCTCTTCTCAAACTGAGGGCTTCAGGCGGGGCTCATTTGTAGCTGCAAGCCAAGAAGCCCAAATGGCCAGCCTTCTGCCCCTGACCTGACAGAGCTGGCAGAGCAGAGGGACCTCAAAGACAGCTCGCTAGAGCTCTGTGCCTTGGCCTCCAGCCCAAGCCTGCATCCCCTCCACCCTAGACAGCATCCCTCGTTCCCAATGCCTCCAGCATCTCACGTAGCACAGTACCACAGGACTACATGTCACCTCCCGCAGCCCTCTACCTGCATCCCATCCAGCCCCACTCCAGCCATCCTGTTCCCCAAGACAGCCACAAAGACCCCCGCCCCCACCCTGAAGATGCTCTTCTACACTCTCACAACCCTTTGGACAGGGACAGCGGGCAGAACATACTTCTTAGGCCTTTATTATCCTGTTGATCCCCAAACCACCAGCATCAGCAACCCCACTGTCCAAAAAAGGAAGAGGGAGTACAGGCACTCAGCCCTGCCATGCCACCGGGCAGTTGAGCTCTATGTCCCCATTTCCAGGGTCCCCATGCCCTGGCACTCCACTCCCCATCTAGCCTTGTCTTCTCAGAGGGATCCCCACAAGCCAGTTTTCTTTCTCTAAACCTCCCCACTCCTTGTGTCCACAACTCAGGGTATCCGTTTATGTTGGGGGTGGGCTGGGGTCAGGGTCCAGGAGAGGCGCTCATACTCCTCAGGGTCCTGGTGGCGACTCAGGGGAGAGCCCTGCGGGAAGACTCTACCATCCCGGCTTCGCTGTTTTCCCTCCAATGGTGTGGAACAGGCCAGCTGTGATTCACATGGGGGCCAGTGGTAGCAACCCCTAGCTACCCCCAGCCTCTCCTGCTAGAAGTCCTGGCTGGGCACCAAGGAAAATTCTGAGCCAATTAAGGGCCACTTCTGATCACATATCCCCAGCCCCTTCCAGGGCCCCATTCTAACCCAGGCTAGGCCAGTCTTGGATAATCCTGTGCCAGGCCCCGCTCTTCCCTCTCCCTGAGTCAACGACAAGGTTGCTGCAGAAGCAGCCCCTGCTTTTCTCCTCGGCCCAGTGAGAGTCAGAATCGTCTTTCCTGGGAGAAAAGAGGCAGAGCAGGCCTGGCAGAGATGGTGCTGGCTGTCTGCTTCTCCCCCAAGGCCAAGGCCTTCAGCAGGCAGGGAAATCCTCCTCCTCCTCGCCTGGCTTCAGCAGCTGCCTCCCTGCCCCCAGAAAGCCACTCCACCAATCCTCCCCTCATTTGGCCTCAACAGGAGAAAATGAGGTTCCAGCTGGTCAGCATCTCCCTCCAGAGGAAGACAGCTGGGGAGTGGACAGGCGGCTGCCCGCCAGGCCAAAGAGGCCCTTGTGGGGTGGGGATTGGGGAGTCTGTATTCCTCTGCCCAGAGGCCCTCCCTCACCCTGAGCCTGTAAGACTCAGCTTGGGCCCACAGAAGTCTCGGGTTGGGGTTTAGGAAGCCCTTCTTCCAAGAAGTCTTCAGAGCCCCTAGCCAAGCCTGGTCCCTCTGCTGCACCCTTTGGCGCCACCTGCTGGAGAAGCATGGCTTGCTTCCATGTTCTCATCATCTTGGCCCTGGGGGCTGGCCTGGCACTGGGGAGGAGCCCCCGATGGCTAGGTACCTCTGCCAGTCTGTCCATCCTACAGCTCCCAGCAGAGGCTGCTCCTAAACAGTACTTGTGCTCAATCACATCAGAGTCCTGCAGAGCCCTGCCCAGGGCAGAAGGTGTACAGAGATATCAAGTCGTGGCCGCAGCACACTACCTGCCAAGCCACAGTCTCCCCTCTGCAATCAGGATAACCAAAATGCAGCCCACAGCAGAGCTAATGAGTCCCTGACCTTATCATCAAAATCCTGCCCCTCCTCAGAGGCCCAGCTGGGTCTTCGCACTTGACCTAAGCCTTCTGGGCCTTGAAGAGCTCCTGTGAGCTCTCCCTCAGTCTCCGGAAAAGAGTGTCACCGCTGGCTCACTCTCAAGGCCGGAGACAGGTCTAATGCAGGCCCAGAAACCATGGCAGGTCTAGAGCCCCAGCTGTAGAGACCCTGCTGGGACCCAAAAACAGTGGTTGTAAAAAAAGAGGGCCAGAGGGCCAGGAGAGGGAGTAACCTGATAGGGAGTAACCTAAGGTAACCCGATGCCTCTGTGGCCCGTGGCGCATAAAGTTCTGGGGAGAATGGCAGGTACGCTAAAAGGCCCGCTGGGTACTGGAGGCCACTGTCCTGGGACAAAGCCTCCTTCCAGCTACCCACTCCAGCTGGTGGCACTGAGGTCCCTGGTACAGAAGAAAGATTGGACCTCACCTCTCCCAGATGGTGCCACTTACCAGGCCCAAGATCTGCCAACAGGTACCTGGCTGCTGCTCAAGGGGGAAGGCATCCTCCAGGGAGGCTCACTCATCTAAAGACAAAGCCTCTGAGGCCCACTTGAAACTTCCCAGAGACCAGACTCACCTCCCACAAGCAACTGTCCCAGCTACCCTTTCAGGGCCTACTCTCCTATGGGAAGCCGTCATGGAATGGCCTGGATCAAGATGCCCCTCCCAATGCCAAAAGAGCCTAATAGAGGCTCCATCCCAAGTCTCAAAGCAAGTTAATGGCTCGGCCCAGAGAGGACCCTTGGTACAGTGACATATTACGTTTATCGCCATGAAATTGAGCTAAATCGTTTCAAGACCACATGGCCAATGACAGCCTACTTCACAGATTCTCGCTTGCTCAAGGCCTGTCTGCCCCACACCAGACAGCTGCCTCTGCTCTCACCACCCATTCTCCTGAGCAGCCCCTCTCTAACCCCACCTGACCCTGCAGTCCTCTTCATGCTGGGAAGCCTCCTATGACCCTGGCTCTCTTTGTAGCAGCTGCCCACAGGCCCCTGCAGAAGCTGTCCACACCACCACCAGCACCCACATCCCACTGCATTCACACGCCCCTCCCTCCTGGCGCCAGGCTTAGCCCAGAGCTGATACTGGTCATGTGTGTTGGCCAAAGGGATCTACAAAACCATGGGACCCCTGTCTTTCACCATGGGAGGGCAGAAAAGGCCTTGACCTCCTTCTTTTTGCACACCTTCAGTGACAAGGAACCCATCACCTCCTGGGGAATCCTGTTCCCGCCACCCAGGGGCCGCTCTGAAGGCAACTAAGAGACTCTGAGGGATGGAGCCAAGTTGATCTCTCGTGGTGGTCCCAACCTCCACCCCAGTGGGGCCAGCTTTGTCCGTGGACAATGATGGCACCATTCCTTCAAGTAGTCACACCCAGGATGGAGCCACTAGCAGACGCTTCCCCTCCCTGAGGTAACCACACTCTCCTCTCTGGTTACATTCCTCTGGACATCCCTAGGATTGGAGGCTCCATGCTCCAGCTGCTCAGGACATGTATGATTCCCTCGGGCCAGAAGCCCCCCTCCTCTAATTCTTCCTGTAAACACCCTTCCCCTCAGCCACACAGCCACCTCCTCAGAGAAGCCAGGTGTGAGTTCCCCGTCTCGGGGTCCTGCCCTGGACGGGCCCTGGCCCCGACGGAAGGGATCCCCTCTTTCTGCAACACTGTGGGATGACCCAGAAAGGAGGAAGGGGAGGAGGTGGAGTGGAGGACAAGAGCAGACAGGGAGGCAGGAGTGAAATGGCAGAGATGCTGTGGGAGTGAGGGTGAGAGGGCCATGGCTCCTGATGAGGCCTGGAAACCTTGCCGCATAAAGGTCAGCGGTGACCTTGGTCAGGGCCTTGTGGTGAGTGATGGGAGGGCTGGGAGCACACTGAGGACGCAAAGGATGGGCAGGGCTGGGCGCAGGGGTGAGAGAACAGATAGTGTGTGTAAAAGAATAGGCCTCAGGAGGTGGGTTTTTAATGGTGTGAGAGATCTGCACTGTTCAGATGCTGATAGGAAGAACCTGGAAGTGGAAGGTGGCTGTACAGACAGGTGAGTATGTGTGAGTGGCCAGTCAGGGTCCAGGGAGTGGGGCTCGGGGGCTCGGGACTCTGGCAGAAGGACCCAAGAGAAGAGGGAGCCTCTGCCTTCGGATCAGGGTTGGGGACACAGATGCGGTGCTGGGAGGTGACTGGTTTCTACTGTCTCCATGGAGGAGGAAGGTGAGCCATCTGCCCAGAGAGAAGGCTGGGGGCAGGAGGGGAGTGATGTGCAAGATGGTGAGGTGCTCTCCCAACCTTGGCGGGGGGCTGCGGGGTGCTGGGTAGGGAGGGCAAACGGCTGGCCGGGCAAAGAGAAGCCGAGGCCAGCTGTGCTGGTGAGCAGCACGTCTGGCAGCAGGGATCACCGCGCAAGGCCGGCTTCCCCAGCTTTGCTCCAGGCTGTGGAGGTGGGGGAGGGCGCCTCCAGGCCAGAGGCTGCTGGGATTCCTCCAGGGCTGGGGGGCTGCCAACCAGGGCGGGACCAGAAGACGGGCAGCCAAGAGAGCTGCAGATGCTGGCAGAAGAGTGCTCAAATGATGGACCAGGGAACCTCAGCTGGGGAGGGAGGAAAATGAAGACAGAAGGGGCAGCAGGGGAGGAAGCAAGGCCCAGTGTCCTGCTAAGTCCGGAACCCGCGTCCCACAAGGGACTGAGAGTGGGCTGGAGGGCCTGACTCGGCGGGGGGCTGACTCAGCGATTTTGGGGTGGAACAGTTCCAGTAGTGACATGGCCTTGGGTAGCCATCGGTGGGGGCGGCTGGAGTGGAGAGCAGAGGAGTGGGTCACTGGAGATGACGAGGTCATAGAACGAGCAGCCACAGGCTCAGACAGGCTGACACGTGGCTGCTGAGCTCTTCCTGAGTGAGGGCAGGAATGAGGAGATGGGAAGACTTAAGCCACGATCACCCATGAATGGAAGGGGCGGGGAAGTGACGGCCTGCCACAGGATAGTGCTTGGCTGCTTTAAGCACGCTTGCTGCTTGCAGCCAACCTCCAGCAAAGAGCTGGCAGCTGTGCGGCCTCAGTCACGCTCGGAGCCCTCTCCAGTTTCATGGCCTGGCAGGCTGCGACCAAGCCTCTAAGGGTACCAAGAAAGGCCAGGAGCTAGCTGCACAGGCAGGTGGCCAAGCGGGCAGTTAGATGGATGACAGCTGCCCTCTGACCACTGGCATGGGTCAGGCCTCCTCTGGCCAGCCTAGCTGGCAAGGCCAGAACATTCATCAGGAAGCTGAAAGAGCCTTGTGCAAACAAGGTGAAGGCTGGGCTCTGGCAATACATGCATTGCTTCCTGGTATGTCCCCAGCTCTGGCCTTGGGGCAAGGGATACCGCAGGCCCAGGACAGGGGGCTGACTGACACATGGGACGCTCCAGCGTGACCCCCAACTCAGCAGCACAAGACATGCCCCATCTCTGGCCTCCCGCCCCAGAAGGACCATGTCATCTTGTCTGTACCTTGACCAGAGCCAGGGAGGTGCGATTACAGGCCCAGCCAGGATAGCAAGAAGGCCCCAAGAAAGGAGACCTGTGGCCGGGAAAGAGACTGCTTCCCAGCCTGGGCAGGTTCCCCGAGCCTTTCAAGGGTCACAGCCTGTGGCCTCCACCCAAGGAGGGAGCCCTTCTGCAGAGCTGCAGCCCCTCCTTGAGGAAGTGGATCTTGAGTAAGTGGCTTCTCTTTGCTAGGGGTGAGAAGCAGGGCAGGCAGGAAGCACCGAGCCAGGCAGGTGTGCCAGGTGCCAAGAAGGCGGGTGGGAGCACCAAAATCAGGGAATGGTAAAAGCTCAACAGTGCCCAGAAGAGTACCTGGAAATGCTTCCCCACAACACACACTCACATACTCCACTAACACAGCGCACACTCATTTAAGCTAGCCACCAGTCACACCTCTGGGGCCATCTCTTGGTTCACCAGGCTTGGTTCCTGGCTCCTGGGCTATCCTGGCAGAAGGAGCCTCTCTAGCTCCGTTTCCACAGGCATACCTGGCAAGCAGGGGCTGCCTCATCCACGTGCCCCTCCCCCTCAGCCTGCAGGACCTAGGGGCCTTTCTTCTGCTCAGCTTCTCCAGGAGCTTAGTGGAGGCAGGGCTACACCCAGCGGTTAGACAGTGGGGAAGCCAGGCAGTCAAGGGTCATTAAGCATGGGGACCTGGGGAAATGGGAAAGGCAGCCAGGTGTTCAGCCTCCCCCTTCTCCCTAAGACCCAAGGCCATGGACAGAGAAGATGGAGAATGGGCCTCAGCTCAGACAGGGCCAGAGGGCCTGACTGGTGCATTCCAAGAACCTGGCTCTCCAGAGCTCCGCCCATGCCCTTAGCCCTGACCCCAGGATGGGAAGTGGGGACCTAGCAGTATTCAGTGTGCATGCTGCAGGGTGAGGGAGGAAGAGTGCTCGCATCATCCTTGGTCTCCCCACCCCAATCTCTGTAATGCCAGGGGTGCAGGGAAAAGGGCTTCATCCAAAACGACAGTGTGGGACACTCTTGCCTGCCCACCAGCTTCCCAGGCAGCAGTGAAGTGGCTGGTGGTGTCCTGGAGGCCCAGGGTTGCCGAACGGCCAGCGCAGCCACACAGCCCAGGAAGACCCTGCGGGCAGCTGGCCTGAGCCCACGCTAGACCAGCTGCACCAGGCGCAGCTATGCTGCCCAGAGGGACGGGAAGGCACTCCAGGGCACACTTACGTAATGAAGTCCAGGAAGCTGGCGAGTGGCTCATAGGCGTGGTTCCTCATGTGGCGGAACTCCACCACCATCTTCTCCTTAAGCCGGTCATCAATAACTGACACAGTCAGTGGCGAGGCCTCATTGGCCAGGAAGTTGCCGTAGTCAGTGCTCTGCAGGTGCAGCTTCAGGTCTGAAAGCCAAGGCAGGGGGTGGGGGAGTGAGGGTTGCCCATGCTGAGCCTCCCCAGCACCCCAAGATACCATCCCCACCCGGACTCTGGGCCCCAGTCTCTCCCCTAGAGTTGTGGCCTGCTGCTACCCTGACCTCGTGTCCCCGCCTTCACCTCCCTGTTGGCTCAGGGCCTACTCCAGGGCAGTCAGGCCAAGGCTCCAGAGATGTCCCAGACCCTTGGGCCATGAGCCAGTACACTGGGCCTCAGAGGCCAAGCACAAGTAGAACAACTGTTCCTCCAAAGGACAAGAAGGCCTGGGAAACCCCAACCCCGGGTGCCATTTACAGCCCATTGCCTTTGAGGCCCTTCTGTATGGTGGGCTCTGGGATGGCCTTAACCTAGAGCAGGGTAAGACGTGGGCCCTGCCCTCCAGAGCCTCAGGGCTAGAAGAGCAAGCCAACACACCTGGGCAGAAACAATGCATATAAAATAAAGGAGGCAGGACTTGAGTGGACACCAAGATAGGACTGAGACGATGAGAGAACATGCCAGGCTGGGCCTTCCCTGTCCCTCTGCCTAGAAAGTAATGCTCTCTCCTCAGACATCCCCTCTTCAAAGACCTCTCCTGCAGCCTCACCACCCTGTCCCTTCACGTGTGCCGCTCTTCTTCGTAACACTGTTCGACCCGTCACAGGACCCGTAAGCTCCATGATAGCAGGGATCTGGGGCCACTGCAGTGTCCCAGGGCCTAGAACAGAGTATATTCTGGTGCGTTTTCATGCTCAGTAAATAACTGGGGAATGGACAAAAGTCTGGGGAGAGTGTTGGTGAGGACAGCAGGTGGGTTTAGTCCTGGATTTTGAAATGGGGGACACTGTAGCAGTGACAGCAGTACCAAGGACAGTGGCCAAGAAGGTACCCATATGTGCGTGCGTGCGTGTATGAATGCCCAACAGCCAAGGCCGGCTTCTGCTGTAAGGAATGATGTGTTTTCTGTCCCCTGGGGAGGCTGTCCAGGGGAGGACAGAAAGGGTATCACTCGTGAACATTTCCACAAGCCCCCCTGATCAAGCCTCCCTGTGTGTCTGTGGGCCTGGAGGGCCATGCTATCTGGGGCCACTTCAAAGGAAGGGTCAGTGTGGCACATAATTCCTTTGAAGTCCCTACCCCTGTACCCCATCAAGAGAAGAACGTTCCCAGCCTGGAGTCAGGGGTGCTAAAGGAGAGATGAAGGAGCAGGTTAAAAGGGGAAGTGAGAGGGAGGGAGGGGCGTGTGCGCCCCTAGCTGAGATGTCTTCTCCCTGCAGCTCTGGGTGGCACCCAGGTGGCCACCAGCACTCATGTCCTCTGTGGCTCCCGGGCCCTCACAGAGTAGACTTTAGCCTTGTGAGGCCTGCAGGAGGCCTTCACCATCTGCTGCTCTTGCCATCACCCTGCCACTCACATCTCCTTCTCTCCACAGCCACCCAAAAGTGGGACAGAACCGAGGGCAAGGTAGGGCAGGGAGAAGCCACCAGCCCCCTGCTTTACCCCATGGACCTTGCTGCCTTTGGCCCAGGAGGTGTGCACACTCCTACGTCCTCACCCCAGGCTGTCTGCCACGAGTCCCTGCCCTGGGTTCCATTCTTCCCCATCCCTACCATGGTCTGGCCAAGGCCCACCTATGCTTATACTAAGGCATGGGTGAGAGAAGGTGTTTTGCTCAGCGGCACTCAAGTTGTTGCAATGTTTAATTACCCATTTGGCTGTCAAAGAAAAATTCTTAGCCATAGCTGATGGTTGCTGGAATAGTCCATCACCTTGTATTCCTACCTCTAGTAATGGGCTTTATGTGCCAGATTTTAACATCCTCGACCCTGGAAAAGCACAGAATTCTTTTTAAAAGAAACATGGTTTTACTTGCACACAACTGATCAGTTTTGAGGGATCGTTAATGCTCTCGAAGTGGTTTTTGTGGGTGTAAAACAGAGAGTGAGTATATGAACTGATCCCTCTTACTATAGTATTGAAGTTAATATACTTGTATCTATCACACATTGTGACGCTTGAAAAACAAAGTGGGCAAGGGGTTCTGGCCAGGGCACAGCAGGTGCTCAAATCCCCACTAGGGGAAGCTGCAGAGCCGACAGCAGCTGGAAGCCGGGGCTGGAATGTGGTGTTCTGGGTCAGACCGTCTAGTGCGGTAGCTGCCAGACCAAACCTGTTCGTTGATCCACCCAGCCACTGCAGCCAGCGAGAGCCCATCTCAGTCGAGAAGACTCCTTCCTCTCTAGCTCACAGCTGGGCCTGGAGGCCAGGGCAAAACCCAGTCCCCTTAGCAGGGCCCCTCATGCCAGTGACCCCACTATTCTCTGGGACAGCAAGTCCAGGCCCTGGGCCCCAGGCCAGCCTCCTGCCTCCTCCCCTCCAAAGCATCCTTGCATGTGCTGCTGGAGGCTTCCTTAAATGCTGTCCCCCTAGCCTCAGCTCTCCGGCAGTGTGCCCTGCCTCTGCCTTTCTAAACAGGGCTTCTCTTTGCTGGGAAGGCGCGCTCCACAGCTTCCCCACTGCCAAGTACCCTCCACGCTCTCCAGCTCCCACTGACTGTCCATCCAATACACTGGTCAAGTGGGAGTCAGCACCCCAACACCAGGGGAAACCCAGACCCACTCTAACTGGAAACAGAGGGCTCCCTGCTGTGTACTTAGTCCCGTGCCAGGAGCAACATGTGCGCTGGACCTCCCAGCCATGCCCATTTCACAGACTTAGAAAAGAGCAATCAGAGGGAACATGAAACCTATACAGAGTCCCAGTCAGGTGTCGAGGGGCCGGGATGTGGATCAAACCTGGTGGATTCTGGTCTCCAGTTCTGGCCTCCTTTCCTCCCCCACCCTTTACATCCTTGACCACATTCTCCCACGGCCCTTGGCCCAGGGTGGGCTTTGCAGATATGGACCCAACTGCCTAGACAGACTTTAGTCCCAGAAAAGCGGGCAGGGGGCAGGGGGCAGAGGGCATGCTGGCCTCATGACCTTGGAGGCAGCCTGGACACTCGCTGCCCACCTGACATCATGCTCAGCAAGCCCCTCTGGTATCACCTGAGGCCACGTCTATTCCTAGAGAAGCCAGGAACTTGTGCATGTGAATGAGAGGGTCAAAGCTGAGGGGTGGGCTCTTCCTTGCCTGCTCCCACCCGCGGGGCTCAGCACAGGCCTGACAGCAAAGCCCCCGGGGCCTTGGCCCTGCGTTCTGCTGACGCTGCATCTGGGGAAGCTGTGGCTCCCAGGGGGGCTGGAGCACAGACAGCTGCCTGGTTTCTGCTGGCTTTTGTCAGATCGCGGCAAATCCGGGAGACTCTACTGAGAATCCTGCCCAAGGCCCAAGGAGTCTTCCTTACCAGGAAATTCATTTTTTAAAGGCCCCCAGGGATGATGTCAAAGGGCCGTTCCAGACCACTTTCCTTGGCCAAGCCCTGCGTCTCCCTGTGAACCAGGGAGAGGGGACAGCCTGCCAGCCAAGAAGGCGACTTGGAGGCAGGCAGGCTAGCCGATCCCTCTGCTTGGACCACACAGGGCTTCTGAACCAGCTCTGACCCTGTTCAAGCAACCTGGCGCCCAGAACCAGTTATGGGCAGCCCCAGGCCCTTCAGACAGTCCTCAGGGCTGGGAGGAGGCCCGCTGAACCACCCCCTCCACCACCACCAGCAGCTTCCTGCAGGCTCTGAGGGACGCAGAGAAAGGGGTGTGCCTGGGGGTGGGATCTAAACACAGGAGTAGAGGCCTGGAACTTGTTGAGAGCTTCGTGGGTGACCCAGCCACCCAGCCCTGGCCCAGCCCCCAAGGGCGGCCAAGGATGCCAGGGGCTCTGGGAAGGCAGGGGCTAGTTCTACTCTGTGCCTCGAGCTCAGCAGCCTGACAGCCTCGGTGACAGCCCCTGAGAGCCCCAGACATGCCGGGGCTGAGGCATGAGCAGTGTTCTGGTTAGCATACACTCAGGGGACCGCTCTGGTCTACCCACAAGCCCAGCTGTCTACCCCAAATCCTCCCATCCGTGGCCCAGCACCAGGAATGTCTGGCCAGCTTGGGAGCTCTCATAGCAAAAAGACTTCCTCAGAGGCTGATTTCTCATGTCCAAGAGGACGGTGCTGCTATCAGGAAGTTCTCTCTGCAGTCTGACCTAAACCCCTCCTCAGAGGAAGCCCCCCAACTCAGTTTCCCAGTGCCTCCAGCCTCCCCTGAGAGCTCTGGGCTTGCTCCTCAGCACCCCTCACCCCACCCAGGACCTTCCCCTACCACCTCTGCTTCCCAGGGTCGCCTGTCCCAATATTACAGTGACTCTCCCCACAATTCCCATCTTCCGGTGCCACTCAGGCCTCCTCACCACCATGGTGCCCTCTTGCTGGCCTCCTGCCCCACGTTTTGGCTCCTGCTCCCAAGACCACTCTCACACCGTCACTAGAGTGAAGTCGTCCAACTCCAGCGAGTCGTTGTCACCTTTACCCAGGGGCCTCTGTGGCCTCAGGGCTAGAGCCCTGCCTCCTCCCTACAGTCTGTGAGGCCCCACGCCCTCAACCCTAGCACCGCCCCAGCCTCAGTCATCAACTCTCTGCTCTACTGGTCCCATGCTCTCACTAGGGCGACTCGCCTATGATCTCCGTCCCAAGCGAGTGCTTCAGGGATGTCTACAGAATGCCCTCGGGAAAAAGCCCCTCAAGTGCAGGAAACAGGGCTGCTTCCTCAGCCAGAGGCCTCTGCCCTCCCTCTTCCATAGGGCACCACTGTCCGCCTTGAGTCTGCCCTTGTCAAAGATCATGGCCCTGGCTCCTGCAGGCTTCTGCTGAGCTCTCTGAAGTCCCCTGGGCAGGCTGCAGCCCCACCCACCCCGCACGGCTGTTCCTCCCCCGGCTCACAGCGTACACCAGAATCAAGCTGGCTCCACAGCTTCCCCGTCCCTTCACCCCCTGCCTACTCCTCAGCCCACGTCTTCCAGGTCGGGACCCCTCAGCAGCAGAGCCCTGGCCCCAGCTGACACCTCTGATGACCATCCAGCCCCTGATTAGCAAGAGGGCATGCGGACGCCTGGCCTGAGCAGCACTCCCTTCTCTGGGTGGGACAAAGTGTGGGCTTGGCAGCCAGTCCCAGCCAGGCCTTGAGCGGTGGCAGCTAGGCAGCCCCGTTCCCCATCCACTTCCTGAAACCCTTCCCAGATCCTGCCAGCCCCGAAAGTGATCTTTCAGGCCCTCCAGGACTCCCAGGGGCAGGCAGCACGTGGCCCTTAGAGCCCCGAGCGGGAGCCCCTCCCCAAGGGCCCCAGGGAGACAGGAAGAAGGGAGGGCCTCGGCCCGTGCCAGGGGGCTGGCCCTACACTGGCCCCGGGGCCCAGCAGGCACACAGGCAGTGCCTGGCACAGCACCCCGGGCGGGGCGGCCCCCTGCTCTCCACTCATCCATGGCCTCATGGCCCACAGAGGGGCCCTGCTGGCCAGCTGGCCGCGGCACAGTGTGAGAGGACAGTGTGTTCCCAGACTTCACTTCTGCTTTTCCAGAGGTCACTCAGCGATGCTCTCCTGGGGAGCTCAGGGGTTTTCAGGAATTGCGGCCCGCTGAGTAAAACCAGATGTGCAAATCTGCTCCCTAGAGCCCAGCATGCCCACCCTGCCACTCCCTTCAAGGGTGCTGGTGCCCCTCGGAGCTTGTTCTACCACGGCCCTGCACCCAGGTGAGGGGTCTACTCTGAAGAGACTGAACTGGCTTCCACCTCCAGGGCTTGTTCTGCCCCAGATGCTCTCTAAAGCTGCAACTTCCAGGGGCTCAAAGCAGGCAAACTCGGACAGATGGACAGATACAGACAGATGGCCAGGCTGATGGCCCAATGGAGCCACAGCCCCGCCTCAGCAAATGTGCTGTGCCTGAGTCTCCTCCCCAGGCTCTGGGGGTGGCTGAGACCTCTTCTTCGTATCAGCTCCAAAGCAGATGTGTGCACTGGCTGGCTCTGCAGGGTCAGAGCACCACATCTGGAACTCCCAGAGTGGGAGCCACAGCACGGAAACCGTTAACCCGGGGTCTACCTGGGACCCGCAGCACAGACTAAGCATCCTTTTCACCCCCAGACCTCTGCCAGGGCCCAGCACAGGCCCCCTCCCAACCTCACGTAACACCAACCAACCCTGAGTTCCAGCTCATCCTATCAAATGCCGGCTCTTCCTCCACTCCCTCAGATGCCGCCTGCCGTTCCCCTTCCAGAACCTCCTCACTGCCCACCCCTCCACCTGAGATGCCCATGGTTTCTTGCCCTGGCCAGTACAGATCTAGCTATCAGCCATCAGCTGATGCATGCCGCAGCCCCTGCCCCCTGCCCCGCTCTGCAGCCCAATTTTGCCAGATCACTGGTTTTGGACATTGCTCCTTAGGTGGCTGAGTGGGGCAGGGAAGTGAGAACCTGAGCTTTGGAGCCACAGTGACCTGGGTCCAAATCCTGTCCCACAGCTTGGCTCTGAGCAGCTTGTGGATCCCTCTGGATCCAGGCTCCTGGCCAGTCACCTGGTGAAAGGCTGTGCGGTGCCCGCCAGCCAGGGCACCAGTGACAGACGCTGAGCAGAGGCAGTGTTAGAACGGAGCGGTATGCACATAGTCCGTCCCTCCAGGCAGACAGGATCCCAGCCAGAGTCTCTTAACCAGGACCCTCAGCACCAGTCAGGTGGTACGTGTTCTCGGCCCCAGCCTATTGCTCAGGCTGTCCTACTTGGTACTCTGATGAATGCCCCTGCCCTTCTTCCCCATGGTCTGTCCCGACCCTTTCCATCTGGCATATCCTCCTCCTCACTGTAAAGGCCATGGGGGGCCTTGTGCAGCATGAGCATGCAAACACACAGGCCCCACTCTGCTGTCTCCGATGGAGGGAGGAACAGAACTGGCTCAACATCTGGGCCTCCTGTCCCCAAGCCCATGTCCCACTTCACCTACTAGCAAGACAATATAGAGCTTTGGGCAGCCCCGCAGACCTGGACAGAGGCTAGGACCCCAGCCCGCACCACCCACCACACCCTGAACTGCTGTCCTGGGGGCCTTGGGAGCAGGCAGGAGGTGGTGTGGCCAACAGGCAGCTCCTGGTCCATGGGAAGCCCCCAGGCTGGCGGGCCAGCAGTCTCGGGAAGAACCTGGAGTCCACTGCTGGCAGGGCCACATGCAAGTTACTGTGTCTCAGTTGGCGTGCGGCAGGGCCCCTGCAGGGAAAGGACAGAGAGTTCTCCTTCCATGGTCCCTGGACCACCGTTTCGTTTCGTGTTGGAGGCCCTTCAGTGAGGTGAGGCATTCACAGAGGGGGATGGGACTGATCCACAGAGGTGGTCCCGCGGACACCAGGGGCCCGTGGCACCGCTCGCCAGCATACCAGATACACGGATCAAATGGGAGTGTCACTCCCCATGTCCCGGAGCAGCAGGGTGCCCGACCCAGCTTTACTACCCTTCTCTCTGCTCTGAGACAGGTGGCAGGTGGTGGCAGAGCCACATTTAATTACCCTCATGCTCTTAGGAACACCTCGTCCCTGCAGCTGGGAGAATGAAAGCATCCCTCATATCCCATGAGGAAGTCAACCTATCCAACAGTCAGAAGGGTGCCAGGCAGGTGACAGTCCCCTGTGCCAAAGGGAGGGGCAGAACTGGTTACTGCTGTACCCAGGGCAAGTTCCAAGAAACTCTCCTCTGACTGAGCGGAGATCCGCCTGGATATCCCCTCACCAGAACATCCCCACCCAGGCCCTAAGGCTCCACAGGACTGGCCTGTCCCAGGAGACACAGGGCTTAGAGGGCAGCTTGCCTGTTTCCCTGCCACAGACCAGCCTGAGAACCAAGCAGCCCAGCCTCGCCCTGGGAGGCGGAGGCCACACCTCAGCTGCTGCCCTGCACTTTGACCTTGAACCAGCTCTTTCTCTCTCTTTTTTTTTTTTTTAAAGATTTTCTTTATTTATTTGACAGAGACACAGCGAGAGAGGGAACACAAGCAGGGGGAGTGGGAGAGGGAGAAGCAGGCTTCCTGCAGAGCAGGGAGCCCGATGTGGGGCTCGATCCCAGGACCCTGGGATCATGACCTGAGCCGAAGGCAGGCGCTTAACGACTGAGCCACCCAGGCGCCCGAACCAGCTCTTTCTTGCCACCACAGTTATAGAACCTGCAGGTGGGAGTGGATCTGGGGCTGCGAGGAAGAGCTTTTCATTTTACCAAAGATGTGAAGTTTGCCCGGGTGTGAGTGAGAGAGGTAAAGTGGTCCGACATGGCCAGGTGCCAGGCAGCCCAGGCAGGGCCAGCTGTGGCGGTGAGCTTGCTCAGAAGCTGGCCCATGCCCGTGTCTGGCTCCCGGGCCCACGGGCCTGCACCGCTGGAGCGATCCCGTCAGCCCTGGATGCTGGGCTTCTGTTCTACATGCACAGACCTCTGGAGGAAGGACGCTAAGGAAAGCTGGAGCTCACCTGGATGGGGACAGGGCAGTTTTAGGGCCCCCAGTGGCTACTATTCACAGTGAGATTAAGCCAGGTCAGGCTGGATCCTGGCTGGAGCATCCTGCCAGCTCCGCAAGGCCTCGAGCCAAAGCTATGGAAATACTCATTTTGCTTAGACTTAGGCCGTATGGCTGGGCTCACTGGATCAAGTCTCATTTGGGGCTATGAGCCATGCTGCTTTTAGCACAAAGTCTCATTTACTGCAGCTTATAGAAACTGGACTGAACAGCCCAGGCTAGAGGCAGAGTTGACCCATCCCATACCCATGACCAGCAGAGCCAAGAGGCTTGGGCCGGGCAGGAAGTGGCAGGAGCAGTAAGCATCCAGGCTGATCCTGTTTAGTACCCTCAGACCCATTTACCCAACCTGCTCAAGGGCCTGGCAGGACACGTACAGGGTAGGCAGTAACATGCCAGACTGAGCATGACCCGTCCTGTGGACTTGGGCCAGCCCCTGGGATAGATGGGTCACCTGCTCAGGGAGCCTCATAGCAGAGGCTAGGTCCCAATGATAGAAGCCAATGGAGAAAGGGGGTGAGACACGGAGCGTGGGCCAGGCCTGAAGGATAACATTCCAGGACCCTCACTTCCCCCAGGCCTTGCCACAGGGTATCTGCCTCGGAGCCTAAAGGGGTTAAGTGGGTGGGGAGGATGGGTGAGCTATAAGCCATGCCTTGGCTGCCTTAGGGCCCTGTGTGCTAGGTCATGTGTTGCAGCTCATCAATATTCCTCAACTCCCAACCCTTTAATCTCTAAGCTAGATACCGTGTGGCAAGGCCTGAGGGAATGGTGAGGGGCCCCCAAAGCAGGCTCTCTTGACCCTGACCACCACTTCCTGAACTGGGGGCCGGGCACACAGAGGCGTAGTTCAGGCATCCTTCAGTGAACATATGCAGGGATAAGAAGCAAACAACCAAAGACTGTACGGTGACAGGACAGGAGGAGCCAACACAGGTGTCCGGAGATTGGAAGCAAGCCCTTGGCCCTCACCCAGACCCAGTTTCCCAGGTAAAATAAGAGGGTTGGGTAAGGTTATCTCTAGGAGGCTGGCCGGCTCTGACATTCTCCACCCTGGTCAGGCCTAGATCACATCGACCCTTTACGACTCAGCCCCTAAGGGCCACTCAAGGGCTCAGGGTGAGTCTAGAGGCCTGGGTACCCACGGAGCAGCCTTGGCAGAACTGACAGCAGGTGCAGGGGAGGCCCGGGCTTGCGGAGCCTCTGAGCAGCCACCAGAGCAGGGGAAGGCAGGGAAGGTGGAGTTGCAACAGTGAGGACAGCAAGATAATTCCTCAGAGGGGAAAGCCCCATCTGCCAGCCACATGCAAAGCCTCAGATGAGGTGAAGGCCTGAAAAAAGCCGCTGCCTGAGTAGCCAAGGAGAGACAAGATCTGGGCAAGTGCCCAGGGCCAGGC
Source organism: Neomonachus schauinslandi (assembly GCF_002201575.2). Classification (NCBI taxonomy): domain Eukaryota; kingdom Metazoa; phylum Chordata; class Mammalia; order Carnivora; family Phocidae; genus Neomonachus; species Neomonachus schauinslandi. The sequence continues at coordinate 41,067,200 of NC_058418.1, forward strand.
CAGAGTTGGCCAGGAAAGCAGTGCCCAGCACGCAGTCAGGGCTGTTCCTCCACACACCCCCTTCCCCTGCCACAAGTCTGCCTGCCGCTCTTCAGGACCACTCAAGTTCCCAGGGGGGCAGCCCCAGTCCAGGCCCTCAAGCTACAGGGTGCTGGATGCAGAACAGCCAGAGCACGTGTCTGGCTACAGAACAGGAGCCAAACCTACTAAGTGGCCCTTCAGAGTCTTGATCTTCCCGCCTCGAAAAGAGGAGGAAGGCCAGCGCAGAACAGCCAAGTAGGTGTTAGATGAGGCAGAAGCCAGGAAGGTCAATGGAAAGGTCCCCCAAACTGGGGTGCAGAGTGGAAGAGAAGAGTTGTCAGCCACCTGCTAACAACCCCTTTCCAGCATGACTGTGTGTACCTACAGAGTTTGGGGTGCCTACTTTGGACCTTTCCCAGAGTCACTCTACCCATGTGTACCTGTATGCATCCCCTAAAGTGCTGAAGGAGACTGGGAGAAAAGGAGTCTGTCCTGAGGATGAATCTTCCCTCTCCTGGAGGGACCAGGGCTGCCCGACAAGAGTGGAGGCCACGTGGGGAAGAGTGGTGCTTCTGGGAGTCTGGGAAGTATCCCGATCCCTCGGCAGCCTCAAACTCCGCTTGGACCCCTGGTTCATGGTGGGTACACTGTGCTGTAGCTACTGCTCTCAGAGCCACCTGCATGGCCCTGGCCCGGCGGGGGGGTGGGGGTGGGGGGTGGTGGGGGGTGAGGACAGCCTGATGGTTAAGGCTGGAGCAGGGTGTGCTCAGCACCAAGGCGGAGAGCCTCTGAGTATGTTCCCTGGCCTTCTCCTTCCCAGCCCAGGAAGCTGGGGCACAGGGAGGTGAGGACAAGAAGAGATGGACAGACAGGAGACACTGAGCCGTGAGTCCTGCTTAATCTGAGAAGGCCAACTAGGACTTGGGTGAGGGAGGTAGAGCCCAGACGGAGTCCCAAGGGACGGTGGCCACAGGCAGATGCTGTGCAGAGGTGAGGAGAGGCAGCCTGGCTGACTCACTAGCTCGGTCAGCCACACACCCCTCCCCGGCTCTCTCCAGCCCAGCGGTCATGGCACACCCCCTTGTGGCCACAGGGAGGATGGCTTTGTAGACAGCGAGGGGGTCCACTCTTCCTCCCTCCCTCTCAACACACCCCTCCAATCTAATCCCTGCCTCAGATTTCTGGTCCCTATCTCCCCCCAGCCAGCGATCCCTGGGGGTGGAGGCTGCAGGCACCCACAAAGCCACACAGGAATGTGTCGTATAGAGCAAGCAATAGGCCCAAGGTAAACATGAGTCTGGGAAAGCCAGAATGGAGACAACGTGGCCTTGAGTCTGGTCAGGAGGGACTGGTGGGTCTTGCATCACTGAAGACAGAGCCTGCTGAGGAGCAGGACTAGAGAGACCGCAGAGGAGGTGTGGCCATCCTTAGTCCCCTACACTCTTGCTTCCCAGCTCAACCAGACCTTCCCAAGTCTCCAAAGCCCTTGATCCAGCTTTCTCCCCCACCCCTGCCCCTCCTCTACCGCCTAATGACATATCTAAAAAAAGCAGGCACGGGCATGCCTGGCTGCCTCAGTCGGTAGGGCAGGCGACTCTTGATCTCTAGGTTATGAGTTTGAGTCCCATGTTGGGTGCAGCGATTGCTTAAAAATAAAATCTTTAGGGGCGGGTGCCTGGGTGGCTCAGTCGGTTACGGCTCACGTCATGATTCCGGGGTCCTGGGATCAAGCCCTAAGATGGGCTCCCTGCTCAGCGGGAAGCCGGCTTCTCCCTCTCCCTCCCTGCCCCCCACCCCAGCCTGCTTGTGCACACGCACGCATTCTCTAACAAATAAAATCTTTAAACTTTTTAAAAGATTTTATTTATTTATTTGAGAGAGAGAGAGAGAGAGAGAGAGCATGCAAGGACCCTGAGATCATGACCAAAGGCAGCAGCTTAACCAACTGAGGCCACCTGGGCACCCCTAAATAAAATCTTCAAAAAAAAAAATCTTGAGGGGCACCTGGGTGGCTCAGTCAGTTAAGCATCCAACTCTTGATCTCAGCCCAGGTCTTGATCTCTGGGTGGTGAGTTCAAGCCCTGTGTTGGGTTCCATGCTGGGTGTGGAACCTACTTAAAAAAACTAATCTTTAAAAATTTTTCAAAAAGCAGGTGCTTAATAACCCAGAAACAAGATAATCTCTGACACGGCACACACCTCCAGGACAGGGGCCTTAGCTTTTCCTCCCCTGTACACCAAAGCCTAGTCGTCTGCCAGCACCAATGCTGAGTCGTCCCTCATCTAATCATATAAATACTTACTGTGCGTTCACTCTGGCTAGGCACTGTGCTGCTGAATGCTCACAGCCTGCAAGGGATTTCATTTCACAGGCGGGCAAATGAGCTTTGGGGTATTAAATCACCTGCTAAGCATCACACAGCTGGCCGGAAAGGAAGCCATGGTCTGCCTGATGCCCCACCTCACACAGAACTCAAGAAGGGTCCTGGTGACCCAGGGGGACCCTGAGGCTCCTGAACCGGAGCAGGCAAAGATGGTTTTATAGGAGAGGCCACTACTTCGTGTCCTCACACCTGTTCGCTCTGGATGCAGACCTTCTAACAAGCTGCAGTGTGTCTGACCGCTGAGCCCAAAGCACAACAACAGCTACGAGGTAGAAAAAGGGTGTGGGGTGCTGTAGCAGGCACCCCGACTACAGTGGGGTGGGCAAGTGGGCAGCCTGACAGGGGGCCAGGAACGAAACTATCCGAAGCGGACTTGGGCTCCCAGGGACAACAGTTCTTTGCATCTGAAGTCCAACAGCCCTGATGTGGGAGAAGCTCTGCTATGCTCAGTGTGTGCCACCAAGAAAGCAGGAAAGGGAGACTAGTACATTCCAGAAGGGTTCCGTGCAAAATATTTAAATTAAGATGTTGGGGCCTTTCCTTCTCTACCATCCAGAAACGCTGGCCACCCAGAAAGCCTCTCTTCATGGGTCTTGGATGGCTCACATCTGCCGATTCGGAGGCCACCGCAAAAGGCCCTACCTACCTAGGCTTGGGTACAGTCACTGGCTCCACCTCAGAAACCAAGCCCAAGAAATCACTGAGTAAAATCCAAGAAAAAGTGTGTTATCACCCAGCAGGGCAAGTTCTGACGTGACCTCTGGGGCAGGGCTTGTGAAACAGGGGCTATCAGGTCCTATGCTAAAGTCTATACCCGCGCAAGATGTAATCAGGGAAGGAAAAGCAAGAAGCGGAAGGGGGGGGGCGGTGGCGGGGGGAGAAGAAAAGGGAAAGGTGGCCAGGTGAGAGGTGAGCAGGTGAGCTTTACCTGAACGGGAGCCCAGGGGTTCTGGCCTGGTCACCAGCCAGAGGTGTCCAGCCCCAGCCTGGGCCCTCAAGTAATCCCCTGGGCTTGAGTCTTCAGGTATAAAGAGAAGGGGTGGGCGCCTGGGTGGCTCAGTTGGTTGAGCGACTGCCTTCGGCTCAGGTCATGATCCTGGAGTCCCGGGATCGAGTCCCACATCAGGCTCCCTGCTCAGCAGGGAGTCTGCTTCTCCCTCTGACCCTCCTCCCTCTCATGCTCTCTGTCTCTCATTCTCTCTCTCTCTCAAATAAATAAATAAAATCTTAAAAAAAAAAAAAAGCAGCTTGGATTATTAAAAAAAAAAAAGAGAAGGGGCTTGATGGGGTTTCCCTAAGACTCAGACCGGCCCTAGCAGGCTGTGAACCAAAATCTGGAAGTCAAATGTCCAGGGTCACCAGCAGAGGTCCCATTGTGGATGGCTGTTGGGTATGAGTAGCTTTTCTTGCATATCTATATGTTCTAATTTCCCTCGTTTTACATATCTTTATCAGATGTCTTAAATTATCAACTATTTGTTCACTGCAAGAAATCCAAAGAGTACATAAAATAAAAACTGCACATATTCTCCTCCCAGCCTCTTCAATCCCTCCCTCCAGAGGCTGCCATCCATTTTAGACCACATGGTGTCTAGGCTTCCAAACACTTTTCCATGTGCACACAGTATTCTACTAAAGTGGGAATATATTAACAATATATTTTTACATCAGTCCTTATAGAACTTCATGCTTTTGAGCACTTGTATAGTATTCCACTGTAAAGACAGACCGTGGTTTATTTAACCATATGCCTGTCAATGAATATTCTATTGGTTCTAACAGGCTGCGGTTACGAACAAGGCTGATGTGAACATCTCTATACGTGCCATCTTGTGCTAATCTAGAGGGACACAATCCTCTAAGTGGGGCTACGGGGACACAGAGTCCACATGCATGCAATGTTTTAACAAAGTGGTGAAAATCTGTCCCCCGCAAGGTCCACACTGAGTCACCCGTCCACCAACTTTACTTTTGGGAATTAAAAAAATATAGACGTTTATTCAAAAACAAAAACAAAACCCTCCCACGCCCAGTCATGCAGGAGAACGCACGGCAGGGATTATAGGGGAATCCCTGTGCCGCTTGCCAAATTAGGCTCCATGCCAGGTGTCCTGGTCAGAGCACACCTGTGTCCGCTTGGCCTGTCCTTAAAGCTTCTCTCCAGCCTCCTGGCAGGACTGGGCTTCTAAGGGAGACTTGCCCTGGCTGCAAGCCTACAGATGGCCGAGCATGGGCAGAGATGCTGCCAGCGAGCCAGGGCGCTGCTGACTTCCAGTACCTTCAGTGCTACTTCCCCTGAACTCCAGGCCCACGCAGCCGCCTCCCTCAGACACTCCGATTCAGCACATCTGAGACAGAACACCTCCTCTTCCATCACCCCGTTCACACCCCAAACTGTCTCCTCTTCCGCTGGTCCCCACCTCAGAAGCATTTCCAGCACCCACCCAGGCATTTAGGAAGACAGAAGCCTGACTTCTGACGCCTCTCATCCCAGTACCGAATGAAAACTGGCCCAACCTTGTGGGTCTCACCCCCTGAGCTGGTGCCTGACCCAGTCCTTCACCTCCCCCCATGCTGGTCCTGCGCAGGTTCGGCCCGTGTTGTCTCACCTGGAGAGCTGGAACCGCTGCATGCCTCCAGCCTGGCTCTGCCTAAATCCATCCTCCAGAGCCTCAGACCAAGCTTCTAATGGCATCCTCCTCCCACCCCCACTCCCTTCACAACCCCCTCCCCTTCATCTACCGAGGGACCAAGTGCGAGCTGGCTCACCACAGCAACACCTCTCTCCTGCCCCTCTCAAGCCTCCACCCCCACTCTGGAGCCTCAGCCTCTTGGGCAGCAGCAGCAAGGTGGAGACGAACAACGAAGGTATTAGGTGGCCACGGTCACCACCAATGATCCATGCCACCCGATCCATCACTGGGTATCAGGGGTCTCTTCATTCATCGATGCCACCGCCCAGGACAATTGGGACAACATGGATCCTCAAACACCGAGGCGAAAATTTCAGGTGTATATGGGGCCAGGCTCTCATCGCTCAGAATCAAGGTGCTCGTTCCCTTTGATCTGCAGTGCAAACTCTCCCAGGTTATCACCTTCTGCACACTCTTCTCCCAATGCGCCCGAGCTCCTCTCTCTCTTGCTTGTGGCCAGTGGACTCTCAGGGCTGTGTTACCTCTTCCTTCAGAATACATCCGACTCTGAAGAATTTTGCACTGAGCTAAGCTCGTCTTCCTGTCCAAGCCACGGTCCTCTAACTTCAACTCACTAGAGTCTCCTTTGACCAACAAAATGCAATATAGGAAATAATTCCAGGCAAGACTATATACAGAAACTCTTAGACATTTCCCACACACTGGCCTTGATCTAACCCTAAGAATCTCTCCCTTCCCTTCCTTTGTTTGTTTTTTTTATCATAACATTCATCCCTCCTGAGCTGTGTCCAAGGCGCTCAAAGTCTTCATGAACCAGCCTGATGCACCTATCCATATTCAGCCCCTGTATGTCCCTGACATGTGTTCTATTCTCTCTTCCCAGCTCCTGAAGCTCCTTGGACACTCTATGACGTTTCATGTTTCCAAGACGATAATGCCATTCCTTCTTCCCACCTCCTTGGCCTGGTTGACTTCTTTTGGTAACAGCTTTACTGAGACATAATTCATATGGCATACAACTTTCCCATTTAAAGTGTACAATTCAATGGGTCTTAGTATATTCACAGGATTGTGTGATCATCACCACCATCAATTTTAGAACCCCAAAAAGAAGCCCCGTACCCTTTTACCCCACCTGCTCCCATCCCCCTAAAATTTACCTTGTGCCTACTATACATTTGATGTTGTCTGCCCATTAGACAGGCACACTTACCCTGCAGGCAAGACCTGCATGACATGTTTTCATTACCCATTCAAGGCCCAGCGTGGCGCCTGTCTCTCAGGAGTGACCATGGCGAGAGCAGCAGGCTTCCCTGACTGTTCACTTGGCACCGGGCCCTGTGCTTACACTTTGTACACATCTCAAAGAGATGCTACTAACATTTCCGACTGTACAGCTGAGGACAAGCGACCTGCCCAACGTCACGAAGCCAATAAGTGGCTGAGCTGGGTTAGTTGACCAGTGAGCTCTGTTCCATCTATATGTCATCTCTGCCCATACGCTCCATGCACTGCTCTCACCTTCTAGTCCCACTCTCCTCTCTTCTCATTAAGGTCATCACAACCTCTGAATGGCAAATCCAACTGAAAAGCTGTCTGACTTTATTTCAATCTCTTGGCTACGTTTGGCATTCATCACCCCTTCTTTTTCAGGTTCTCTGCTGGGGCTGCCCACCTCTCAGGGGGTGTCTTTCACCTTTTTGGCAGGACCCCTTGCTTAACTGGACCCTTTCCTGGGGGAGGGTCTCATCTTGAGCCTCTACTCTTCTGACTCTATGTTCCCTCTTGGAGGTAGCAGCCACACTTCTATCCTGATTCCCAAAATTGTCTACCAAGCTCAGACTCACTCCCGAGCACCAAAAATCACCTCTACGTTGCCACTCAAATGGCTCACAGAACCCTCAACCCCATTCTTCTCATTCTTTCTCTAGCCTTCTCTTCTGCATCATTTCACTCTGCCACCGACATGGTTGCCTACACCAGAGATGAGGACGTAGGCTTTTTTTTTTTTTTTTTTAAAGATTTTATTTATTTATTTGACAGAGAGAGACACAGCGAGAGAGGGAACACAAGCAGGGGAGTGGGAGAGGGAGAAGCAGGTCTCCCGCCGAGCAGGGAGCCCGATGCGGGGCTCGATCCCAGGACCCCGAGATCATGACCTGAGCCGAAGGCAGACGCCCAACGACTAAGCCACCCAGGCGCCCCACTTTTTTTTTTTTTTTTTTTTTTAAAGATTTTATTTATTTATTTGACAGAGAGAGAGACACAGCGAGAGAGGGAACACAAGCAGGGAGAGTGGGAGAAGAAGCAGGCTTCCCGCGGAGCAGGGAGCCCCATGCGGGGCTCGATCCCAGGACCCTGGGATCATGACCTGAGCCGAAGGCAGACGCTTAACGACTGAGCCACCCAGGCGCCCCGAGGACGTAGGCTTTGACTCTTCCTTCCTCCTCAGCTCCTTATCCAACCCCTCAAGTCCTATCACTTCCTCAAAGAGATGCTATTCATCCCACGATGATCCTTGCCCATGCCAAAGGCAAGCTGTCATCACCTCTGACCTGGATTACTTATAATACCCTGCAAGTTGTTCTTCCCACTTCTGGTGTGGCCCCCACTTCCAATCCCCTTTTCACACTGCAGGTGCACTCTAAAGTACAAGCCCAATAGTTTTACTCACCCATCCCCTCACTCAGGACAAAGCACTTCCTCTATGGCTTTTGCAATCCTTCAAGACCTGATCTCTAACTCTCCAGCCACACTCCTTGCCACACCACAGTTAGTGCTGAATGACTTGCCACTCCTGGAGGACATCATCCACCACTGCATCTGCAGTTTCATGTGACTGATGATTGGCCAAGCCCAGCCTGGAGTCTTGCTTTCTTCTTCCCATAAGAGACAGTCTCTTGTGAAAAAATGTTGAAATGCAGAAGGAGATGTTGTAATGAAAAGAACACAAGCAACTCAGAACGGAAAGGATAAAGTGTTCTGGAAGACAGCCACCATACCATACATGTGAGCCCTTCACCATGGTCCCTGAGCATCTAATTTGCTGGCTCTCCCCCTCCTGAATGTTAATTATATTTCTTTACAACAGAAAGAGATGTCTTGATTGGCCCCATTGTCAGGTAGAGCCTCCATTCCAAATTAGGAAGCTAGCATCAGCCGAATTGTGGCTGCATTATCCAGCTAGCCATATGCTTTTCTCTATTTTCTATGTTTCTGAGTAAGAAGAGAGCTAATCCATAGAAAAATCCTGGAAACAATGACCAACCCGGTAGCAATGAGAACACCTTAGACTCATTATGATCTCTAAATACCATTTTCCAATAAAAAGAACCAGGTTTCCTAAGAGAAATGAGGACTCTAGGTCTGGGTCAGGAAATGTATAAGATAAGATTAGAACATACTGTTATCTCCAAAGTAAGGAAAGCTCTCAAAGTCTACAGGATTGTGTCAAAAAAGACTCAACAGCCTATTGAATAAGCTCCCACTGGCCAAGGGATAATTTGAGCATCAGTAAAAAGATTAAAAGACAAAAATATATCAAAATCCGTATGTGCATTATGATACTATACCAAGAAAAAGAACAAACCTCATTAGTCCTCTCTGGGATTTTGGAGAACCAACTCATTATTTTGAAAACTGATAAATATAGGAAAGAATCAAGCATTTATCCTACCTCACTTATATAGACTGTATTTTAGGGTAACAAAGTGGTTGATTAGTGGAAGTTTCCTAGTATAGAAATATTCAAGGGGCACCTGGGTGGCTCAGTCATTAAGTGTCTGCCTTCGGCTCAGGTCATGGTCCCAGGTCCTGGGATCGAGCCCCACATCGGGTTCCCTGCTCTGCGGGAAGCCTGCTTCGCCCTCTCCCACTCCCCCTGCTTGTATCTCTCCCCCTCTCTTGCTGTGTATCTCTCTGTCAAATAAATAAATAAAATCTTTAAAAAAAAAAAAAAGAAATATTCAAGCTAGCAATCAAAGAAGGAAACATAGAATTAGAATATCACCATTTTGCAACACCTAATGAAATAATGATTCTAGGCAATAAATGTCAATGATTTCTTATGTCACAAAAAGAGAAACAACTAGACGTTATGTGCCTCCCAATGGAAGTACAAAATCACCTATTACATATTCTTTTTTCAAAAAAAAAAAAAAAAAGAACTAGAATCTAATCAAGCCTCTACATCTAACTACCAATTTACAGGAAAAACAAGGGATAGAGGAACATGTCCAACTATATGGCAAGGATGTAATCAGCAAAATTGAAATGGAGGGAAAATCCATAAATCAAATGACCCAGTTTCTTCAATAAGTAAAAGGAAAAATAAGAGAGACTAAGAACCTATATATTAAAAGACCTGAGATAGCATCAACCAGCTAAAATGTATGGATCATATTTGGATCCTGATTGAAACAAATCATATTTAAAAAATTTGAGATGATCAGAGAAACCTGAACACTAAATGGATAGTTGATGACATTAACAAACTATTGTTGTTTCTTTTAAAGGAGGAATAATAGCTTTGCGGTTATTTTTTTAAAAATTAGTCATGACCTTTTTCAGAGATATTGAAATATTTATAGCTGAAATTATGCGTTGTCTGGGATTTACTTCAAAATAATTCAGGAGTTGGGGGGTAAGTGGAGCTATTTATTGCAACAAGATTGATAATTGTTGTAATGACAAGAACTGATCATTGTTATAGTTACGTGATTATTACTTACAGATTCGTGATACTATTCCTTCTAATTTGTATATATCTGACAGCATCAGTTTGAAATAGTTTTAAAGAGGAAGGGAAAAATTGCTCTTAGGCTGAACCCAGGGTCAAAGCTAAGAATTGAGGCTCAGAACTATGGGAATGCCTGAAACACCTGCTTGGCTCACTTAAAAAGCCCAGGAGCTGGCACACAGTAGGCCTTTAGGAAGTGTTTCTTGAATGAGCAAACAAACATCTGCACATCAAAGTAGCACTACATATGCTCCTAATGCCTGAAATACATCCAACAACCCCAAATTTGGCAAGCCTTTGCGGAAGGTGGTGCTCCATACCATCACTTTCATGAGTGTCACCCTCAGTATGTAATTATATATTTAGTCTACTTTAAAATAACAATAACGGGGCACCTGGCTGGCTCAGTCAGAAGAACATGCGACTCTGGATCTTGGGGTTCGAGAGATTAGTTAAATAAATAAAACTTTAAAAAATAACAATAACAGCCACTAACACACTGACTCAACACTTGCAATGTGCCCAATCCATGCTAAGGGCTTTATATGAATTATCTTGTTTAACCTTCATAACCGGCCCTTGAAGTAGGTGCCATTATTATTACCATTTTACAGACGATAAAACTCTGGACAGAGAGGTTACGTGGCACAGAGCCATGAAGTAGTAAGCCCACATTTGTAACTTCTACGTTACACTGATCTCTTAACGTCTTCCCCCTGCCCACACTGACCTCCCCCACCGGATTATGAGGGTCAAGAGAACATCATTCAACAAAATATCTCAGCCCCTATCACAACGCCTGGCATAAAATAGGTGCTTCATAAGTATATGCTGGATGAATGAAAACATTCTAAGTGATACTGTATGATTTCTCTTTGTGTATCTCTGACCCACCTCATCTTCTCCACAATTTCCAGCACAAGACTCAGCCCCCAGGAGGTACTCTACATATCCAGAAACACTCAGAGTTAAAACGTGCTTTTGTGACCATCCAACTCTGTCCCCTCAGTTAACCAAAGGATAGGACCTCTCCAGGTTTTTTCTCCTACCTCTGAGTATAGACAATCAAGCAAGATGGACAATGGAGAACATATGAGCTTCGGAGGTCCTAAAAGACTGAGTTCTAGCAGAAGAGGTCAGTAGCAGATGCCCTGCTGGAGTGAGATTCAGGGAGGAAGGCCCGGGGTGTGGTGGAGGGTATGCATTTGCCCTTCCTTGAAGAACACACCCTCTGCCCAGTGCCCTGTGCCTTCTGGGAACTGTCCAAGACCTGAAACATCTTTGGAAATCTTGTCACTTCAGGACATACTTACAGATCTCACTAGGGACCAACGGCTTCCTTGGTCTCCCCTCCCCTCTTTCCTTTCCCCTGGAGATAGGGAAGCAAAAAAACACCCAGCAACAAAGGCCTCTGGTGTCATCTTCCAAGCAGCAAAGGACTTTCTGTAGAGGATAATGGGGTTTCTAGTCACTCCTTCTGCTTCTGGCTATCCCCAGCCCCTGAAAGTCTTGAGCATCTCCAGCATATAGGGTCCCAAGAATCCCAAACCCTATGTCAAGAAACTTCTAGGAAAATAGCACAGACAACCACAGGAGCTGTAACTGGGTGGAGGGGATAACATTCTAGTCTAGCATGATCACAAGGGGGTGCTATTGGGGCTGGGCCTTGAAGGGTGGGAATCACTGGGCTTCGTGGGGATGAGACGGATACAGAAGGAATGGCAGGTGCAATGTAGTGAAAGCAAGAACTAACATTTATCTAGCATATACTCTGTGTTCGTTGCTGGGCTAAGTGTTTATATATAAAAGCTTGTTGATATCTCACCTTATGAAACAGGGGATGACAATATACCAGATGAAGAATCCAAGGGCCCAGAGGTGTTAAATAACTTGTCTAAGGTAATCCAGTAACTGGTAATCCAGGGCTGGGATTCAGACTGATTTTTCCAACCCCAGGGTCCACCATACTATGTGCACCAAGAATTGGGGCGGGGCGGGCGAGACGGTTTGTGTGAGGGAAAGGACTAAGTGTAGAAGAGCAAGGGAATCCTTGAATGTGACCCTAAAGGTCTAGATGGGGTGCCACAAGGCAGGCCATGTGCTGAGCCGTGTTGCAGGAGGAATGGCCTAACACATTTATGGAGGATAATGGTGGAGGGGTTGCTGGGAAGATGGAACCTGGTGCCCCCAGAAGCTCTACAGGAGGAGGAAGGACAGGCAGCAGCATGAGTGAGGAAAACCTAGAGGAGAAACATTACCAAATGCCAGTTGGTAATCAATGGTGTTCACCTTCAGATTTAAGCAAAGAAAGATCTCCAGTCCCAGTCAGTCCACAAAACTCGTATTAAATGCCAACTGTGTGCCAGGCCCTGCCCTAGGCAGCCTCCCTCTGTTTCTCCTCCTTTTCCCAGTGAGGAAAACCAGGTTGCTGGCAGGCTCCTACAACTCGGCACCCTAAGGTGCTCTCCTCTTCTTCCCATCTCCACTCTCATAAGGCAGACAAACAGCTTTTCTCGGATGTTTATGTTAAACTCATAAAGTCCAGAATTCCTGCATTTTAACTTCAATAAGTTTTAAAATTTAAAAGTATTTATTTCCACTTTACTGGTCTAGCTTACAAGATAAACAATAACTTATTTTTAAAAACTAAATCCTCTTTTAACCTCAGTAAGTTTTTTTAAGCACTGGAATATGCTTTAATTAATATTCTAAAAAAGAAAAACACTGGAAAAGTGAACCCCAATAAGTTTTTGATGAGAAAATTTTCTCCAGAGGGCAAATCGTCTCCCACTCCAGCTACCAACCATGGAGCCAAAAGTACCTCTGCTCAAGGGTATCTCTTGAGGGTCAGAAATGGGAACTTACATCCCAACCACAATGCCCTTCGTGATCACCAGGGGAAGTGGGGACTCAGCGACATCTCTAAATCAGTAAATCTGATGCAGCTGTGCCTCAGGGAGCCAATCTTAGTTTGGAGCTGAAGAAAGGGGAACTTAGCTTCTCATTCTTGTGCTTTAAAAAAAAAAAAAAAATCCTGTTCCAACAGACAACCTTCTCACTGAGGAGGTGGGATTTATTAGCCAAATACAACTTGGCCTTGGAGGGCAACCTCTTGCTCTCCGAAATCACTGGCTTCAGGAAACTCTGCTCAGCCAGTGGTTCGGCGATGGGAGCAAACTCTCACTAGGCTGGCTCAGCAATTCCCCAGGAAGGTTCACCCCGCCGGCCAAGACTAAGAGACAGCGATCCCAGATGCCTTGGTGTATGTTGGGCGGGAAGCCGGGGACTTTTCCGCTTAGGTTCTCTAAGCGTTGCCACGGGGCCGTTCTTTGACTACGTCAGGGTAAAGAGGTTTGTATGGGCACTTCTCGCACCACCGATTAACCACTCTCGAGAGACCCTCTTTTTCAAACTATACGACAAGCATAAGGGGGGAAGAGGCGGCCCCAGCAGACGCTAACCACTGCGGTTCTAAAAGCCTTGGTTGCGTCTGGGCCCGTGCGGAGCCGCATCTGGAGGGAGATTCCCTTCCGGGGCGCCCGCCATCAGCCCCTGGATTCCCAGCAAGGCCTCTCAGGCCCTTCGAGAACCCCCGCCTCCGGCTTCCCCGCCCAGATCTCGGAACCCTCAGGCCCGGGCCAGTCTCTTTGCCGGCCTTTCAAGGCCCAGCCGCCCGGCCCCGCGGCTCACCCTCGAGAGTCTCGCACTGCACCAGATTGAGGTAGTCCGCCTGGCTGAGCACCCCGGCCTTCAGGCCGCGCACCAGTCCCTCCAAGTAGCCATTGTCCACGTTGAAGTAAAGCTCCGGGAAGAACGACATGGCTGCGGCGGGGGAGGCGATATCGGAGAACCCCGATCGCCCGGTGGACAGCTCGTTCCAAGATCAGCTGACTCGGCGCCAGCAGCAGGCTGTCAAGCGGGTCAGGTGATGCGCGAGCGCCTCACGTGACCACAATGGGGCGGGGCTCTGAGTGGCGCCCGGCTTCCGGTGGTTTCGTCCGAAAGCATTGCGCAGGTGTGGGCCCTCTGGCGCCTGCGCGACTAGGGTAGGCGTACCTCTCGCTACCAACTTGGAGTGTCTGAGGCCGGCCGCGTGGTGGCGCACGTGGCCGCGGGGATTCGATTGGGCCTTCTAGCTTTACAACGCCCTCTGGGTTAGCCGGCACCGAGGCGCAGGCCGAGTAAAGATGGGAGTGAGCGGTGCTTTTTATGCTTGGAAATATTCCAGACTGTTGAGTCAGTCTTCCCCCCGAAGGGAACTACTGTTCGAGGGGCAGGCTTCGCCGAGGTCACAGGTCGAGTTAGCTGCAAGCAGGCCCTGGAGCCTAAATCTTGCTGGCCAGCCAGGAGTTACAGCCCCTGTATGCACTGCGCGCTGCACCCGCATTTATTGTGCAAGATTCTGGAGGGCTGGAGCCCGGCCCTTCCGCCTCCCCACCGACGCCTAGCACCGTAAGAGCATGCATGTAAGTGATTCAGATGATGGGTAGCCTAGACCCTTGGGAAGGGGTGTGTGTGATTTCTTGGCTTGGCCGCAACCCCATCCCTACCGTGACTTCCATGACCTCCCGCCTCCGACGGCCACGTTCGAAATGACGCCACAGCCTTGGGGTTGGTCCCAGCCTTTATTCGCTACCCCGTGTACAGCCCCGACCCCGACGTCGGCCCACTAGGTACGGCTGCAGGGGTTCATGGCAGTACCCAGCTTGCGGCAGTAGCAGAAGGCGTTGAAGAAACGGCAGTAGCACGTGGCACATGGGTCGCAACATGGTACCTGGTGTCCCAGACAGGATTCATGCAGCCTTACGCAGCGACGCGGGGAGCGTGGCTCGCGGCCCTCCGGATCAAGTACCTACAGGAGTGAGGGAGCAGGACTGCAGGCATGGGCCTCTGAATGCAGGTCCAGGGATGTCACCTGCCTCAATGCAGGCAGGATGGCCACGGAGCATGGAGAGAGTAGTCTGTAGTATCACCCCAGGTGAGGGGGTCATGAGGTGGAGAGAGGGGCTTCTGCCTGATGTCCCTTCCCAAAGCCTGTGGTCGTCCCCCTTTTCCTGGGCAGTTACCTCTGCCAAGGCCTCGGCCTCCTGCAGCCGAGCTTCTTCTGACTGTTCTGCAGTTGTCCTTTTCAGCGAGGACTGTAGGCCCAGGCCTGGAACAGATGATGTGAGGGCAGAAACCCCTCCCTCCCCATGTGTAAAACACCCACCTCTGAGGCCTGGGACTGGGAAGGGGGAAGGAGGGCTCATACCCTGCAGGATACTTTGTGGCCAGAAGGTATCCAGGTTCCACCCAGCTCCACCCCTGCCCATACTGACCTGGAAGCTCTGGGAACTGGGCCTGGTCAGGCCTTCTGATGCCTTCCATGGGGGCCAGGCCCATCTGGGCCCCCTGCATGGGGGGCAGTGCCAGCAGCAGGGCACAGCTGAGCAGCACTGCAGGAAGCATGACCTGGCCAGCAGTAAGACACACCACTTAGTCCTTCCTCATCCTTGATGCACCCTCTAGGTGCCCTACCCCAGACAGAGACCTCCCAGAGGTCAGGAGTCTCTGCCCAACCAGAGGACTTACCTCTGCTTGCTGGATCCTTGCCTGGAGAGTTTCTGGCCACTCCGGCGCCCTCAACTTATATGGCAGGGTCTAATGAATGCCCCACACGTGACTGCCGCCTGCAACCAGGACATAAGGGGCCCTCCCCGGAGGGTGGGGGCACAGCTCAGGCCTCTCTCCCTGAAACCTGCGCTTTTGGATGCTCTATAAGAGGTGTGCCCATCTCCAATTTGGAGGTAAGGTCCCCAGGTGCCAAAGTTGGGGAACAAGACAGGGTACCCAGAACCCCCAAATTTCTACAGGACAGGGACCTGGGTAGGGGTGGGGAGGTTGGACAGGCAGGAACCATTAGCAGTAACAAGGCAGGCAGCCCGGAGATCTTAATTTAATTTGTGGCCCCAGAGATGCTCACTCAGACCCTGTGTGGCATGTTGTTTCCTTTGCTTCCAGGAACTTTGGTCAAGGGCATTGAAGAGGGTGATGGGCCAGTGGCCAGAGTGGGGTGCAGACTTAGACCCTGGGGGTTTTTTTTGAAGGGAAAAGGGAGGGGAGAAGCCCACTTAGCCAAAACCAAGCCCTCTGGCCTCCATCCCTAGTCCTTCCTCCCCTCCCCTTTGTCCCTCCAGGCTTCTCCAAGACCCCCACCCCTGCTCCTTCTCCCAAACCCTCTTCCGCCCGGGGTTCCTGGAAGCCAAGGAGGCAGAACGGACTGTTCCCTGGGTGGGCGAGCAGCTTCAAAGTAAAAAGCTTTCAGGCTGCCTGTCTCATTAGTGCTAATGGCTGTTGCCTTCCGCCCTGTGTTGTCAGGCCTGTGCCCACGCCTGGTCTCATCAGCACGAGGCCAGGGTGAAGACTGCCCCTCTGTGAAAGTGGGAGGACACACGGGACCCCACCTGCCCCTGCCTTCCCTCTCCCCTCTGGGGGACTCTTGAACACACCCTTGCCCATCAGGGAAAGGGGTACAGGCTGAATTACCTTCAAGACCTCAGTGTACAAATTGAGCTGCCTGAGACAGTAGGAAGATGAGGCTGTTGGGGTTTGCAGTCCAGGTTCACACAGGCTATTCTGCCCAGGACGAGGCCTGAGGAATTCCTCCCAGCAGCGGGTGGAAACCATATGTTGTCATCTGGCAGCCTTTGGCCTTCAGCACCAACAGTCAGTCTCGGGGTTCAGTTGCATGGGGAGGGGCCACTCTGCAGATTGTGGGGCTGTATCAGATTGTGGGGCTGTATTCTGGTATCAGGCTAGCGCTGGCCTCACTTGTGGTTGGCCCAGGAGTTCGGAGGGTCACATACTACTGCCCAGAGGGAGGAGGCTGGGGAGTGAGGGAAAGCCTCTCTAAGGAGGTGGTCCCAGGATAATCCAGCAAAGGGCCATCCCCGTTTCTCCCCTGACAATGCTACTAGCTATTTTGGTGACAAATAGCCACAAAGTGGACCTGGTGTCAAAGCCTCCCTGGCAACTGACATTGACCTTTCTTCCCCAGAGGCTAGAGCTGGGCCCCGTCGTCTACCCCAGGGCTTTCTCATCCCAGGGTGGTGCAGGGTGAAGGTGTCAAGCAGTAGATATGCTTCCATCTTGGTGGGGCCAGTGGGGGTTCAAGAAGGGCAATGCATCAAATGTACCCGAGGCACTTTCCCCAAATCCCTGGCCCCTGGCCCCATCCTCGGAGATTCTGGCTGAGGAGATGGAGGTGGGGAGCAGAGACTGCAGGTGGATTTTGGAAAGGTGCCCCAGGTGAGTTGAGGTGGAGGCTGTGAGCACTTGGCTGGGCCTGATCGGCATCCGTGCTAAGAACAGTTCACGTTTGGAGGTGGTGGGAGTGCTCATCCCATCCAGGCGCTCAGTGTCTGCTCATCTACAGAGCAATGACTGTTTTCCCCTGTGTGTGTGCGGGGGATGACATGGGCAGTGATGGACAAGGGCTGAAACCCTCCCAGGGGCAGCCCCGGTCCCTAGTCAGGTCCAGTGGGCAAGACAGTCGAAAGCACCACCCATCAAAACACAGTAGGATGATGAGAGAAATATAAATGTTGGCTATTTGATGACATTAAGTAATAATTGTTAATTTTTTAAGCTGTGATAATGGTTTTGTGGTTTCAAGTAGCTTTTTTTAGAGAAATATAATGAAGTATGTACTGATAAAATGATGTGAAGTAATCCAAGGGAGGAGGAATAGCAGGACATGATATAGATGAAATAAAGTTGTTCCGGGGCGCCTGGGTGGCTCAGTCGGTTAGGCGCCTGCCTTCGGCTCAGGTCGTGATCCTGGAGTCCCGGGATCGAGTCCCGCGTCGGGCTCCCTGCTCGGCGGGGAGCCTGCTTCTGCCTCTGACCCTCCCCCCTCTCATGTGCTCTCTCTCATTCTCGCTCTCTCAAATAAATAAATAAAATCTTTAAAAAAAAAAAAGAAAAGAAATAAAATTGTTCATGAGTTGGTAATTTGTTGAAATTGGGTGATGAATACACAGGCTTCGTTATCCCATGACTGCTATCCTTGTGTAGGTTTGAAAATCTTCATAATAAAAATTAAAAACAAAGAGAATTACCTGAAATGAAATGGGATAAATGCTTTGGTAGAAAAATGCCCCAGGAGCTTGTAGGACTAGGAGGGGCATCTACCCCAGCTGAGGGAGGAGCAGGAAGTTGGCTGGGGAAGGCTTTCTGGGAGAGGAAACTTTTACTCATTGATGAAGCTTGAGTAAGAGTCAGGGGTGGAGCCACACTAGGGACAATGTAAGTTTTCTGGACCCATGATTGGCACATGGTTTACCGAGCTGCCTAGTTCTACAGCTTAACACTGGTACACGCTCTGCTCCAAGCCTGGTTCCCACCGGACGAGCCCCAGCCTGTTGAGCAGTCAGTAGACGCTTTTCTCCCCCTTCCCCGACCCGCCCAGGGTCAGAGAGTTGGCTACTCCCAAAGTTGATTCAGTCAGTGAGTCAATCAGCAAACATCTAGAGCCACCTCTACATTGTATCACTGCTGTGAGTGTGCACAGGCTCAGACTCATAGCCTCATAGCCTCGTAGCCACAAGAGCCCAGGAGCTCTCCTGCCACCCAGAGGCAGTCCGGAAATCGACATTTGTTTATATCCTTTCCCACCCTGTCCTCCTGCCCTCCAGCACTGTGTCACCTAGCCCCCTCCCACAACCACTGAATTAGCCCAAAACATTGCCTGTGGGTTTCTGGTCATAGCTCTTCCTCTATATCTATATCCATATCCATATCTATATCTGCATCTCTATCTAAAGTGAAATTTCCGTTGACTTATCAAATTTTATTTGTTTTTGCAAATAACCAAATTTTGGCCCGATTTATCAAATTTTGTTACAATTAAGTTTCTGCCTTCCTACGATTTTCTATTTCCCTTGGGTTTGTTGATCCTTACATTTATCTTTCCTCCCGATGAACGCAGTTGCCTACAGCTAGTAGTGTATAAAAGCTCCCCCCCTCCCAGCCCGTTTCATCTGCTAATGAGTATAAATACTACGGGGGTGATTTTACTGGTCAGGAACTGATGTTCCCAGGATCATGCTTGTTGACAAAAAGACCTTCAGAAATGTTCTTCGCGTTGGATTTGGGAGACCTGGGGGGAGGCAGTGCCTACTTGGTGAGGCTGGGGAGGGACCCAAACGTAGGGACCCTGACTTCAGGGAGAGGAAGAGGAGAATGTAGTTGCTCTGTGCGGGAGATCAAGTATGAGGACAAGGAGGGGGGCTTGACCCGGACCTCTCCCCCTTTCCCTCCTCAAGGTAGTCCTCACCTCCAAGGGCACTGTTCCTACTTTGTCCAGAAGGGGGCAGCAGAGCACCCACTGGCTCTTCCAATCCAACTTCGTTCTGAAAACCAGACCCCCTCCCAGCACACTGCCCTTGCCCCTGTGGCTCATCTGTAGGACTTCCAAAAGGCAGAGGTTGCCTGGAGAGGTGTGGTCCCCTCAATTATCCGGGGAGGGGGAATCAGGATGGATGGGGGTTATTTTCAGGCTGCTGTCTTGAGCCCTAAGATGGGAGGGATTCCTCCATGATCAGGTGATCCTAGAAGAGAGAGTCATGTTTGCCGCCTGAATGCCGAATGCCAGCCCTTGCCATTCTCCCATTCATGCAAGAACAATTTACTGAGTGCCTGCTACATGAAAAGCGTTACGCCAAGGCTTCCAGACTTGGAGGGTAGGTCAGAGGCTGTGGTGTCCTGAAACTCCTGATTCTGAGGTCAGACAGGCTTTGTGGGCTTTCCTGCTGCAGTGAAAGTGTAGAATGGAGCCAAACCAAGGGAAGGTGGAGCAAGGTACAGAGATAGCTGATGGAGAGACTGCAAGGGGGCTCAGGCCCAGAGACACCCTTTACCCTCAGGCCTTACTCTAACTCCCAGTCCCCCCTCCCCCTACCATCCTCACTTTCAGTGCTGGAAGTGGGCCCTTCATTAGGGGTCCCCAGAACAACTGAGCTATGGCTGGAGTGTTTAGAGGAAATTTCACAAAGGCCCAGGGGTGCCAAAGACAAGTAGGCCCAGCTAGTCTGGTTCATAGGATGTGGCTTGCAGTCTGGGTGCTTGGGCCCTGCCGGTATGGCAAAGGCCATCCTAAACTCCAACCCCAGGCCCCTCTGAAGACATCTACAACCCAGCGTCAACTGCCAGATGCCTGCAGAGGTAGCCAGTCCTTCCTCTCATCTGCCAGGCTCCACCTTTCAGTGTGAAATATTCTGTTTCTGGGGGGGTTGCAGCACATCACCTTCTGTCTCAGGGTGATTTCTAACTGTCAGCATGTTCAAACAGGCAGACATCAGCCTCCGCACTCACAGGAAGCCCACACAGAGTGGTGAGGGGATTGTTCCATTCCAGGTGATGAGAGGACCCCAGAATTTAAAGATTGATTATTTATTTATTTATTTATTTAATTGACAGAGAAAGAGAGAGAGAACGCACAAGCAGGGGGGAGCGGCAGGCAGAGGAAGATGAAGAAGCAGGCTCCCGGATGAGCAGAGAGCCCAACGCGGGGCTGGATCCCAGGACTCTGGGATCACAGCCTGAGCCAAAGGCAGATGCTTAACTGACTGAGCCACGCAGGCATCCCGAGAGGACCCCTGAATTTTACAGGATCTCTGGGTAAGGGCACTTTGAGTCCCCATCAACTCTTCACAGAGGCATGGCACTGTTGGGCTGGGAAGGGGGTGCCCAGGATGTCCCCTTCATTGTTCCTAATCTATCCCCATAGAATGGAGCAACCCAACTCCCTGGGGATGTTCAGTGGCTCAGCTAAAGCCTGGGAACAAAGGTGTTTTCACAACAGGAACCGTCGGGCTACCTAGGAATGATTCTTATCCTAGGAATGACTCTTCTTTCTTTCTTTCTTTCTTTCTTTCTTTCTTTCTTTCTTTCTTTCTTTCTTTCTTTCTTCCTTTCTTCCTTTCTTCCTTTCTTCCTTTCTTCCTTTCTTCCTTTCTTTCTTCCTTCTCCACGCCAAGCATGGAGCCCAATATGGGGCTCAAACTCACAACCCTGAGATCAAGACCCATGCTGAGATCAAGAGTCAGATGCTTAACTGACTGAGCCACCCAGGCGCCCCAGGAATTACTGTTTCTGCTAAAGCCCCAGGAGCTGTGCAACCTGCTCATCCCTCCTGCCACTCGGGTTCTATGCAGGTAAGAACAGAGGCTACAGAACTCTAGATATAGGCATGGAGATGCTGCCTAAGGCCCTGGGCACAGGGCTGCACTGGTACCTGGCTTGACAGACTCAGGGTGAGCCCAGGGTCAGCTAGAGAAAGCAGTGAGAGCTACAGCAGCTCCCAGAGTCCTCTGGACCCCCTCCTTTCTGCTGTTACCCCTTCCCATCCCTTTTGCCTCCAGCTGGGAAGAAGGCCTGGGAGGTAGACATATAAGAGCTGGGAGAGGGTGGAGTCCCCCGGGGAGTGGTCATCTGGGGACGTTGGTTGGAAAGGATAACCTTCTTGCTTAAACCTCTGGAGCACAACTCTCACCCCAGCACCAAGGCCCAGCCCAGCATGTGAGGAGGAGCTCACAGGGTGCCCCTCCGCGAGCAGCCCTGCTGGCCACTTCCCAATTTTGCCCCAGTAGGCCCTGTGTAAACTGTCTCCACTAAGTCCTAGGTAGGGGTCCTCCTCCACATCTCTGGCCAAAGCCAGACTTTGTGTCAGGATCTGGCATAGAAGCAAGTTTTCCTCCCTACCTCAGCCCTTTACCTGCTACACGTTTATCCAATGCCTCACAGCAAGACTCCCATCCCATACATTTAATTCTCAGCAGAACATTGAAATAAACTATCCCCATTTTCAGAGCTCAGGCTTACAGCTTAAGTGACTTAGTTCTGATCGCTCACCTAAGAAGGGGCCGGCCTGCTTTCCTTTCCTCCTCGCATGGCTCTGGGAGTGTTTTAGAGCTAGAGAAGGATGGTATGTGTATGTGCACGCACAGGTGCACGGGGTGGGGGTGTGTGTGTGCGTGCACACACGCACATGCACGCACATGCTAGGGCCAGGGGGTTAGCAGACATGCTGCCCTACGGTGTCTCCCCACACACCTCTTGGTGGTGGAAACCATTCACCCACCTACAGAGCCCCCAGGAGGGGCAAAGACAAAAGCAAGCCGTTGCCCCACCCCCACTCGACTCAGCCCCCATGAGGCTGTGGGCTCAGTCGGTGCCAGAGCTGTGCTGAGTGTCCTTATGCTCTTGGACACATTTCTAAATAATCTATGAATCAAAGAAGTCACAAGGGAAAACTAGAAAATGTTTCAAATTAAATGATAATGAAACACAGTATATCAAAACTAATGGGATGCAACTGAAGTCATGTGTGTATTTAAGTGCCTACATTAGAAAAGAAGAATGGTTGAAAATGAATTATGCAAACTTATGTAAGTGGTGAAATGGTGATGGAGTAAGTAAGTGACTATCTGTTTTACTTGTACCTTGAAGCCTTCACAAAAATTAATTTCAGAAGGAGCATCAGCATAATTGTGAAGGTAAAACAGTGGAACTTCTAGAGAAACATAGAATATCTTTATAACCTTGGACTAGGCAAAGATTTCTCTTTTTTTTATTTCATTTATCTGACAGAGAGAGAGCACAAGAAGGGGAAGCAGCAGAGGGAGAGGGAGACGCAGGCTCCCAATTGTGGGGCTCGATCCCACACCCTGGAATCATGACCTGAGCTGAAGGCAGACGCTTAACTGATTGAGCCACCCAGGTGCCCCTAGGCAAAGATATCTTTCTTTTTTTTTTTTAAGATTTTATTTATTTATTTGTCAGAGAGAGAGAGAGAGCACACGCAAGCAGGTGGAGAAGCAGGTAGAGGGAGAAGCAGATTCCCTGCTGAGCAGGGAGCCTGATATGGGACTCGAACCCAGACCCCTGGGATCATGACCTGAGCCAAAGGCAGACACTTAACTGACTGAGCCGCTCAGGCGTTCCCTAGGCAAAGATTTCTTTCTTTTTTTTTTTTAAAGATTTTATTTATTTATTTGAGAGAGAGAATGAGAGAGAGAGAGCACATGAGAGGGCGGAGGGTCAGAGGGAGAAGCAGACCCCCTGCTGAGCAAGGAGCCCGATATGGGACTCGATCCCGGGACTCCAGGATCATGACCTGAGCCTAAGGCAGTCACTTAACCAACTGAGCCACCCAGGCGCCCCCCTAGGCAAAGATTTCTTAAACAAGACACAAATGGGGCTCTTGGCTGGCTCAGTCGGTGAAGTGTGCAACTCTTGATCTCGGGGTCATGAGTTCGAGCCCCATGTTGGGTGTGGAGCCTACTTTCAGAAAAAATAAAATAAAATATTTTAAAACAGAAACAAAAGACTAGACTCAGAAATCTCTCAGCATCAAAGGTTGATAAATTAGACTTCATTAAAATTAAGAACTTATGGTCATTAGTTAAAGATATTTAAGAGGGGTGCCTGGGTGGCTCAGTTGGTTAAGCATCCGACTCCTGATTTCGGCTCAGGTCATGTTCTCAGGGTCGTGAGATCAAGCCGCATGTTGGGCTCTGTGCTCAGCATGGAGTCTGCTTGAGATTCTCTCTCTCCCTCTGCCCCCCTCCATTCATGTGTGCTCTCTCTCTCAAGATAAATAAATAAAATTCAAAAATAAATAAAGAAACTTAAAAAATAAAACCATAACGAGATACTGTTATACACTAATTACATTGGCTAAAATTAAAAAGATTGACAAAACCAAGTGTTGGTGAGGATATGAAGTAACTAGAACTGGTAAGAGGTAAGCTAGAAAACTGCAATATTCACTATAACTGCTACACCTGACCTATGATCCAGCAAGGTCACTCTTTGGTACAAACCCAGGAGAACTGAGTGTGATTTCTATTAAAATGCATGTATAGAATGTTCTTGGCAACTTTATTCATAATAGCTAAAAACTGGAAACAATCCAAATATCCAACACCAGGAAAATGGATGAATAATGATATATTCATAGTGTGGGAAACTACACAACAATAAAAACAATGAACTGCTGTACACAACAGGGATGAATCTCCCAGACGTAATGTTGGATGAAAGATGACAGCCAGGGGCGCCTGGGTGGCTCAGATGGTTAAGCGTCTGCCTTCGGCTCAGGTCATGATCCCGGGGTCCTGGGATCGAGTCCCGCATCAGGCTCCCTGCTCCTTGGGAGCCTGCTTCTCCCTCTGCCTCTCTCTCTCTCTCTGTCTCTCATGAATAAATAAATAAAATCTTTAAAAAAAAAAAAAAAGAAAGAAAGATGACAGCCACAGGGATGTCTGGATGGCTCAGTCGGTTGGGCATCTGCCTCGGCTCAGGTCATGATCCCACGGTCCTGGGATCGAGCCTCATATTTTCCCTCCCTGCTCAGCAGGGAGTTTGCTTCTCCCTCTCCCTCTGCTGCTCCCCCTGCTTGTGCTCCGTCCCTCTCCCCCTCTCTCTCTGTCAAATAAATAACATCTTTAGAAACACACACACGCAGGGGTGCCTGGGTGGCTCAGTCGGTTAGGCGTCTGACTCTTGGCTTCGGGTCGGGTCATGATCTCAAGGTCATGGAATGGAGCCTCGCATTGGGCTCTTTGCACAGCACCGACTCTGCTTGTCTCTCTCCCTCTGTTCCTCCCCTCACACACACGCTCTCCCCCTATCAATCTCTAAAGTGAACTTTAAAGATTTTATTTATTTATTTGATAGAGAGAGAGGGAGAGCACAAGCAGGGGGAGTGGCAGGCAGAGGGAGAGGAAGAGGCAGGCTCCCCGCTGAGGAAGGAGCCCGACGTGGGGCTCGATCCCAGGACCCTGGGATCATGACCTGAGCCGAAGGCAGCCGCTTAATGACTGAGCCACTCAGGCGCCCCTCTAAAGTGAATTTTAAAAAGGCATCCTTGAGACCAGTGGGGACGACAGCACTCAATTACTGTTGTTGTGCTCAGATGTAATTGTGTGGAACACTGACATTTAGGGCCAGATAATGCTCCTGAGAGCTCAGCAGCACTTCTGGTCCCTGCCCACTAGGTGTCAGGGGCACGGCACCCTGTCAGTTGCAACAAGCAGAAATGTCTGAGAAACTTGTGGAATTAGGTAGTACTAACAGTTGCATCACGTCACGAACATACAAAAACACACTGGACTGTACATTTGAAAATGGTTAAAATGGTGAATGTTACGTGATGTGAATTTTTTCTCAATAAAGAATATAATTTAAAAATGTCTGCATTGGGGGCGCCTGGGTGGCTCAGTTGGTTAGGCGACTGCCTTCGGCTCAGGTCATGATCCTGGAGTCCCGGGATCGAGTCCCGCATCGGGCTCCCTGCTCGGCGGGGAGTCTGCTTCTCCCTCTGACCCTCCCCCCTCTCATGTGCTCTCTCTCTCTCATTCTCTCTCTCAAATAAATAAATAAAATCTTTTAAAAAAAAAAATGTCTGCACTGGGCATTGTCAAATATCCCCTGAGGGACAAAATCACCCCCAGTGGAGAACCATTGGTGCGGAGAGTACAGCGCTTGGGGGGCAGGGATGCAGGCTGAAGGCTTTAGGAAGGAAATGTCTTGTTTGTAACTTACTTTCTTTTTTTTTTTTTAAAGATTTTATTTATTTATTTGACAGAGAGAGACACAGCGAGAGAGGGAACACAAGCAGGGGGAGGGGGAGAGGGAGAAGCAGGCTTCCCACTGTGCAGGGAGCCCGATGTGGGGCTTGATCCCAGGACCCTGGGATCATGACCTGAGCCGAAGGCAGTCGCTTAACCGACTGAGCCACCCAGGCGCCCTGTAACTTACTTTCAAAGAGCAGAAGTGGCAAAATGTTAACCACTGGTGAAACTAGGTGTCAGATGTGTAGGTTGTTCATTTTACTATTCTGTGGACTTTGTATAAATTTGAAATTGTTCAAAACCAAAAGAAAATACAGCTTTGAAATTTCTGCTTACAACATGCCAAGGGACCCATGCTAGGTGCCAATTGTGTGGCCTCCATTCAGACAGATTTTTAAGTGCCTACGTGGGTTGGGTTGCTCAGTCCTCATTCCTTCAAGGGAAGACTCTTTCCTTATCTCTCATCCCCCCTTCCTCTCTGTCTCTTGTCTCTCTCTTCTCTCCTGTCCTATCCCACTCCAAGGCTGCCTTGAACACACTAGCCCCATGGCACCACTGACCTGTAGAGAGAAAGGCATCCCATCCTGTGGACAATCATCCACCCAGACTGGGTGCAGATCATCATGGGCTCTGTCAATTCCTTTGTGGTGAGTATTCTCCCCTGTGGTGACTTTAAAACATGATCACAAAATTCTCTAGCACTGGTCCCAGTAAGAGACAGGGTCTCTGTCCCCTCTCCTTAAATAGGAACTGCAACTGCTTAAGGCACAGAATAGTGTGGAAAAGCCTAGTATCTGCCGTTTCCTGTCTCTTTTGAGATACTTGCTCTTGGATCCCAGCCACCATGCTGTAAGGAAGTCCAAGCCACCCTGTGGAGAGAAGCCGCATGCAGCAGCAACTCGAAAGCCCGGTGAGTGAGTCATCTTGGAAGTGGCTCTTCCAGCCCCAGCTGACGCCACGTGGGGCAGAGGTGAGCTGTCCCTGCTGAGCTCTCCCTGTTGTACAGCTTTTCGTGCAAACTACATGATTGTGCTGTCTTAAGTCCCTAATTTTTGGAGTGGTTTATGTGTAGCCATAGATAACAGATGCATCCCCTGCCCCCCTCCCCAAACTGGGGGCCACAGGCTTGGGAGGTGGGAAATGGGCCAGCTCGTTGTCCCTGGAGCTGGGACCTAGGTCAGCACTTCTTTCTTCAACAAATATTTGTTGAGTGTCCACCAAGTGCTAGACACTGTTCCAAGGGCCAAGGAGTTAGCAGTGAATGAGACAGACCTGGAGAAAGGGGGTTGGGGAGAACCGTCTTCTTGGGGGAGGTTATTTCTAAGCTGAGGCCTGTCTAAGGAAGAGGAGTCAGCCATGCCCAGAAGCAGAGAAAGGGCAGATGCAATGCCATGTGCTAGTTCTGGGTGAGGTTGCCAGATTTGGCGAATAAAAAATAAAAAATTTTTTTTCCAAACTTTTTTTTTTTTTAGGATTTTATTTATTTATTTATTTATTTGAGAGAGAGAGAGAGAGAGAGAGAGAGAAACAGCATGAGAGGGGATAGGGTCAGAGGGAGAAGCAGGCTCCCTGCTGAGCTGGGAGCTCGATGTGGGACTCGATCCCAGGACTCTGGGATCATGACCTGAGCCGAAGGCAGTCGCTTAACCAACTGAGCCACCCAGGCGCCCTAAAAAATAAAAATTTAACACCCAGTTAAACTTGAACTTTAGATAAATAATGAAGACTTTTTTTATATATATATACATGTACCCCATGTAGTTTTGGGGACATACTTATATTAAAAAGTTATTCTTTGAATGGAGCATTGGGTATTATATGCAAACAATGAATCATGGAACACTACATCAAAAAATAATGATGTGATGTATGGTGATTAACATAACATAATAAAATTTAAAAATAAAAAATGAAAAACTTATTCATTACATATCTGAAATTCAAATTAACTGGGAGTCCTGCATTTTATCTGGAACCCTAGCTCTAGGACAGAAAAGAGAGAAAAACTCATGATTTCAAGAGACAGTTCAGAAAGCTGGAGGTAACACAGTGGCAAACAGGGAGTAACATCAAAAGTAAAGGTCACAAAAGGCCAGCTTGCCAGGTGCATTTTGAATTTCATCCTGAAGCAATGGGGAGCCATGAGAGGGTTTAGAGCCGGAGAGTGACACAATCAGATTTGTGTGTTGGAACGATATTCAGGGCTACCATATGGAGGGGATGGGAGAGCCTGCAGGCAGGGAGATCAGGAGAAGGAGTCCTTCGCCCTGCAAGGTTCATACTCTGCACTGTAACCACAAAGCCATGAGAATGTTGAACTAACCCCCACTTTCCACTTTTCTATAATGTGTTTTAAGCTCTAAGTTTCCCCTTAACTACTGCTTCAGTGTATCCCACAAGCTTTGATATATTTAGTTTTATCATTCCATTCATGATGTTATCTAATTTCCCTTCAGATATCTCCTTTGAGCTCTGAATTCTTTAGATGTGTGTTGTATTATTTCCAAATATCTGAGATTTTTCTGTATATCTCATTGTTATTTCTTTTAATTTCCTTCCATGGTGGTCAGAGAACATATTCTGTACTTTCTTTAAATTTTATTAGTATCGTTTGATGGGTGAGCATATGGTCTATCTTGGTGAAGGTGCCACGTCTGCGGGAATCACAGGTGGGGTGCCACAGCTGTTGAGTTTAGTGTTCTGTAAATGTCAGCTACGGGCAGGGTAGTTGACAACGTTCTTCTTGCATTTTCTTCTCTGCATTTTCTCATTATTCAGTCCAGCTCTTCTATCCACCGATGGCAGTGGGGTGTAAAAATCTTCAGCGATTATTATAGATTAGTCAAGGTTTTCCCTTTCTTGTCAGTTTTTCCTCAACTATTTTGAAGGTCTGTTGCTCGATACGTACACATATATGATTATTATTATGACTTCCCAGTGCATGGGTCCTTTTATCCATATGGATTTCTCTCCTTAGCTTGGGTCACAGCCATTCTCTTGAAGTTTACTTTTCTGTTATTACTATGGCCTCTGCAGCTTTCCAACGCTCACTGGTAGCTTGCTATATCTTTATCCAGCCATTTGCTTTCTTATTTATCCCAGATCAAGCCTGGCCAGGCCCAAATAGTACAAGTAATCTGCATAGACAGGTGGCTCGAGCACCAGTGTCACCTAATGCTGTCGCACTGATTGCTCGCACTCAACTCACACCCATGCATTAGGTGGGGTCCCCAGCAAATAGCTAACGGAGAGGGAGAAAGCCCAGGCTCAGTTGAAGGATGCTATGTCTTGGTGTGAAGGAGACACACTGAAAATGAACTGCTCTCACGCTATGCCCCAGCTGTGGGGGGATGTCTTCCCAGTGGACAGAAGGTTGAGCAATGCACCTGGTTATTCGGAGGTGAATGCAGGGGCTTCTGCTTCACAGGCCTGACAGCTCTGTCACCACACAGAGCTTTCTGCTCAAAAGGTTCCACACTTGTGCTGTTGCTACCTTGAAATTCACCATAGTTTTGAACAAGATGCTCTGCATTTTTATTTTACACTGAATCCCACAACATAGGTCCTGGGCAAAAGGTTCCAAGACCAGTACAGAATAGAGGACCCACAGAAGATAAGACTGCCTTGACTTGGGTGTGCCAGCCTACCTATGTGTGCGTGTACATGCGTGTGCATGTGCGTGCGTGTGCGTGTGCATGCATGTGGTACATACTACGTACTCAAAGCTGATAGCTGGGGGGGTGCCTGGGTGGCTCAGTCGTTAAGCATCTGCCTTCGGCTTGGGTCATGATCCCAGAGTCCTGGGATCGAGCCCCGCATCGGGCTCCCTGCTCGTGCTCTCTCTCTCACTCTCGCAAAGAAATAAATAAAATCTTAAAAAAAAAACAAAAACCTGATAGCTGGGGCACCTGGGTGGTTCAGTCTGTTAAGCGTCTGCCTTCAGCTCAGGGTCCTGGGATCGAGCCCCGCCTCGGGCTCCCTGCTCCACGGGAAGCCTGCTTTTCCCTCTCCCACGCCCCCTGCTTGTGGTCCCTCTCTTTCTGTGTCTCTTTCTGTCAAATAAATAAATAAAATCTTAAAAAAAACAAAACTGATAACTGTTGTTACTGTGTGTTATTGATGATGATGGTGATACTGGACTCCTCCAGAATTGTTTTTCAAACTTCCTGGAAGTCTGGTTAATTCGCTATCTACAAGCCGCCCTTCTGCTTTGTTTCATGGACCCGTTTGCAAAGCGTTTTTTTTTTTTTTTAAAGGTTTTATTTATTTATTTATTTATTTATTTATTTATTTATTTATTTATTTATTT
>NC_058418.1:41096932-41151468 GCF_002201575.2 Neomonachus schauinslandi
TTTATTTATTTATTTATTTATTTATTTATTTATTTATTTATTTATTTGACAGAGAGAGAGAGAGAGAGAGAGAGAGAGAGAGAATACAAGCAGAGGAAGCGGCAGGGAGAGGGAGAAGCAGGCTCCCGCCGAGCAGAGAGCCCGATGTAGGGCTCCATCCCAGGACCCTGGGACCATGACCCGAGCCAAAGGCAGACACTTAACCAACTGAGCCACCCAGGCGCCCCGCAAAGCGTTTTTAAATTTAAGCAGTGCCTCAGGAACGTAACACAAACACACACCTAGCCTTTCAAACACCCCCTGGTTTGCACGCCCATATCCAATGTTACCCCGTTCATGTAGTTGCATCAACAGTCCCTAAAAGCCCACCCCCCAACCCAGCTGCCCCAGATTCTCTCAGAGTTGACATGGACATGCACACTCACATCCTCAGGTCACCTGACTGCGTGGGTGACATTAGCACAATTCCCCTCCCGTTCAGTGTGAAAACCTCCTGCCAGGGACAGCTGATGGGAAGGCTGCTTTTGTGCAGGCGGCAGACTCTAGAATTTGCATTTGAAATTTTAAAAAATTATTGCAAATCAGAAAGTATGTGCATGTGTGATTTCTGGGGGCTAGGAAGGATGAGAAGGCTTGGCATCTTGAAAGCACATTAGCTGTATTCCTATAGTTTTCTGGATTTCCAGGGAGAGCCAGAGGTTGTCATTATGTGGAAGCTTAGCAGAGAAACAGAGGTGATTTTATGTTCTTGTGGAGTCTAGGGCTTGGGGGTGTTGGAAGCTCTGCAAACACCCTGGTGTGAGCCCCTGGGGTACAGGGCCCTGATTTAATAAGGGCTGCCAGCATCAGGGGAAGAAATAGCAATTCTCCTGCTTCACATGGTACAACAAATCTGGCCTTCTAGATAAGAAAAGCCAGGGCTGAGAGGGGGTGGGGTGAAAGACGACGTCACCAGCTCCTCTCACGTTTCCTGCAAGAAATCCCTGCAGAGAAGAGACTCCTGGCTCAGTGAATCACTGGCTGTATAAGCCAAGAGAGGTGGAAAGCAGATTCCAGGAAACATGCAAGAGGAATCTTAGGCAAGTTTTCAGCTTTAGTGTCAAACTTTCAAGCCTCTCTACTCTTGTGGGAACTGGAGGGGAAAAACAAGAGCGAAGAGTGATGAGAGAAATAGCAAGGAACCAGGCAGAGCTCAGGTGAGAGCCTGTGTCTCTGGGCAATATGGAATAACCATGGAGATGGGACCGACTTGGCAAATGATCTGGGCAGGTTCAGAGAGGGAGAAAAGCCCCCAGTGTTCCCGGGCCTGCAGTCTTTCCTAATGCAACAGGTATTTACACAGCATCCGCATCTGCCAGTCCCTGTGATGGGCGCTGGGCACCAGTAGTGAGTGAGGCACCGCAGTCCCTGGCCCTGCAGAACTTTCAGCCACCGGGCAAGCAGTCGCACGCGCTTATTACAAGTGATGACGAGGAAGAAGCTTCAGCAGCACGAGGCCACTGTGGGGATCCTACAGGGCTTCTTGACACCTCGGGTAGGATTGTCCAGACCCCAAAAAGGACAGGCTAAATTGCAGTCGGGGGCCTGGAATAGAGAGAGCGGGGCTGTTTGGAAGAAGTAAAAGGAGAAGAGTTTGGGGAACAGAGCCACAAGAAAAGACTGGATGAATCCTTTCTCTTTGCCAATTTTGGGTAATTTGTTTGCTTACAAAATTTGGGGGGGGGGTGTGTGCATCTCCTCAGTGCCAGGCAACCTATTTGGCACTTTCTGTTTATTTGCAGAGCAATTCAATTCACCAGTGTTTCCTGAGCTCCCTGAGCAAATAGCTGGGCCCAGGCATGGAGTAGGCAGAGGGCACAGCAAAGGCAAAGGCCCAGAGGTGGGACCCCCCCCCCAAAAGCATCTCAGGGAAAAGTCAGTCCCTTGGGTCTGGAGTACAGTAAGGGAGCTGAGGTCCAAACGGAGCTGATCTTCAGACTTCGTCGAATGAGGAGCAGGATGAGTTCTGGAGAGATCCGTGCCCTGAGAAGCTGAGGCTGGGTGGAGGAGGTCCCACCTCAGCACATTCTCTTCCATGTGACGTTGGAGATAATTAACCCCAGGACCCTAGCAGCTGCCACCACCACCCTTCAGGAATTTGGGCCCTCCCTACATGACGTCTAGGCCACACTCCCGCCGCACAGCTCTGGGGGAGAAAGGAATCTCATTAACGCCTTTCAGCAGATGTGCTGCCCTGGAGTCACCTGCACGCCAGTCCCCTTGCTGGGACAGTCTCTACCAGCACCCTGGGCTCTCAAGGGCCCAGGCTGATGGCTGCCTTCCCCCCGGGCCATGAACCTGCCAATTCTCTGCCTATCAAGCTCCCATCGGCTCTCAAGGATCCTGATTCGGCTCACAATGGCATCTGGGGGAACAGAGGAGCCCCAGAGGGGAAGGTAAGAGCCTTGGGCCCCATCCCAGCCCGGCAGCTGGCTTGCTGTGGTGCACTTGGTAACTTTTTTTTTTTTTTAAAGATTTTATTTATTTATTTATTTGACAGAGAGAGAGACACAGAGAGAGAGGGAACACAAGCAGGGGGAGTGGGAGAGGGAGAAGCAGGCTTCCCACTGAGCAGGGAGCCCGATGCGGGGCTCAATCCCAGGACTCTGGGACCATGATCTGAGCCGAAGGCAGACGCTTAACGACTGAGCCACCCAGGCGCCCCGCACTTGGTAACTTTTGAGATCTAGGATGTCTGAGACTGAGAATCAGGCAGAGTGCCCGGACCTGGGTCTGGCCTTGGTGTGAGGAGCCCAGACAGGAGCAGTTGTCCCTTTCAGAAGGGGAGGCACACATGGCTGTGGTGGGGAGCAGCATGAGCATTGTAAGCACGACCAAGAGGTTCCTGAACTAGCCTGGAGTCCAGGGAAGGCATTCCAGAGGAAGTGGTGTCTGAGCTGAGGCTTCAAGGGTAGGCAGGGGTTAGCCCAGTGAAGGAAAGAGGAAAAAAGATGCACAGGACAGCCTGTGGAGGCATGGGGAGCAGGGTGTATTCAGGGAACAAAGAAGTCAGGCTAACCGGAACCAGGACCTCCTGGGGAGGAACTGGCCAGAGATGAAGGACCAGTGGGGAAGTGGGAAGGGACAGGGTCCAATATGCAGAGGCCATCAGCTGCCGTGTGGAGAATGGACTAGGCTGGGCAAAACCAAGGAGACCAAGAGGCCAGGAAGGAGGTGCGGGTGGTGCCCTGGCTGCGGGTGGGGTGGGGAGGTGGGGAGGACAGGACAGACCTGGTGGCTGGTGGAGGGGTGGGGGTCAGGGAAAAGGCTACCCAGACTACCATGAGAACCCTAGAGGGGGAGCAGTTCTGAGGAGAGGCTATGGGATGGACTTTACACAGTGAGTTTGGAGTACCCAACGGTCACCTTAAGGGGCAAATGTAATGAGAGATGGGGGGCCAAGACTCAAGGTATCACTGTGGGGATGGGAAGAAGGCCCTGGAAGTTGTCAGGATGGCTTGGAGAAAAATATTAAGGATGAGGGAACGGAGACCAATACCCTGAGGAGCCCACCAAGCGACATAAAGAGAAACAGGGCTAGAAGCAGCTAGAAATCCAAGAAGAGCAGTCACAGAAGCCAGAGGGAGTTTCAGAAGAGAAGGAGGACTATGTATATTCAGCACACCTGGAACAGGTCCAAGGAGGAGAGGACCTGGGAAGTGGAGGGTCATGGAGCATTTGGGAATAGTCTTCAGAGTGTGGAGGATGTTTTAATGGTGGTGGTGGGGTTCCCAGTGACCGTGATCTGCCACTAGGTCCGAGTGTGAGGAGAGTCGCCGCTGCATAAGGCTGAACAGGTTGTGCGCCGCACACTCCAGGGGCTACGCATTCACAAAATCAGGACTTGGGGCAAGGGGTTGCCCCCTGGAGCTAGGCAGTATTTTGTGGAATGTGCTGCTGCAATGTGGCTGATTCCCACACGGTGGCGCCAAAGACAAACGCTGTACTTCCTAGGCGAGGATGGGGCAAGGCAGGGGTCAGTTCCGGGATGCACCGCCCCAAGATCATCTTCTGATGGGTGGAGGGTATGACCACATACAGGGTGACTAGGACCTTCCCCCTCTACAGGGCCCTCCAAATCTGTCAGAACAGTTCTGCTAGTGGTAGGAACTCAGAATAAACTACACATCACTCACTGTAGCCTTTGGCAAGGGGCCTGGCCTGAAGGGGTCCCAGGGGAGCAGCACATCCCGTGACCTGGGAGAGGCGTGAACGTCCCTCCCTACTTGTCCCTTGGGAGAAGGGAGTCAGGAAGGAAGGAAGGACGCCTGGCCCAGCCTGTGGGACACAATTACCCCACCCCAGCACGGCACTGCTCACAGGCCCCCCTGGAGGCCAAAGCTGGATCAGTGGGGACAATAGCAGAAACCCCACCCCGCCTGGGGCAGAGTCCCCAGGGAAGTCACCTGTGGAGCCTGGGTGAAACTTAATGCCTACTAGGTGCAGGGGCCAGGGGCCGGCCTGGAAATGTCTCAAGAAGAGGTGGCCGTGCTGTCTTTGAAAACAGTGACCCGTTCACTGCCAACCATTCTTTGTATAAATAAATACAAAGAAAAAAATAAAACCACGTGAAATTACAATGCCCAGAGGTGATGGCCACTGACAGCTCTCCTGACAGCTCTCAGGGGCTGGTGGAGGCAGGTTTGCCCTGAGGAGACTCCTGCGACAGGAGAACAGACAGCTGTTGTGGTGTTTTCCCACTCCTCCGTGTTTATTGGGTGGAGCACCCTTCCCTGTGGAAAGATGGAAAGCCCTGACTCCCTACCCTACCCTGACCTGAGCCTGCCGCCTCGCAGACCTCCTCTCCCTCTGCTGCAGCCCACGTGACTCACACACAGCAAGCTCATTGCCACCTCAGAGCGGTTGCCCTGCTGTTCCTTCGGACTGCAATACCCTTTCTCTGGATCATTCCATGACTGTTTCTTTCTTGCCATTCAGTTCTCGGCTCAAAAGAGGCCTTCCCTGACCACCTGACTAAAGTAGCCCTTCAAGGGCGCCTGGGTGGCTCAGTCGTTAAGCGTCTGCCTTCGGCTCAGGTCATGATCCCAGGGTCCTGGGATCGAGCCCCGCATCGGGCTCCCTGCTCAGCGGGAAGCCTGCTTCTCTCTCTCCCGCTCCCTCTCCCACTCCCCCTGCTTGTGTTCCCTCTCTCGCTGTGTCTCTCTCTGTCAAAAAAATAAATAAAATCTTAAAATAAAATAAAATAAAGTAGCCCCTCAGCCCCATCCCTTGACATCACATCAACCCTGGTTTTCTCCAGTTCTCTCCTTTCTCTCTGAAGTTATCGTACTTAGGTGCTAACTTGATGATGATCGGTCTCCTTTGGCTGCAGTGTAAACTCCTTGTGAGCAGAGACCTTGCCTGTCTGGTCTGCCACTGTGTCCCCAGCATCAAGAATGATGCCAGGTGCCTCATACGTGTTTGATCCGTGCCTGGCTTCCATTTCCGGTGGCCACAGAGCATCTCCGGGCATACGTGCACCTCCTCCAGCATTCTGTCACCCACTGATGGTCACGAGGACTGTGTCGTCCATTTACCCTGGGCAAGCAAGCCAGCAATCAACATCCTCAGGCACAGATCTTTTCTTGCCTGTACAACTCTTTCTTTGGGGTGAATTTCTTGAAGTGGAACTGAAAGAGGGGTTTGCACTTGACATCCTAAAACATACTGAAAAAACTACGCCTAAACCCTCAAACCAATTCCCACTCTCTTGAGAGTGTCCACTCACACATCGTCCCTCACTTCCAATCTCAGAGGCAAAAAAAAAAAGAAGTGTTTCTTGTTGTTTATATTGACATTGTATTGATTATGAATGAGATGGAGTGCATCTTCAAATTGCAGTTTTAATGGGTGAATGGGTTCAATTAAAGCATCAGAAAAGAGAAGTGGCTCCAGAAACCATGAGATGAGAGTGGTAAAGCTGGGACTCGAACATGGAGCAGCATCCTTGGCCCTTGCCCTTTGACACACACAATGGGAAGTAGAATCCAGCTTGGGGCTGGAGGGGAGTGGAGGTCGGTGGCAGGTACAGACCTAGCCACAGGCCCCTACGTCCTCCGTCTTGAGCCATCATCTTCCCCCACCACTCACCGACTCTCTCTCTCACACACACACATTGGTGACACAGGAGGTACAGAGACTCAGGGCTGTAGCTGCCCTGATTGACAGTGAGCCCCCATGAGCAGGGATGAGGTTGCCTCACCGCTGGCCCCCCCGCCCCCCGCCCCCCCTCTTCTGGTCCCTCAGGAGCTGAGCATGCAGCAGCTTCTGCTTGGTGACTATCTGGCGAATGAATGAATGCTGCACACTCTGTCCGAGGCACAGTAAGGGGAAGGCTTCTACTCTGTTGCCTCCCAGAAAGCTGGGGAGTGAAGTTGCATACCAGAGAGATGTAGCCATGGAGGCTGTGGGGTGGGGTGAGGGAAGCCTCCATTTTTCTGGGTTTGGGGACTTGAACTGCATTACTTCCAAAAGTGGGACTAGCTACATCCTACACGAGGAACTGGGGTTCGCTGTGGTTCTCACCACCCTCTGCTGTTTAGTTGAGAGACTTTTCTCAGGCCAGAGCCCTTCCCTTCAGGAATGTGGACTCATGGTACTTACGGTTAGAAATGGTGATGGTTCTGGGCTCTGCCCCGACTCCCAGCCTGGCGCCTAGCTGGGCATGTGCTCAGGGAACCATGGCTGACTCAGAGCCAAACTGATTAGGACTCAGTGAACTGAGCTGGAGCTCAGACTCTGCCCCTTCCAAAGCACAGGACCATGGAAAGGCTCTGCCTTCCCTGAGCCCCAGGATGGCTCCTCTGTGAAATGGTTTTCAGCTGTGTCCTTCCTCACCTGGCTCATGGTTGTTGGGGAGAAGCCTGAGAGGCCTCCATCACCCCATAGGCCTCAGCTACCATCCCTCCTTCAAGGTGCCTAGGCAAGGGGAGGGGGCCAGGCGAAGGTGTCCCATCTGCTCACTGCAGCCCCATCCATGCCTGGCCCTGGTAGTCACAGGATGGGGAGCCAAGCCTGGTCACAGACAAGGACAATAGGGAGAAATAGGTGTTCAGAAGGGTTGAGTGGGAAGCCAGAGGATACAGGTTTCTTGGAGGAGAGTTGAATCCTTTTCCAAGTGGATAAGGGGGAGGAGCAACCCAAGTAGAAGGGAAGCTGGGAGAAGAGACAGAGGCCAGAGCGTGGGGACCACGCTCAGGGAGTCACAGGTAGAATGGCGTAGTAGAACCAGAGCACCAAAGACTGGCAGGATGCATGGGAGATGAGTAGGTGAGGTCATCTTAGACCAGACCTCTTAGAGGCTCCACGACGGAGTCTGAACTTATCCTGAGGGCAATGGTCAACCAGTATGACCTGATTTATGATTTCAAGATCACCCTAGCTGTTAGGTAGAGGACAACTGTAGGGGATAAAGGTGGAGGGAGGGAGGCCAGAAGAGACGGTGGGCCAGGCCTAGGTACCAACTGTGACCATGCAGAGACGTGACCCACACAGAACGGAGTGGCTACGAAGGGTGAGGGAATCATCCATTAAAAGTGGAAATTTTCGGGACACCTGGCTGGTTCAGTCAGTAGAGCATGTGACTCAATCTTGGGGTTGTAAGTTCAAACGCCACCGTGGGAGTAGAGTTTACTTAAAAAAAAAAAAGTAGAAATTTTCTGGAAGTGGAATTCCAGAATAAGAAAGAATTCCTTGGACAGTGCTCTGGTGAGGCCCTGCAATCAGTGCTGCCTCATCAAAGCTCCGAGCAATGGGGCAGGGACTGCTCTATGCCCCTGCCACCCCAGGAGCCAGCAAACTGCCCAGCCTTGAGTGCTCAATGGGTGTTTGTAGAATTAATTAATAAACAGAGTACTTGCAGTGGGAGGTGAGGGAATGAATTTGAAACATGTCTTGGAGGTGGATCAACAGGACTAGAAAGCTGAATGAAGGTGGGGGTAGGAGAGATGACGTCATGGTTCATGCATTTTCTGATTCATTCACTGGCTCATCTGACTATATATATTTAAAAAAAAATTTTTTTTTTAAAGTAGGCTGCACATCCAGTGTGGAGCCCAATGCGAGGCTTGAACTCATGACCCTGAGATCAAGACCTGAGCTGAGATCTAGAGTCTGACGCTTAACGGCCTGAGCCACCCAGGTGCCCCATCATCTGACAAATATTTCTCGAGCCAGGGACAGTGGTGATGACGACTTCCATGGTCCCTGTCCCCACAGAACTTCAAGGCCCACAGTGAGGCAGGTTTAGCACATGAGCGCACATGGGCATACATGCTTCCTGGTGGTGATTAGTGACATGAAGGTAGTCCACAGGACATGGGGAGAGAGAGTAACAAGGAGAGGCTGTCTTCAGAGAAGGTGGTCAGAGGATGCCTTGCAGAGGAGGTGACTTCAGAGGTGGGCAGGGACCAACTTGTGCCAGTTTTGAGAGCTCTGTAGAGGCCAGGCCTCTGGCTCAGGTGAGAGCCTAAATGGAGGTCAGTGCTTTGCAGAGATGAGATGAAGGAAGAAGGGTCCCTCAGGGGCCGGTCATGAGATCTGGTGGGTCAACGAGAGGCTCTGGAACGGGAGAGGGCTCTGAGCATGGAGGACTGCTTGGTATGCTCAGCAGTGGATGGATGGAAGCCCTGGGACGGGGTGATATTGTAGGGTGGGGAAATAAAGAGAACCCTGTCCCTGGAAGCAATCTCCAGGTTCAAGGACTATAGAGAAAGGTGTGCTGCAAAGGAAGGCAAAGAGGAGGGGCTGGGAGGCCAGAGTACTGGGAGAGGGTGGTGTGTCTCTTGGAAGAACTGGTGATGGAGAGGATATCAGTGCCCCCTGAGGGTCTCTACCCCCCCACACACACACAACTTCTGGGTTGTGAAGACCAACCCCCAACCCTGGGGGGGTGCAGATATTCAAGAACCTCTTAAGGTCCCTCAGCCTGCTCCTGGGTATGTCTGTGCTACCTCCAAAGGTGAAGGACTACAGAGTGAAACCTGAAGGGTGAGGCTCAGAGCTCTCAGTTCCACCTCGAGCCACTCGAGGGGAGAGGCAGTGTTCCAGTCCCCTTATTGGGAAGGACTGGGCTCTGGCCCCCTTGGCCAACATGTGCCCTAAGCCCAGGTACCCAAACCCTGCCAAGCTCTGTGAGCAAGGCCTGAGGCTCCCCAGAAGCCAATAACCAATAAGTGGTGAATGCACGGCCAGGTGTCCAATGGCTAGGCTTCAGGCCCCCTTGTTCCCCTTCCGGAAACTGTCCCTGATCCTTTCCTCCAACCAACCCAACCCAGCAGTGGCCGCTCCAGGACCTGTTTCAGGCGGTCACAGATAGGAGGGCCTGAAAGATCTCTAGAGACCACAGATTCTGAGGAGGGGGCAGGCAAGCGGGGCTTTCCGGCGCACCCTGTTTTGGGATCTGTGTGGGAAGGAATGGGACTGGCTTTGCTAGCAGCTGCCCAGTTCCCGCGGATCCCGAACGCGAAGAGCTCCCACCACCCTCGCGTCCTCCAGGGCCCCGCCTCCCCGCAGGCTGGTGGACCCCGCGGGCCACTGGCCTGCCCCGTTACCCGAGAGGGCGGAGCGAGCCGTGGGCGCCTCCTCGGGTGCGGGAGCCGCGGGAGCGCAGTGGGTGGGGCCCAGCGGGCTGGGGAGGAGCGGGGTGGCTGGGCGGCGGGCGACGGGCGGAAGGAGGGGCGGACGCCGGCAGCGGCGACAGCGGCAGCTGCGGCGCGACCAGGCCGGGCAGGGACGAGCGCACGGAGAGCGCGAGGTCCGCGCAGCCCAGCGCAGCCATGTGAGTGTCACCGCCGTTTCCCGGGCCCGCGGGCCGTGCCGGGGATGGGCGCGGCGCTCCGGGTGCCTCCCCATCGGTCCCGGATCTGCTGCCCCGGCTGCGGCCCTGTCCCACATCGCCCCATCCCCGGGACCCGAGCCGCGCGGTGTGGTTCCTCCCCTCCCCCCGGGCGCGGAGGACGCCCACAAAAGCCGCCGCATCTGGGCCTTCTTCCCTCCCAAGGCAAGGCCCAGGCGGCCCTTGCCCCGGAGCTCTGGGGTGGGCCGGGCCTGACGGCGGGCCCAAGGCGCCAGCCTGGGCGCTGGCAGGGGCGCTCTCCGGGAGCCCCCCCTGCCCTCTCCGCGGGGGAGGCTGAGCTGGGAATGGGGAGGGGGCGGTGAGGGTGCAGGCCAGCCTCCGAGATGAGCTAATCTTCCTGGTCCTACCGGCCGGCCTAAGCGGCTTTGGGGCTCGGCCCGAGGTGGCGGATCCTGGCCTGTGGCCGGGCTCTTCGCCCAGACGGCTGAGGCTGGAGATGATCTCCCTGGCCTGGCGGGGGAACAGACCCTGTCCCTGGGAATGGGAGGCTGATGCGGGGTCTCTCTGCAAGCAGCCAGGCTTGGGCACCCTGCAGAACTGTTTTGGGGAAGAAGCTGCTCACCAAGTCTAGGGATCTGGCTAAGTCTGCCCTGGGCATCCTCTGTCCTCTCCCTGTTGAGGTCTGAGTCCAGTCTCCAGAACTGAGCCTTCCTAGCCAGTTCTACCGGACTGATCCTAATTCGGGTCCAGGCGAGCTCGCGGAGCACCTACTGTGTGCAGTCTCATATAACAAATATAACAAAGGTGCCCTAGCCACCATCTGTGGGACCTCACCCTGGGCCTGCAGCATTCACACCAGCACAGCCCTCTGAGGAGGGTTATAGCAATCTGACAGATGCAGAAGCGGGCCCAGAGAGGTTAAGTAATATTCTCAAGGTCACACATCTGGCTTAGGGAGAAGTGGGAACTAGAACCAGACCTGAATTTTTGCCACGGCCCTACCACCTTTGTGGCATGGAGAGGGTGTGGGGAATGAGAATCGAAGAATGAGGTACAAAATACTCCAGCGGGACAGGGAGGCCTGGCTTAGCTTCCACTCCCACCACCCCTCCCCCTCCTGGGTTCTGTGGGGCAGCAGCCAGAGATAGAGGCCTGATTGGGGGGGGGGTGAGGGGCGCACGCAGGGAGCCAGGCTGGGTGCACCCTGGGTGGAAAGGCATGTGAGGAGGACGAGGCTCAGTCAACCCTGGCCCTTCACTACGGCTGGGGACTCCCGACCCTGCCAGGCCCTGCCCAGGGGAGGCCACCAGGCTTCCAGGGCGCCGCCAGCCGGGGAATGTGACCAGCTGACCAGGGAGGGGGCCGGCAGGAAGTGAAGCTACCCGGCCGCCTCCGCCTCGTTCCGGGGTGGGGGGTCCCAGGCTGCGCGCGCGCGCGCCCCCCTCCCTCCCGCTCAGGCAGCTGCGGCATGACGTCAGCAGCCGGGTTTGGGGGCAGTCGCCATGGAGACCCGGACAGGTTCGGTTAGGGACCCCATTCTTGCAGCCGCTCCTTGCCCCGGTTATTTTTAGCGTCTGCTTACCTCAGTCTGGGGCAGCCCCGCGCCTGGGCGGGGCTGGACCGGGGACTCCTGGCTAGGCTGCTGGCCTGGCCTGGCATACCACTGAGCCGGGCAGTGCAGGTGGTGGGCCCTCCCGTCCCACATAAGTGCACCACTTTTGGCATAGAGGGTATTGGGGGTGGAGGAATCTGGGGCCATGCAGGAGCTGGAGCTGGCTGTGCTGCAGGCCCCATAACCTTTGGGACCTGGGATCTTTCCCATGTCCAGAACAGACTTCAGGGCTGGCATGAGTCCAGAGAGTCCCCTGGCTCCCATCATTCAGCCCCTGCCAGTTAAGGCGGGCCCTCTCCCTTAGCTCAAAGGGGTTCAGCTCTTTCTCTCCCCTGCAGCAGGGAAGATCCTGCCTTTTCACCCGCTGAAATGGTCACTCAGGTGGATATTATGATGGTCATTTGGCGAGAGTGCAGACCAACAGTTAGATTTGGCGAGAGTGCAGACCAACATCCTGGTCCCTGTCAGGGACTAGGGAGTTGGTGGCAGCAGAGCCCTAGTCAGAGAAAGAAAAGTGTTGGGACAGTTAGCCTACTCTGATTCTAGCCTACCCACTCGGTTCCAGAATCCCAGGGTCCCCACCCTGCCTTATGCCCAGGGAGCAGAACCCTACTTGCTGATTATATCAGGGAAAAGGAAGATTGTATGCAGGATAGGGGAGTTGGGGTGGGCACAGACTTGAAATCTACCCCTTCAACAGTCCACGATCTGCTCTTTCTGTGTCCGGGCAGCCCGGTTCACTCAGCCCCCTCCCTCATCTCCCTGGTGTGGGGCCCAGAGGGCACAGCAGTGAACCCCACAAACAGGCCCCTGATCCCAGAGTTCACAGTCTGGTTGGAAGACAGATGCTAAAGGAGAACTGACAACTGAGCTATGTGGTCTCAGGGATCAGAGGAAGGAAGCTATGAGGCGCCTGAAAGGGGGAACCAACCAACCCAGGGCAGGCTTCCTGGAAGAAGAAGTCATAGGGTAGGACATGAAAAAAGAAAGGGAGTTGTTCAGGCTGAGAGTATGGGAGGAGGGTACAGGAGCAATGGAGGTTGCTGCTCAAAGGCTGAAGAGCCTTGCAGGTTTCGAGAGGGTCACAGTAGCTGGAACAGAAAGACCATGAGAGGAGCAGGGGGTACTGAGTGGAGGACTGGTTGAAGGTATATGTGGGGAGGCACAGAGCCTGAAGGGTGTTGGGGGTCGTGTCAGAGAATCTAGACTTTATCCCTGGGGTAGGGAGTCACCCATGGATGTTTCACAAGAGTCAGAGAGGGGGATGTTAAAGACTCAGAGTCCTGGAGTCCGACTGTCTGGATTTGAATCCTGGCCCTACCACTTACCAGCTGTGTAATCTTGGGCAGATTAGTGATTATTAATAATAGCAGTTAATATTTGTCGTGTGCTTAAAGTGTAGTAGTGTGCCCACCCCAACTTCCTTACCCCACATACAATTTTCCCTTCCCCAAACACTCCCTAGAGAGAGAAGTACCTCATTTCAAACTCCCAACAGCCCTTGGAGACCATTGTTGTTATTATGCTCATTTAACAGAGGGGTATCTGAAGCCCAAAAAGGCTAAGAAACGTCATGCCCGAGGTCACAGCCAGTTAGCCTCAGGTTTCTCATCTGCGAGATGGGGCTAATAAGATTTACCCCTATTAGGGTTGTTACCAGAATTAAATGAGATGATGTTTGTTGATTAAGTGCAGGGCCTGGCCTATAGAAGGCACTTGTCAAAGCACGGTTTTTGGCATTGAGAGATGACTGGAATTTTAAGAAGAGCAATGTTGTTATTGAATAAACAGTGCAGGGGGCGCCTGTTGGCTCAGTTAGTAGAGCATGCAACTCTTGATCTCGGGGGTCTTGAGTTCAAGTCCCACGTTGGGTGCAGAGCTTACTTAAAAAAAAAAATGTAGGCAACCATGTAAAATAAAGTTGGATACCCTTAAGAAAAAAAAAAAAAGAACGGATCATCGTGGGTTACAGTGGAGACAGGGAGCCCATTAGGAAGCTGCAGTAGGGTTCTAGATGAGAGGTGGTGACAGCTTGGACTCGAATTCTAACTATGGGAGTGGAGGTGAGGGGAGCAGATTCCAGAGATGGCAGGAGTGGGTGGCTGAGTGGATGTGGGGGTAACGGAGACAGAGGCATCCAGGATGACTCCTAGTTTCTGTATTGAACAACTGGGTAAAGAGGGGGTGGGGCTGCCACAGAGAGGTTGACTGGGGAGAGTCAAGTTTGAGAAGGAAATTGGTGGATTCAGCTTGGGGACCTCAAACTCAGCACATCCCCAGTAGCCCACTATGCATTGTCACTCAGCTTCCGGGGAGGTGACAAGCAGCAGTTGGCTATAGAGGCCTGGTGCTCAGAAGAGCCGTTTGGGCAAGGAAGAGATAAGCAAGTTGGCAACATTTAGATGGCATTGAGGTGTGGGAGATGTACCCAGCCCAAGAGTGAGGAGGCTGAGGCCCATTCTGGGATGATGAGAAAGACAGATCTCCTGTGGGAAAATAAAATGTCCAGCCAGAGAGAGATAGGTGGAAAACCAGGAGCATGTTATTGCCTCTTGAAATTCAAGGGCTCAAAGAAGAGGAAGAGAGCCACAGAGTGAAAAGCTTTACTGAGATCAAGCATGATAAGGACTACGCCTTGGACACTGGATTCAGCAACAGGGAAGTCACTGACCAGTCAGGGGAGTGGTGGGTGTGGAAGGTGGACCAGGGTGGGAAGAGAACTGGCTGGTCATGGAGAGGAAATCGAGGTAGACATCTCTTCGAGAAATTTGACTCTGAAAAGGCCAAATGGAACCATGGGTGGGGTCGCTGGAAAGACACGTGGGGTCCACAGAAGGGTCATTTCATTTTGGAGTTATTAAAGTCAACTTTATATTAAAATATACCTACAGAGAGGGTGCATGTCCTAAGTGTACATCTCAACCCATTTTTCACAAGGGAACACACCCACATAGGATCAGAAAATAGAACCCAGATTAGGAAATACAGACCATTACCAGCACCCTGGAAGCCCCCTTGGGCCCCCTTCCAGTAACTACTCCCAAAGGGTAACTAGTATTCAGACTTCTATCGCCATAGATGTGTTCTGCCTGTTTTTGAACTTTCGTATCAGGGGAACCATACACATGTCCTCTCTTGTGGTCTTGCTTCTTCTTTATGTCTGTAGGATTCATCCATATTGCTGTGTGCAGTTATATATTGTCCATTCTTTTTGCTGTATAGGGTTCCAT
Organism: Neomonachus schauinslandi; assembly: GCF_002201575.2. NCBI lineage: Eukaryota > Metazoa > Chordata > Mammalia > Carnivora > Phocidae > Neomonachus > Neomonachus schauinslandi. Next base: position 41,111,610 of record NC_058418.1, read on the forward strand.
TATCTACAGATGGGCATTTTGGTAGTTGCCAGGGTTGTTTTCATTTTTTATGTGGAAGTGACTTGAGCTTGTTTGAGGCTTGTGGAGAAAGTCTGAAACACTCATCATCTGTGAGAAGGAAGAAAGATGAGGAGGGCCACACAGGAGGATTTCCTGGGTGGGAAATGAGAGCCTGGGTGAGCTTGAGAGAATCGCTCTGTGGTTCCAGCTCAGTTCCAGCAGGTGCAGGCACAGAGAAGGCAGGGAGGTGGGTTGCCCAGCAGTGCTTCCTGCCAGGTAGGAGAGAAGCACAGAGTGCTCGGGATATTAGCAGCAGTGAGTGATGCAGTGGTGGCTGCGGATCTAGGCTGGGGAGAAGGATGTGCAGGGAAGAGAAGGTGGGAGGGAGCTGGCAGAGAGAAAGGAAGCTGGGGCCAATTGTGAGCTCTGTGCAGGATGGTGTCTGTGAAATTCTGGGCTGTATCTCCAGTGACTGACACATGCTTGGCACAGAGTTGTCACTCAGTGAATAGGTGAATAAATGAGCTGAGGGCTCAAGAGGTCTCAGGTAGAAGACAGGGAAGGTGGAGGTGATGGAGAGAGACTTAAGGTTGGAGTCACTGTGGTTGCGATTTAGGAAAGGGGCATTCCAGAGCCAGGGATGTTCCTTGGAGGGTGGCTGAAGGGAGCAGGAAGGCCAGTGTTGGGCAGGCAATGCACAGGAATACATAGTTGCTAGTGTAGGGTGCACAGCACCAGGTCTTCAAGGAGAGAGAGGAGGTTAAGCACGTCTCAAACTGGGGTTTCTTGGGCATCTTGCATCTGAATCTGTAGGGGAGTGGTGGGCTTGTTGGAAATGCTGATCCCTGGGCCCACCCCAGCCTCTCAGGGAGAAAGTAAGCAGAACTGAGCATCAGGGAGCAGGAGTATTTATGGGATGAGGGAGCACCCAGCCCTTCCAATGCCCACTAGTCCCTGGGCATGGTAGCCTCTATTTAGGCTCAAGGTGGATGAAGGAAATTCAAGGAAAAGATACTGGCGGCGGGAAAGGGCCAACACCAGGGAGATTCAGCCATGTGAGCTGGTGGCCAGAAGGAGGGGGCCTCATTCTAGGATGCAGCTTCTACTAGAGAGGAGGCCCTGGCTGGGAAGTGGGACCTGATCCTCTTCCCTAGGGCCTGGGGGTGCCAGGGAGTGTGCCTAGAATGAGCACCCCCTCTGTGGATGGGGGCTGTGTGACTCTGTACCCAGTTCCTTCTTTTTTTTTTTTTTAAAGATTTTATTTATTTATTTGACAGAGAGAGACACAGCGAGAGAGGGAACACAAGCAGGGGGAGTGGGAGAGGGAGAAGCAGACTTCCCGTGGAGCAGGGAGCCCTATGCGGGGCTCGATCCCAGGACCCTGGGATCACGACCTGAGCCGAAGGCAGACACTTACCGACTGAGCCACCCAGGCGCCCCTTCTTTGCTTCCTTCTTGAGGCAGCAACACATGATATGAGCTTTGTCCAGTCCCACACTTTAGCCCCTCTCTCTTCTCAGCCTCCCAGACCCCTCATGCTCTGCCCTCCATTGGCATAGACCCTCCACTCGGCACCCACAGCCCTTCCAGTCTTTACATACTCAGAACCCCAATTCCCAGCCCTCTGTGTGCCCAGTCCTCTCTCAGCACCCCTCTACAGCCACTCTATGAGACCCTTATTCTAACTGCATCCAATCCAGCTTCCACTCAGGGTCTTCATTCTGTTTATCCCTCCTTATTCACCGCCACGCTCAACTCCCTTTACCCAAGCGCCTAACCCCACCCGAGAGGATCCACTTCAGTCTCCTCCCCTAAGGGAACCCCCAGGCACCCCTCCCAGAGGCCGGCCAGTCCCCGGGCCCGGTGCCCCCCTTCCCCCCCCCCCGCCCCCCCGGTCCAGCCGGTCCCGCCCCATCCCGGCGGGTTGAGTCAGGCGGCAGGAACTGGGCGGGGGGCGGCGCCGGGAGGAGCTGAAGCCGGAGCCGGAGTCGCTGGGAGCGAGCGCGGAGCCCAGCTCGGCCAGCACCTAGTGGCCCTGGGCCTGTGGGGACACAGGGGTGGGAGGGCAAGCGCAGGGGGTGGGGAGCTGTCCTGGACCTACCATGAGTGCCAAGAAGAGAGGTAGGACCCGGCCTCGGGCTGCGAAGGCCCTGGGGCTGCCCCAGGAGGTGTGGGCCGGACTCTGGGGGCCAGGGGCACGTGTTTCGTCGGAGCAGGGTGGGGGTCTGCGGAGGATCCCTTCCCGCTAAGGGCGCGGGCGAAGGCGTCCATCTGTGACTCAGTTTCCAGGTCGGAGCCACAGGAAGGTGGCGGAGGAAGGGCACTTCTTGGCACTGCCCCCCACTCTGGGAATCCCCCGGCTGCTGGGCGCTGGGAGGGCTCCGGCGTCCCGGCGTCTGCGAGCCGGCGGGGGCTGGAGGGGAGCAGTGTACACGGGGCGGGCGGGGCGCGAGAGCCAACCCCGCGCCTGCCGGGCCTGTCGGGCAGCTCCGCTGGGCTCAGAGCGTGCACCCCGCCCGGTGACCTCCGCGGCCTCGCGGGGTGGGGGCGCGGGAGCTCCTGGTCACTGTTGCGAGGGTGGGGGGGTGAGTTCAGGGGCAGGGCTGGGGAGCCCGCCCCGCCCGCTCCGCCCCCGGGTAAACAGGCGCTTCCGCACATTCTTCATGCGCCCCGCCCCTTTCCTGCCCCTTCCCAGCCGGGGGAGGGTCCCCGCGCGACCCCCCTTCCTGCCCCGCGACAGGCGGAGCCTGCACCTCTGCAGGAAGTGGGGGCCGAGCCGAGGCCACGCTGAGTCCGAGGCCGAGTCGCCCGGCCGCCCTGTCATTAGCCCCGGGGCCGGCGGGGTTGTCGGATTCCCGGCGTCAGGCGGTGTCCGGCAGGACTAAGATACAGAGGCCGGGCCTCCGGAGGGGGCTTCAAAAGCCTGACTGGCGCTGGACACCCGCCCTCGCCACCCCCCAGGGAGCCCCGCGCGGACTCATTCCATGATGTCCCTGTCGGTGCGGCCGCAGCGCCGCCTGCTCAGCGCCCGGGTCAGTAGGAGCCAGTCCTTCGCAGGCGTCCTCGGCAGCCACGAGCGGGGGCCCAGGTACGCAGCTGAGGGGAGCTAATGGGGTCAAGAGAGTGTGACGGGGTTGGAGCTGGGTGTGCAGTGAGGGTTTGGGGACTCCTTCTTGTACCTTTCTGAATGTAGCCTCTTCTTCAGGAGCTTCCCGGCCTTCAGTCCCCCAGGGCCCCCGCGGAAACCCCCAGCGCTCTCCCGGGTCTCCAGGATGTTTTCCGTGGCGCACCCAGCCCCTAAGGTCCCGCAGCCAGAGCGGCTGGACCTGGTGTACACTGCGCTCAAGCAGGGCCTGACGTAAGGAACTCCTCCCAATGCCTTATCCCAGGACCCCTCCCTAAGCCCTCATCCCCTTTCTGCTAGTAGGAAACTTCCCCAGCCTCATATCTTCTTCCCACTGCCTGTACCCTGGGCAGCTGGAGGCTGCAAAGGTAAGCTAATTCTTGTAGTTGCCCCTTTCCCCAGGGCCTATTTGGAAGTGCACCAGCAGGAGCAGGAGAAACTCCAGGGACAGATTAGGGAGTCCAAGAGGAATTCCCGCCTGGTGAGTAAAGGGTTGACAAAGATGCCCTGGATTACTGCTCTTTGCCCTTGTGATATGAGGGACTGGGTAGCACCAGCCGTGGGTGACATCAGGGCTGTTTTCTAGGGTGACTTAGCCCAGCTGTGACTAGAAAACAGGATATCGCGGAAAGCTGGGGCTGGGCAGGTTTCTAGCCCCACCTTCCCCAGGCTGTGTACACTTTCTGCCTAGGACCCAGTATCTGTCCATGGGAGCTTTCAGTGGGGTGGGTCAGACTCCCACAGACATGGACAGCAGGAGACTATATTGTAGTAGTACTGATAGAGAGTCCTGGTTCTTCCCCAGGAACAGGGCAGGACTTCCTAGAGGAGGAAACACCTCTGCTGGGTCTTGAAGAATAAGAGTTCCCTGATAGAGAGAACCTCTTCCTAAGGGTTGCGGGAAAGGGAGTGGGCCAGAGGAGGGATCCCAGGGGAAGAGGTCAGGGGAAGGGTACAGGAGGGGTCTTGAGGACCAGACCCTATGTCACTAACATCCACCAAAGGCCAGGCATGTGGGAAGGTGGGTCAGTCCATGAGTTGAGTGGAGTGGCTGTGGACTATGGTATGAGGGGGAGGAAGGCTGTGCAGGAGAGGAGTTAGCTGGGTCTGGGTAGACAGGTGCCCCTGCTGGAATACTTCCCATGCCTCCTAAGTGCCTCCTCTCATCCTCCCCTGTAGGGTTTCCTGTATGACTTGGACAAGGTGAGTGTGTAGAGAATGGTGTTGGAAGAGGTTAGCTCATGGGGAGGGTAAAGGGCTCTGGTCCTCTGGCCCCTCCTGACATACCTCTCCCTCAGCAAGTCAAGTCCATTGAACGCTTCCTGCGACGGTTGGAGTTCCATGCCAGCAAGGTACGTGTGCAGCACGCGTGTGTGCACACAAGTGGGGCGGTAGACCGGTATCACAGGGAGATTGGGGTGGGGGCAGTGCTAGGCCCTGGGGGAGCAAGCCCAAGAGTGAGTCTCAGTTCCTCCAATACCACCCCACTCATCTGCCCAGATTGACGAGCTGTATGAGGCATACTGTGTCCAGCGACGTCTCCGGGATGGTGCCTACAACATGGTCCGTGCCTACAGCACTGGGTCTCCGGGGAGCCGCGAGGCCCGGGACAGCCTGGCTGAAGCCACTCGAGGGCATCGCGAGTACACAGAGGTGAGAGATGGCTGTCCATGAGGTAGAGGCACAGGGTATAGCAGAGCTGGTGAGGGGGGCCTGGTTCTTGACCCCTTCTTGTCCTTGACCACCCCTCTCAGAGCATGTGTCTGCTGGAGAGTGAGCTAGAGGCACAGCTGGGCGAGTTCCATCTCCGGATGAAAGGTACTAAGTGATGGGAGCAGACTGGTGGTGGGGAGAGGGAATTGTGTGCCTGGGACCCCTCAACATGGCTCATCTCCTTCTCCCCCAATTCCCAGGGCTGGCTGGCTTCGCCAGGCTGTGTGTGGGCGATCAGTATGAGGTATGAGAATGTGCAGTGAAGGGCTGGGATGGGAGGGTCGCAACACCCAGGGCTGCGTCATCCTGCCTGTTCACCTAGATCTGCATGAAATATGGGCGGCAGCGCTGGAAACTACGGGGCCGAATTGAGGGTAGCGGAAAGCAGGTGTGGGACAGTGAGGAAACCGTCTTTCTTCCTCTGCTCACGGAATTCCTGTCCATCAAGGTGATGTATCTGCCCAGGACCACAGGGCAACGTGATCCTGTGACTCATCTGTGAATATGTGACCCCCATGACCTTCATGACTCCGTGATTTTCTCTCTTTTAATCTTGTGAATATTGGACCCCCTGAACCCCCATGAGGCTGTGACCCCCATGACCTCAGTCACCCTCCAAACTCGGTCCTCTGTGATCCCCATGCTCCCAGGCTGCTTTAATCTTCCATGGCCCCGTCACTCAGAAAATTCCAATCCCTGCAACCTTCTCATGGCCCCGTGACCCTTTGACTGTCATATAATCCCTATGCATATTCAGACGTCTCTACTCTCACAACCTCATGACCCCTATACCCTTGTGACCTCATGATGCATTCTTGGCTACAGGTAACAGAACTGAAGGGTCTGGCCAACCACGTGGTTGTAGGCAGTGTCTCCTGTGAGACCAAGGACCTGTTTGCTGCCCTGCCCCAAGTTGTGGCTGTGGACATCAATGACCTTGGCACCATCAAGCTCAGCTTGGAAGTCACATGGAGGTTGGTGTTGCTGAGTGGCTTGGGGACAGGTCCAGGGGGCCTGTGGCACCTGCTAACAGCCTCTTCCTTCCCCAGCCCCTTCGACAAAGATGACCAGCCCTCAACCGCTTCCACTGTCAATAAGGCCTCCACAGTCACCAAGCGCTTCTCCACCTATAGCCAGAGCCCACCAGACACACCCTCACTTCGGGAACAGGCCTTTTACGTGAGTCACAGGCCAGGCTTAGGCCCCACCATCCCCCAGGAGCTCCCTGGGGTGGTCCTGAAATGCCCTTTCCTCTCTCCCAGAATATGCTGAGGCGGCAGGAGGAGCTAGAGAATGGGACAGCATGGTCCCTATCATCTGAATCTTCAGACGACTCATCCAGCCCCCAGCTTTCAGGCACTGCCCGCCACTCTTCAGCCTCCAGGCCTCTGGTGCAGCAGCCTGAACCTCTGCCCATTCAAGTCGCCTTCCGTAGGCCTGAGACCCCCACCTCTAGGCCCATGGATGAAGAGGGCGCCATGGCCCCAGCCCTGGCCAATGGGCATACACCCTACAGCCGGACTCTGAGCCACATCAGTGAGGCCAGTGTGGATGCTGCCTTGGCTGAGGCTTCAGTGGAGGCTTTGGGTCTAGAAAATCTAGCTCAGGGACCTAGCCTGCCTGCACACCCAGATCCCCCCCATGGGGAGCAACCTGGTCCTGTCCCTCCTGCTGTGGACCCTTGCCATTCTGCCATAAACCCCACCCTCAGTACAACAGGCCCTGCCCACACATCTACAGATCCTGCCCTGTCTGCACATCTAGACTTGGTTCACAAGGTCACAGACTCTAGCTCTTCTGAACTGCCAGGCCCCGCCCACACCACTACAGGCTCAACCTATAATGCCATTAGCCCTAGCCACAGTGCTCCAAGCGCCACTCACCCTACCACAGGCTCCACCCACAAGCCCACAGTCTCTACCCCCTCAACTACAGGCTCTACCCCCAGTACCACAACCCCAGTCCAGACCACCACAAGACCCACTGACGAAGCAATGCTTTCCGCCCTCACTACTGTAGGTCCTACCCCCAATACTACAGGCCCTGTCCAGACTATCACAAGCCCTGTCCACACTGCCGCAAGCCTGACCCATGCCACTACAAGCCTGACCCATGCCACTACAAGCCCCACCCACACTACTGCAAGCCCCACCCACACTACTGCAAGCTCCACCCATTCCACTGCAAGCCCCACCCATTCCACTGCAAGCCCCACCCACACTACAGCAAGCCCCACCTGTGTCACTGCAAGCCCCACCCACACAACAGCAAGCCTCACTCATGCCACTACAAGCCCCACCCACACTACCACAAGCCCCCCCAATACTATTGCATGCCCCCCCCATACCACTACAAGCCCTACTCACAAAGCCAGGATGTCAACTCAAACTGCTACAAGCCCTGCCCCCAAAGCTAAGGGCCCAGTCCAGACCACCAGGAGCCCCACCCATCCTGTCACAAGCCCCACCCTTCTAACTGTAAGCTCTTCCACTTGTCTAGACCATGCCAAACCTCCCAGCCCCTCTACAAACACAGACCCCACCCTCCCAGGTACCCACACCCTGTCCTGCAGCTACCCAGCCTCCACTCCTTGCACTCAGGCAGACCCCACAGCCCCCAGTACCTCCTACCCATGTCCCACCTCATCCAGTTGGGAACCCCTCACAAGTCCTTCCCCAGACCCCCGAGAGCCCATCCTTCGGAGCCCAAGTCCCCCTCCCTCACCTCTAGCCCCTGTGCCCCAGCATTTAGACCTTAGCCCAGCCGTGGCCACCCCAGCCTCAGTTCTAGGGGCAGCTGGAGGGGCTGGGGATAGGAGGCTGGAAGAGGCCCTGGGTGCCCTAATGGCTGCTCTGGATGACTATCGTGGCCAGTTCCCTGAGCTGCAGGGCCTGGAGCAGGAGGTGACCCGGCTGGAGAGTCTGCTCATGGTGAGGCGGGTGGGTGGGCTGCAGCAGCACAGGGAGGGCAGTCAGGCAGTGGGTGGTGGCACTGACTCCCTTCATGACCCCAGCAGAGACAAGGCCTGACTCGCAGCCGGGCCTCCAGCCTTAGTATCACTGTGGAACATGCCCTGGAGAGCTTCAGCTTCCTCAACGAGGATGAAGATGAAGACATGGATGGTCCTGGAGACAGGTGAGGCGGGCCAAGTGAGGGGGCAGAGGTAAGCTGAGTGCCAGGGGAAGGAGAAAGGCCAGGAGGGGGGAATAGGAGAGGTGGGTCCAGGTAGAGCAACAAGGAGAGCAGCAAGACTGGAGGTGGGCAGAAGGGGATGCACCTGCCAGCAGGTGCATCTGTATTCACCCCCACCCTGTGTAGTCCTTGTGTGTCCTTGATGCCTGTTTCTAACCCTATCTGTGTCCCCAGTACTTCTGACCTCCCTCCTTCTGGTTCCTGCAATGCCTGCCTCTCCTGCTGGTCCCCATCAGCTCATGTTGCTCCAGCTCCTCTTTCCCCTGGTCTCACCTTGGATCTACCCTATGGACAAGCCCTCTCACTGCCTCCCCATGCATCCTGGGTCCCCCAGCATCAACCCCCTCTGTCTCAACCTAGGCTTTCCCAGAGAACCCAGCCCCGTGGCTCCCTGTCCCAGAGGGGCCTTTGCCAAATCCTGGTTGAGGGTTGTGCCCAGCCCCTCCTCCCTCTGCTGCTGCCCAGGTTAGGGCCCTGTGCCCTGCACTCTTTGGGCCATACCTCCTTGCAGTCCCAATTGCGTAGACCATCCCGCCTGCAACCCTACTCCCACCCGTCCCAGCCCCAGAAGTCCCGGCGGTTGTAGCTGGAGGAGGTAAAAGGCAGACGGACCCTGGAGATCCCCACTACCACCTGCTGGTCCTAGTCCCTTCCTCCTTCCGGAAGTCCTCCATGAACTTAACCATTGTCTGTTGTCTGTGCATCGTCTGTTCTTCCATTCTGGGATGGGGTGACTTTAATAAAAGTACACTGGTGACCACATGGTGATGCGTGCTCCTGGGGTGATTGGCCCCATTTTTCTCTCAGGCCCCCAAACAGCCTGGAGCCTGGGGCTGAGGACAGCCTCGACTTGCCCAGTGCCCGCCCCCTCAGCACGGAGTGTCCAGCCCTGGACGCTGCCTTGGTCCAGCACCTGTATCACTGCAGCTGCCTCCTGCTGGTGAGGCTAGTGGTATTCCCCACACCCTCCTTCTATAGCCCCTTATCCCAGGGAGCCCTGCATTTCCATCCCGGCCCTCCATACCTCCTCCGACTTCCACTCCCCACTGCCCCCAGGGCCCTAGCATTTGGCTCTTGCTGAGTGGAACACCTCCCGGACTCTGGCTACCCACCCCCTCTCCATGCATGCTGCGACTTGTAGTCCCTGGGCTCCACCCTCCCTAGTCTTTATCCTGAGGTCTTAGTTGCTTGGCCACCCCTATTCCCCAGAAACTGGGCACATTTGGGCCCCTGCGCTGCCAGGAGGCATGGGCCCTGGAGCGGCTGCTGAGGGAGGCCAGAGTGCTGGAGGCCGTATGTGAGCTTAGCAGGCGATGGGAAATCCCTGCCACCTCTGCGCAGGAAGGTAAAGGCCCTGTCTGCCCCGAAGCTCCTCCCTTACCTAGCCCCATCTACCTGCCCATCTGCCTGTTCGGTTGCTGATGCTTATCTACACCTCCTCATAGTGGTGCAGTTCTCAGCCTCCCGGCCCGGCTTCCTGACCTTCTGGGACCAGTGCACAGAGGGACTCAGCCCCTTCATCTGCCCTGTGGAGCGAGTCCTCCTCACCTTCTGCAATCAGTACAGTGCCCGTCTCTCCCTGCGCCAGCCAGGGCTAGCTGAGGCTGGTAAGTGGGCTGCCTACCTGCCCCCTCTTCCTCCTTTCTCGGATCCCCAGTGACGGGACCTCAGGAAAAGCCAGGTCAGCCTGTACAGACCTGCTGAGCTGAGCACTAGGAAAAACTAGTGAAGGCTATTCCTTTGCACAGAAGGACCCAGAAGGGTAGGGTTTGGACAGGGGGCCCCTGGACCTGAACCTGGGATGGGAGCATTCTTCCCTGTAAGGGCCTGGGTCCATCCAAACCCTGAGGCCTGCGGCACTGCCTCCCACAGTGTGTGCCAAGTTCCTCGAGGATGCCCTGGGGCAGAAGCTGCCCAGGAGGCCCCAGCCAGGCCCTGGAGAGCAGTTCACAGTCTTCCAGTTCTGGAGTTACGTCGAAGCCTTGGATAGCCCCACCATGGAGGCCTATGTGACTGAAACCGCTGAGGAGGGTGAGGCAGAGGCCCTGATCACAAAGCGGCCTGACCCTGTGGGTGGGTCTGAAGTGTGGATGAGAGCATGAGTGTGCAAAGGACCCCACCCCACGAGGCTCCACCTTGTCCCACCCCTCCCTTTCTTTCAGTGTTACTGGTGCGGAATTTGAACTCAGATGACCAAGCTGTTGTGCTGAAGGCCCTGAGGTTGGCGCCCGAGGGGCGGCTGCGAAAGGATGGGCTTCGGGCCCTCAGCTCCCTGCTGGTCCATGGCAACAACAAGGTCATGGCTGCTGTCAGCACCCAGCTGCGGAGCCTGTCACTGGGCCCTGTCTTTCGGGAACGGGTGAGAGGCAGACAGGCCTTCCTTGAGGCAAAGGCTGGGGCCCCAGGCTCCCAGTGTCTGGCTAAGTCTGCGCTCCCACCCTTACCCAGGCCCTGCTGTGCTTCCTGGACCAGCTCGAGGATGAGGATGTACAGACGAGAGTGGCTGGCTGCCTGGCCCTGGGCTGCATCAAGGTAACCCCTGCCAACCCATCCCCCGCTTCACACCCCCCGAAGCTCCCTCAGCCCTGGGGCCTGGGCCTTTCCCACCTGCTCCACTGGGCCCACCTCAATGTTCTCTCCCTGGTAGGCTCCTGAGGGCATTGAGCCCCTGGTGTACCTGTGCCAAACGGACACAGAAGCCGTGAGGGAAGCTGCTCGGCAGAGCCTGCAACAGTGTGGTGAGGCTAGGAGATGGGAGATAGGGGTCAAGTCGAGTTTGGGAACATTTTGGCTGATGGGAGCTGGAGTGAGATGGAGTCAGGGATGGGAGGGCCGAGATGGGGCTAGGATCACTCCTGACCCCATCCTTACCTATTACAGGGGAAGAGGGGCAGTCTGCCCACCGACGGCTGGAGGAATCACTGGACGCCCTGCCCCGCATCTTTGGGCCTGGCAGCATGGCCAGCACGGCATTCTAAATTCCCTCCCTCCCCGCTGGCTCCCAGTGCCCCTTCCCCTCACTTTCAGGGCTTATCAGGCACTGGCAGGGAGGGTGAGGGCTGGCTCCAGACACCTCTCCCCCACAGATTCCCATCAGTGAAAATCTAATATATTCTTCCGTTGCCCTTGGGTTGGCAGTCAGTGCCTGCAGTCAAGTGCCTCCCAGCCTCGGCTCAGCACACTTGCCACAAATCAGTGTCCCACCACATCCCTTGGTTTTATATTTTATTTACAGAGTTTTACAGAAAATAAAAAAGCAAAATGCCTTTCCTACATGGCCTGGCCTGGTGCGTTCCTGACCCTCTGCTCCAGCACCCTCTGGCTCTGGCGCTTCCTGACACTAGTGTATCTGCACCCCCAGCTGTGACAATGGATGTGCTTTGGCCCTGGAAATTCAGGCAGAAGAGAGCCCAGAGGCTGGAACTGGGGTTGGGAAAGAGAGCAGAGGAAGAAGGTGGTTGGGTGTTGCTGACGAGGCCCTGTCTGGAGACCGGGGGTGCCCTGGGCCTGGAAGCTATGGGCCCAGGCTGCAGCCAAACTGTGGAGCTGGCCCAGAGAAAGCCCAGAGGTGCCAGTCCTGGGAATGGCTCCCTAGCAGCTAGCTGCAGGTGGCCTGGAGGCAGACGAAGCCGGCCGCATCGAGCGTGGGGAAGACTGGAGCTTCTGGCCAGAAGGGGGCAGCAGAACCCCATCAGGGAACGCCAGGCTTCTGGGTCTTCCCTCAGCAACAGCAGCTTCCTACCAAGGTGGCTGAGCTGAGAGCAAGGAGCTCCTGGAGGGCTGGATAGGAAGAAAGGGGAGATCCTTGCAGAGGGGGAGAGCTGGGGCCTGGGAAGCAGGAAACGCGAGTAGCTGCCCCCGTGACCCTAAACAGCAAGTTTTTTCTCTCCCCAAGCTGCCTCTTTTCTCTGTAATAACAAACCTGACTGAACCCTGAGCTCCCCACCCCCGACAGCGGGCAGACTGCTGCTTCAGGAAGCAGGGCTCCAGGGAGAGGGCTCACCTCTTCCCAGAGCTGCCTGGCACGTGAGTGTGTTAACCCCAGAAGGTTAAGAATTCATTGGGGGGCAGGGGGCGGCGGGGATGGGATTTCAGGGTGGCAGGCCTGTTCCAAAGAGGGCTGGAGGGGGCCCACACCCAAGGCTGGACAAACAGGCTCTCTACCCTTCCCCTCTCCCTCCGAGCTTTCATTATTATCCAGGGGCAAGGAAAACAGGCCCTCCCTACTCCCAGAGCCCACTCTGGTGTCTCAGTGCACGTGGTGTCAGCACACAAGTGGGACACACTGGGGAGAGTGTGTGCGCCTGCACTCAAGAGGAGCCAATGAGGTGCCAACAGCCCCCCCCACCGGGGAGGCTGGGGGGGGTTGGTGACCCAGATCCCCAGGGAGCCCTGCTCCCCAGTGTTTTAGCGCTGTGTATGAGGAGGTTTGGCTGGGCCTTTAACCACCTGCTGGGGAAGCCAAGCTGAGCAGAAAAACGGCCAACAGGAAGGAGCACAGGAAACACCTGTGTGTGGAAGCAGGTGGCTCATTCCAGAAGAGTCGGGGCTGAGGTGGGGGTGGGGGCGGGTAGACACCCTCAGCACACCGGCACAGTGCTGTGTTCCCTCTGTAACTATGAAGGGTGGCATGGAGGGGATGGGGGACGATGTGCAGCTCAGCTTTTTGGGTGGTCGGCTAGAGTGGCAGGGGATGGAGAAAGCAAACAAGTCATGGAGACCAAACCAGCACCCAAAGTTGGCTACAGCTTGGGCCTGCCCCAAGGGCCCCTGCAGGAAGGTTGCAGTCCCAGAACCACCCCAAGGAGCCCCTCAGGCCTGAGGCCCCACAAGAGGCCCACTGGTAGGGCAGGACTGTCGACTTGGATTTGAAGCGTGCATAGCCTGTGTGGTGGGGAAAGAGGAAGTGAACACTGGCTGACCAGGTCCTGGGAAAGTGCAGACAGGGGTGACGGGGCCATCACGAGCTCACGGCTCAATCCACAGGAGAGGACAGGGCCTGGGCAAGATGTAGAGGATGGAAAAATATCCCAGCCAGAGGTCAAATGGGGCTGTCACCAAAAATCTGAATGGCCTGCTTTCCAGTGCTGAGAAAGGATAGGGCCCCTCTCTGTCCTCTACAAGGAGAGTCCTAAGACCAGAGCCTAGTATTCAGCTCTAGCTGAGGGTGGGTGTGAGGGTCAGGAGCCAGAAAGAAGACACCATGAGCAAAGCCAGGTACCGGTGAAGGACTGTCAATACCAAGGCAAGAAGAGTGTCCGGCCTTTGCCTCATCAAGCCTACTTAGCTCAGGGTTACGTGGATCAAGCCCAGAACAAGCCACTCAGACCCCCTCCCTCAATGCCTTGAGGTCAGGCTGAATGGCCTCCTACACCTAGGCCCATGTCTGTGAGGTAGTGGAGGGCAGGGAGAACCCATCCTCCCTCTTGTACCCTCCCCTCTCCCAGCACACACACAGCCCCACAAGTGCTTCCCACAGGGCACTCCCCCTACCTCTTACGCTGCAGCCACTGAATAAGTAGCCGAATTGCTACGGCTAGCATGTACGTTTCTAGCTATATCCTCTGAATCTCCTTGCGGCCTTATCTGCCACCACCTCAAGGTTCAGGGAGGCACTCATTCCTGCTGCCCCAGGTGATGGGAATGGGGGGCTGGTGACACCATCAGGAATCAAAGGCATCAGGGCAGGGAAAGCCTGTGCCCAGCTGTCCTGTGGAGCCTCTGCCAGGCTCTGTGAGGAAGAGGAAGTGTGACACGCGGAGGAGCACCCTGTCAATCAAGGCCATCAAGACCACAGCCACGCCTTAGCCATCATCGTTGTGGCTCTCCCCGGACCGTAACATAAGTCGGCACTGCAAAAAAGGGACCAGGCTGTGGCAGTCCAGGACGCAGTTTATTGTATTGGTGGTCACGGGGGCCCCCCGTTTCTCCTCCCCTTTCCTCTTCCAATCTTACCTTTTCTCCTGTCTCCCACTCTTCTTCCTCGTGTCTTCAAAGCTGTAGAGAACCAAAAAAAAAAAAAAAGAAGAAAGGAAAAAAAGGCAAGTTTGGGAAGGCAAAGAAGCAGATGGGTTGGCACATGGGAAAAGGACTGCTTCTTTGTCTCACCCACAGAGTGGGGGTGCCTTCCTTGTGTGTTTCTGTGTATGGTGCGTGGGTACAATTTGCTGAACCCTAGGCATATGACATGCTCCCTCCCCCTCCCCCTGCCCCCACCCCCAGACAGCCCTGGAGTGTCCTATTCAGGCCATCTGCCCATCATGGCTCAGCTGCCGGACCCAGATCTTCTGGGCCTGGGTAATACGGAAGAGTGAGTTTGGTAAGGACTCCAGCTATGGAAAAACAGTCTATCATTTAGAAAATAAGACGGTCATTGGCCTGCAAGAGAGGGGCCTCTTTTTTCAGAAGGTTGCAACGTGGTGGTGGCCACATTTGAGTTTGATGTCAACAGTAAAGTCTCGCTTGTCTCTGAATACACTCAGGCCATATGGACTCCCAGTGAATGCTGACTTAGGGGTGCCTGGGTGGCTCAGCCAGTTAAGCGTCTGCTTTCAGCTCAGGTCATGATCCCAGGGACCTGGGATCAAGCCTTGGGCTCCCTGCTCAGTGAGGAGTCTGCTTCTCCCTCTGTCCTTCCCCCCTGGTCATGCTCCCTTTCCCTCTCTTTCTCTCTCAAATAAATAAATAGAATCTTTTTTTAAAAATGCTGACTTAGAGCCACTGAATAAGTAGCTGAATTGCTATGGCTAACATGTACGTTTCTAGCTATATCCTCTGAATCTCCTTACAGCCTTCTCTGCCACCTCCTTCTCAAGCATCCTCTTACAAACATCACTCCACAGGATTCCATTCCAGGCCCTTTCCTGTTCTCTCTTGAAACACATTCATCTGTTTCTCTGGCTCCATCTATATGTATGCCAATGATTCACATGGCTCTCTCCTCACTCCCATGTCCAACTGCTGACTGGACACCTCCTTTTGAATAGCCAAGGTGTTTCAAACTCAGCATGCTCAAAATCAAACTCAGTATCTCAAAACCTATTTCTCCTCCAGGTCTCTTGAGGTTACCAACTACCCAGCCACCAGAATCCTCTCAATTATCACCCTAAATATTTCTAAATTCTGTCCACTCTTTATTATCCCCATGGGCACCACTCAGACATGGGACATGTTGACCTCTCGCTGAGAGACTAAAACTGTCCCCTCACAGCCTTCCTGCCTCTGGTCTTATCCTTCTTCCATCCATTCTCCATGGTTCATCAGAGTGATTTCTAAAACCCACCACACAGGCTTTCTTTTCTCCTAGGGAAGAGTCCAGGCCCCTCAACCTGGACACAAAGCCAGCCTCAGTTATGCCACCTAACTTCTTGCTCTGCACTGGAGCCTTCTTGCGGGGCTTGCTTGCCCCTCGTGGTACACTCTTCCCACCTCATCTTGCCTTGTTAATGCCTGTTCACCTGAATAGGCTTCAACCTAGACATCACAGATTTCTTCAGGAGCTTGCTCTTCCACTATGCTCCTGTCATGGGAGCCTGCACTTCCCCTAGTCTAGTACTAATCACACCCCATTGCAATTACTTATTTTATATCCATATATATATATATATATATATATATATATATATTACCGTGTTTAATGCAGAAAAAGCCTGGACACTCAAAATACCCCCATGTACCCTACAAAGCACAGTGTTTTAGAATGCACTTTTACACTGGGATCCCAATTAAGGAATAAAATGGAAGCCTGAGCACGGGACAATATAGGCAAGGAGAGCCGAGGCTGGACTGGTTGAGGAGGCAAGCAAGTTAAATCCACAGGGGCCAGAGGGAGCCGTTAGAAATGAGGCTGAAGAGGGGCACCTGTTGGCTCAGTCAGTGGAGCGTGCAACTTTTGATCTCGGGGTTGTGAGTTCAAGCCCCACATTGGGTGTGGAGATTACTTAAAAATAAAGTCTTAAAAAATGAGGCTGAAGAGTTGGGCAGGGGCTTGTCATAGGGCCTTGTGGAGTGGCTGTGGGGTTTGGAATTTACCCCCAGGGCACTGGAGACCCATCTGTGGGCTTGAAGCAGGGGAATTTTGTGAGCACATCTGGTCTTTGGAAAGGTCATTCTAGCAGTTGTGTGGAGAGAGGAAGCAGGAAGCAGTGAGGCATCTGAAGGCATAGTTAGGAGACTGATAGTCTGGGCCAGATGGAGGCAGCAGGGATGGAGAGGCTAGTGAAGAGATGTTCCAAAAGCAAAATGGAAAAACGGTTTGGTGATGATAGGATGTGGGAGGTGAGTGAAGCCCAAGTTTCTGGCCTGGTGATAGCTGGATGGTGATATCTTTCACTAAAAAGGGACAGCCCTTATAACAGAAGAAGGTTGGGAGGTGAGTAACAAGGCCGGTAAGGTGACCTGGGAGCTTTCCAGGAGGAAGTAACCAGAAAGAAGCTGGAAATGTAGATCCAGGGCAGGAAGATAAGGGCGTAGGCTAGAGGCAGAAGCTTGAGAGTCATCCTTGCTTTACTGTTAAGTCTTACATGACTACTGCGATGTTCAGTGACCAGTCTGTTTCCCCCACACCTGTAGTCATACCTTATACTTGCCTCTCCGTCCTTGACTTTTAGCTACTGATGCTCGTGAAGTTTAGTCTGGCCTCTATAGGCTAAGACAAAATGTAAAGCACTTGAGGGCTAGGGACAGCATCTCTCTCCAGTATTACCCAGCATGGGCATTGATCTGTTACCTCAAGCAGTTGCTCAGAACATACTTCTAGATTAAAAATTCATCAGTCCAAATACTTCTGCTATCTGCCTTCCAAATGCCTGAAATTTTCAAAATTAAAGCCCTTCCTTTGAGTTAAGGCAATAGTGTCCAACTTTTTTAGGGGCAGAAACCATTTCCTCTAAACTAATCCCATAACATTTAGGGATGTGGCAGAGCATGAGGGGAGCAGAGATGCAGAGCCTTCCTGATAGACCTCCTTTCCCCTACCTCTTGCCCTTCCAAGGCAAACTGTGAGCTAAGCATCATCTCTAGAGGATCCCTATAAAAATGGAAATGTTATCTGACAGTGAGGACTTCTGAGCAGCCATTGAAAGAACTGGAAGAGAGGGGCTGGGGCTGGAAGATCTGAGCACTCATTTCTGGTTTTTCCAACAAGTTACTGGACGACTCTGAGCAAGTCACATCATTTCTTGAGTTTAGGACAAAACTGTGTCTGGCTCTTCAAACGGAGCTGTGAACATCAACTGAAAGGGCAGACGTGAAGATGTTTTGCAAAATGAAAGACGTACAGATGAGATGGATTTTTTTTTTGAAGATTTTATTTATTTATTTATTTGACAGAGAGAGACAAAGCGAGAGAAGGAACACAAGCAGGGGGGAGTGGGAGAGGGAGAAGCAGGCTTCCCGCTGAGCAGGGAGCCCGATGCACGGGGCTCGATCGCAGGACTCTGGGATCATGACCTGAGCCGAGGGCAGACACTTAACGACTAAGCCACCCAGGCACCCCGATGAGATGGATTATTAAAAGGTGATCAATGCATGCCTGAAAAATGCAGGTTAGAGCACAGAAAACAAAAGAGCACATCCCCCAGTGTGGGATGTAGGTCTAGGTAAAGTCCTTTAGACTCTAGAAAGCAGTAATTTGAGCTAAGAGGTAAAAAATAAACGTGGCTTTTTACAGGGGTCTAAAGAAAGTAGACATCAGTAAAGAAAAAAATCCTTGTGGTCTGGGTAGGAGATGATATGAAAGGGCAGGTCTTTAAAATGTTAGGAGAAAGTGGTTGCCCTTGACACTGTGAAAACTTTCCAAATGTCTTGTAAGGCTTAGTGTCAAAAAAAAAAGGTTTAGTGTCCCTAGTTCAATGGTGTAGAATGACTTGCTGTCTCCCAACATTCTTGTGCCCTTTTATGCTCTTGATTATGGCTCCTTTTCACCTTACATGACTTTGCCTTGCTTGTTAATGCCTTCTGATCCTTTACCACCCAGTTGAAATGAGATACTCCTAGAGAATGATTTACTCCTTTGTCTGTGAATCCACTTCTTCCCATTATAACCATTTTCACAATAATTTTTTGTTTTGTTTTGTTCTGGTTTTTTTCGTTGTTTTTTTTTTTAACCAGTCTGACCAGTTAAACTTTGAGTTCAAGGACAGGAAACACATTTTGGGTCACTTTTATATCCCCAGTGCCTAGAACAGCAGGTACTCAATAAATGTTTGCTAAATTGGATTCTATCTCACATAATAGATACAGACACAACAGGGGTATTCAGGTATAACTTTAGGTCTTACCTCCAAAGTGGGCAAGAAGATTCCTGCCCATTTTTACTTAGAAAATCAACACCTCTCCTCCATTGTTGATTTTCTTGCTTAAAGAGTTAAAAACAAAAACAAAAACAAAACAAAACATAAGTGATTGTAATAATAGCAGACTTTACATGGGGCAACAGGGGGAACCAAGGAAGATCTTGGAAATAGAATTGTTTTCTGAGAATTACAGCACAAAGTACACCTTTCCCAGAAAGAATGGCTCCCAGGCCAAGGAAAGCCCAGTCAGTAACTGATTCTGTTAATGAATCTAGAAAGACAGTGTCCACTAGAAGGATGATTTGGGAGTGAAAGTAGGTAACAAGAAGCATAACAGTAAAATAATAATAGTTTACATTTTTTGTACGATTACTGGTGTCTAGAATTATGCCAAGAGCTTTACTTGCATTTTCTTGTTTAATCCTATGTGAAGTACAATTATCATCCTATCTCATAGAGAAGAAATCTGCAGTTATAATTCACCCAAGATCACACAACTAATAAACAGCCAAGATAAGATTAAAATCCTGGACAATCTGACTCTAGCATCTAGAGAGGGCAATATTAAACATTTAAGTTATGTAATTTACATCTCTTAATCTAATCAACTGCTCACCAAGCTTTCTAGTAATTTGGCTTCCCAGGAGGCTCTCCTGTAGGGAAAGAACATGCCTTTTGCCAGCACAAGGACACTGGTCCACTTGCCAGTTAGTAAAGCAGCCCTCTGCTTATCCATCAAGCTCCTGTGAACCTGACAAGTCCCTAAGGAAGAAATACACTCTTACGATACAGACTAACTACATTTCTCGTCCCGCCCGTGAGGCTGAGGACCAGATCCTGGAACGTGGTGACTTCACATTGCCATGTGGTAAGCTGACAGCCCCAGCTGATAATGCCCTGGACTCCTGTGGACTACAAACCTTAGAGTTCATGAGAAGAATTCTTCCTTAAATCACAGAGTGGTTTTAAATCACCACAGTTCTCATTGGTGAGGTAGTCTGGAGTAGTACTGCAGGGAACAAATCTGTCCTTATTTTTATCCTCCCAATGGTTTCACATGCTTTCATCATATTACTTTTTGCTCTCAGCTTGTTTCTGTCCAGCCTGAAGCATCCTATCCTTTTGGTTTGGCTCTCCATTTCTTGGTCTTTGGAGTCAATTCCATGAAACAGGACATATCCCTGTTTCCTACAGGGAGAAGAAAACATTTCCTTTTGTTCCTTTCTAGTGATCCTCAGCATTTTCTCAGCCCTGGGTCAGAATAGCACCTGGGATCTTTGTCTTCAGAAAGCAGGCTCCAAGGCCACTTGGACCCCACTCTTGGCTTCTAACTCATGCTTCAGAGGTCATACAATTGATAGTTTGTTTTTTTTTTTAAATATTTATTTATTAGAGAGAGTGTGTGAGCAGGCATGGGGGGAGGGGCAGAGAATCTTCAAGCCGACTTCCCACTGAGCGCTGAGCATAGAACCCCGTGCAGGCTCGATCTTGGGATTCATGAGATTACCACCTGAGTGGAAACCAGAGTCAGATGCGCAACTGACTGAGGCACCCAGGAACCCCTAAAGATTTTACTTGCAAGTAATCTCTACACCCAGTGTGGGGCTCCAGCTTACAACCCTGAGATCAAGAGTCACACGCTCTACTAACTGAGCCAACGAGGCGCCCTTGATATAGTTGTTATAAATATAGTTGTCTCAGGCTGCTATAACAAAATACCACTGGCTGGGTGGCTTATAAACAACAAATTTATTGCTCACAGTTCTGGAGGCTGGGTAGTCCAAGATCAAGGTACCAACATGATTGCATTCTGATGAAGGCCCTCTTCTTGGTTCATAGCCATTGCCTTCTGGTTGTGTCCTTAACATGGTGGAAGGGACTAGGGATCTCTATTAAGCCTCTTTTACAAGGCATTTATTCAATTTATGAGGGTTCCACCCTCATGACTTAGGTACCTCCTAAAGGCCCCACCTACTAATACATTGAGCATTAGGATTTCAAATATGAATTTTGAGAGGACACAAATATTCAGGCCATACCAGCTGTAAATATCATTGTAAATATAGTTGAAGTTTTTTCCATCTAAATACATTGACTTATATTTGCCCATATTAAAGCTTTAGAAAACATTCTTATAGCTTACTCTTAAAGATAAGGAAGATGGTTTGAGGTAAAGTCTTACAGAAAGTTTATTAATCAGATTATTAAAGGTGCCAGAAAGAAAAAGAAGCTAAGAATTTAAGCGCAAGTCAGCCTTGTTGTTCCCAGTACATAGTTTCCAGGTATACCAGGAGGTGTTTGGGGTGGAGGACTGAAGAAAATGCAAGATGCAAATATTCCAGAGGTATCTGGTAATTTCCACTAAGTTTGCCTTTATTTTTGAGTCCTCGGGTATACATAAGAGACAAATGGAATCATTTGGTTTCTAGAAAAAGGGGTCACATGTAAATTTTTCAAATATTCACACATTTCTAGAATATTAAGTAAGTGATTAATAAGGCAAGTACCTGAGATTAGGAACCAGAAAACTTGGGCCCTGGTGTTGAGAAACCAAATTATCTCTTTCCTGCATGTCTGTACCCAAGCAGCTGAATATTGCTGGAAAAAAACACATACTAGGCCAACTGGTTTAACTTTAAATTCATGATCACAAACTTCAAATGGGTACCCAATGCTGCCAAGGCAGTCCTACTAGGAAAGTTGTACCCTTGCTCCTCCTACCCTCACCAGCATTTGCATTGATCTTCACATTTATTACCCATTATCACAATGGAAGCATCCTGTTCCTATCCAAGGTTAGTCCTCCTAGTTTCCTTATATCCTCTCATGGATTTCACTCCTATATAGGTCAAGCAAGCCTTCTCTCTCCTATATCACTCCCAATGGCACATAAACATGCTCCAGAACCCTACCATTTTTTTTTTAAAGATTTTATTTATTTATTTGACAGAGACACAGCGAGAGAGGGAACACAGGCAGGGGGAGTGGGAGAGGGAGAAGCAGGCTCCCCCCGGAGCAGGGAGCCCGATGCGGGGCTCGATCCCAGAACGCTGGGATCACGACCCGAGCCGAAGGCAGGCGCTTAACGACTGAGCCACCCAGGCGCCCATAACCCTACCATTTTTTAAAACATCTCCTCCCTTGAGCCCGTATCTTTCCAGTTATCCCTAAATTTCTTTGCTCCCTTCACAGCAAAACTTCTCATGTTGCCTACGTGTGCTGTCTCTATTTCCTTACTTTTCCATTCATTCTCAACCCATTCTAGTGAGGTCCAAGTCTCGATTTACCAACATGAATCAAGCCAAATTTGCCAATGATATTCTCCATTGAATTCCAAGGTGACCAATCCAAAAGCCATGTCTCTGGCCCAAGTTGACCTCTCAGCAGCATTAGACACAGTTGACCACTCCCCCCTACGGAAACCTTCTCTGCCCATGGATTCCAAATTCAACATGCTTGTGGATTTTTTTCTGTCTTCCTGGCTGCCCCCTTTTAGTTTCCTTCTCCATTATCCTATTTCTAAATGCTGGAGTGTCTAGGATCTGGCCTTGGAATTTCTCTTCACTCTTTCCTCCAAGTGATAGCCCACACACATATATATGGTTTAATCAGCTCATAGTTTAAAAACACCTGAGTTGCTAACACCTAAATACCTGAAGATTTTACATTACAAAAATCTAGATTTCTGATTCCCTTTTTCAACAAAACCCCGAGAAAATGTCAATATTGGACTGGCATCCTCATAATAGAACAATCAGCTGAATGGAGCAAAAACTGTCTCCTTGATGCTGGGTCCGTTTGTTGTCCGTGACATCTAAGGTATGGGAGTTCACAATACAGTCCCGAGTCAGATTCCCCTAAGTACCAAAGGCTCTCCTCTCTGGGTCACCAGAATATCTTCCAGTCTGTGGTCGGTGAACTTCACCGCTGGTTGGGTAGAATCCGCAGGTGCTTCCTGGGGAGGGGGAGGGACGACCGCACTGTAAGGCTGAAGGGCTGAAAGGCACCGCCCACAGAGAACTTAACTCTCGAGCAGAGACAAGAAATGTACGTTTTAAAATACAGCATTAAATCACGCCAAATAAGAAAGTCCTTTTGGCAAAAGACCGGTATGGTCGTGTAAAAGCATCAAATCTGGTCTTCCGTTGGCCTTTCTTGGCTGAAGTGGCCTGGTGACACCAAGGGGAAGCCCATGCCTTCTCTTGCACCCGGTTTTAGGAGGCGGAGAGATCCCTCAAAAGCCACTGGGCAAGGACAGCCCTTCTCTCTCTCTCTCGCGGGCGCTGTACAGTTCTGAGGAGCTGGGAGTGTATGGGGACCAGGCCGGCCTTAACACCGTGGCTGGCAGCGGTGGGGAGCTGGGAGGGAGGGTCCGGCCCGGCTAGGGCGGAGACTTGGGCGGGGCCCGGCCCAAGAACCGCCTCTGCTCCACCAACTAGCCCGGCGCGCGCTTCCTCCAAACACCCTCCCTCCCACCCCCAACCCCCCCTTTACGGGTTCAGGGCGGGAGACTGCGGCTAGAGAACCAGGTCAAACAAGCCTGGGATCCTGTACAGCCCAGAGGCGGCGGCCTCCGCCCAGGAAGCCCCACCCAGCGGGAGCCCGGACGTCGCGGCGCCCGCAGAGCCCACGCGCGACCGGGCGAGGGCGCGGGAGGGCGCGTGCGGCGTGACGCGACTCGCGGCGCGTCCCGTGACGCCATCGCGCCCGTTTTTGAAAGTTGGCGCCCGGGGCCGCCTCCCATGCTGCCCTGCGCCAACCCCTCCCCTCACCTTTCCTCCCCCGCCCTCCACTCGTCGCCCGGCCGGCCCCCCCACCCGTCCCTTCCCTTATCAGCACCCGCGGCCCCGGCAGCGCCGACGCAGGCGCACTGCACCGCGCCGCCGCCATTTTGTGCCCGAGCCTGTGGAGCGATTAAACCGTGCGCGGAGCTGCTTCTTTGGCGGCAGCGGCGGTGGCGGTAGCCGGTGCGGGTGCGCGGAGCTGGCCGGGGACGCCGGGTGGCCGGAGCGGTGGAGCGGCGGCGGAGCGGGCGCTGCAGGGGGTGTGGCGCGGAGGTAAGGGGGCCCGGGGTGGAGGAGGTTTCGCGGGCCGCCTCTAGGTGTCACGATGGGGCCGCTCCGGTCGGCGCTGGCTGCAGCCCGGCGCCAGCGCCGCCGCCGGGGGGTGTTTGTCTCCCTCTACCGTCCCTGCTGCGGCGCGGCCGCCGCCATTGCCCGTCGCCGCCGCGGCCCGGCCGCCCCCCCCCCACCCTCCCGCTAGGCCTCCCTCCTGGCGGCGCGCTAGGCCTCCGGCGGCGGCGGCGGCAACAGAGGCCCGCGCGCCGGCGACTCCATTTTCCTTCCTTTGTCTCTGCCCTCGAGGCCGGCTCTTGGCCCGACTGATTGCCCGGCCGCGGCCCGCCCTCTGCCCTCCGCCCCTCCCGCGGCGGGTGGCCGCAGCCGAAAGGCGATCTCTGTGTCCGGGCTCCCGCGCCCGCCTTGCTGTAGGGTCCGGACCCACTGCTGCCGCGCGCGCAGCGCGGTTTCCGTGTACTATGGGTGTCGGGCCCTGGCCGACGCCTCTCGGGCTGCCCCTCCTCCAGCTTGCCCGGTCCCCGGAACCTACCCGGCCGCTCTGCGAGCATACCCCTGCCGGTCGGCTGCTCAGCGGTCGCTCCCAGTCCGCTCGCCGCCGCCGCTGGTCTCCGTCTCCGCCGAGTGGCGCAGGCGGCGCTGCTGCGGCTGCGAGCAGAGGGACCCCAGAGCTGCCGAGAGCTCCCTCTGCAAGGCTGGCTGAGCTGCTCGCGCCTCGACGCTGCCTGAGCGGGCGGGGGGACGCGCGCTCGCCGCCCCCGCCGGGCCCGGCTGCGCCCCCAAACTCGCGGCGGGGCTCCTCGCTGGACCTGACCGGTGCGGTCCCCCACGGTGGGCGGAAGAGACTCTAGTTCCGCACCAAGTAGTTTTTCTACAGCCAGGGTCGGACTCCCCTTGTAGTGATAGCCTGACTTTGTGCGCTAAGAGATCTCAAAGGGATCAAAACTTAATTTCGTTCTGATCTCAAGTGACGTGACACATTCCTGAATTCGGGATTATGGGCTGGCTAAATTGGTTCAGGCGACCCTTGAGTTTCCTTCCCGCTTTAAAATGTCCCAACGCCAACTTAGTACAGTATTTAGTACTTGATGCTTTAGGGCTAGACGAAGGCAGTTCTGCCCCGGGATTGTGCAACCCGATCTAAAGCGTCAGTAGGGCAGAATGAATTTATTCTTGACTCCACTGGTAATTTGCCCATACGCTGAAATATGAGGGTTGATGTTGTAATTGAATCCTGGGTCACTAGTTGCAGTTGGTTTATAAATATCTACGCCTAATGTAACTACTCTTTAGTAGCTGACTTCCTGTAGCCCAGAGTGCAGCATTAAGTAAACATTCGCATACGTAGTCTTCATGCTTTGAGTTTAAATCAACTAGGAAAGTTAAAAATCTACGTCCCCTATAGGCGGTAAAAGAAGTTAAACAGGGCATGTATATTAAATTTATTGTCCTTAATTGTCTTCTTGAATGATTAAAAAGCTTCCTGTTGGATTGCCATAGTTTTCTCTCTTATTTTCCTGAAATCTTCTAGTACTTTAATATAGTATCGTGCAGTAGTTGATGTGTCAGCTTGGGTTGCTTTGGAGAAGGGAAGGTTTTGATTAACTTTTTTTTTTTTTTTTAAGAAAAGCTATGTTAAGCGTATGAGGAAATTAAAACAGCCTGGTGCTAAGCAAAGTTGTCGGGTCTGCTGTGTGTAATCTCAATCTGTAGGATTTTGCAGGAATCTGCCTCTATAGGAGAGTCTTTCAGCATCTCTTTTTTTTAACCCTACAAAACGTTCCTTCTCCCCCTGCTCTCTGGTAAAAGTAAAATTGCACTAACAAATGCAGTAGTGTTGATGAAGTGTTAGATTTGAGAATAGAACTATGCTTGTCTAATAAATTAGTCCATTTGTGTAATTTTTTGCATTTCTTGAGATTTTTGGTTTTATTTTCCTTTTGACATTGTGGATGGCAGGTAGTCTGTTTTACTTATAAAAATAAGCTCTATTCGGGTTAAAGATTAAAATCCAGAAGATCTGTAATTGATCCAGGAGCAAAGCTTGTTTTCCCTGGTTAGTGTTGTGCTCCACAGACCATGTTTTGTTTCTTCATACAGTTCTGCCCTCTGCAGTCATCATCTTCTTAGTCTTTCATATCATTTATGCTGTTTTAATGGTATAGACTTTGTCTGCAGAGTTGCTATTCTTTGAGATTTCCTGTATGCCAGGATTCATACTTTATTGGAAAATGAAATCTACAGAGAATAAATTGAGGATATAAGGTTACGCAAAGGAACTTAAGTCAGTAACATGAGAAAGATTACAACAGGAATGTTTGCCCACTTAAGAAAATACTGCTTATTTAAGAGGAATTGTAAAAGTCATCCTTAGGGGTCTATTCAACCAACATAAGAAAATTTAGAAGTTGTAAAAGTCATTCTTAGAATAAGATGCATTCCAATTCTAAGAGCTTTAGGATTTTCCTTTAAACAACACACAAAATGAGGGAGATCTTTGGGAGTACAGAGGCCACCTGTGGCTGACTAGGGCCTCAAGGAGGAGTCTGTGGCAGAGCCTTGCACAGTGGTGCCTGCTGGCAAAAAGTCTCCTCTAGAGACTTTCTGTTTTGTTTTGTTTTGCTTTAGGGATGCTGCTGGCATCAAATTCACTCCCCATCATCCATTTTATAGCCTCCATTTCATTTTTTAAGACCAGAAATTTAGTTGATCATCTATCTACCCTATTTACCTGTCTTGGTCCCAGATGACTTCAGGCTCTTTTGCTAGAAATCATGTCCCTCTTCAAACAACTAAAATTTGTCATAATTGAATACTTCGAGAAAGAGCATACCGCTTTGGAAAGAACAATAATGGCAAATAATGTGTAATCTTGAAGACCCTGGTTTGCAATTGGGTGTGTGGATTTGGCATACCGTATTTGTTTTTCTAAACATCCCTAAACTTTATCTAGTCACTATCTTCAAATCTTCTCTGGCAGTATCTTTGTGCATTTTCTTAGTGATTAGTATTTGAGTGCAAAGATGGAACAATGCGTATAGACTGCTAATATATATACCAAGAATAGTGATTTTTCCATACTTGATCTTCATTTTTATTCACCCTTAGAATGTTGAGGTACATAAAATCTCATCTCCTTTGAGGCCTGCTAGTAACAATATGTGGACTCCAATACAAAAGTGTTTCTTGGGGTGCCTGAGTGGCTCAGTCGTTAAGCATCTGCCTTCGGCTCAGGTCAGGATCCCAGGGTCCTGGGATCAAGCCCCGCATTGGGCTCCCTGCTCAGCAGGAATTCTGCTTCTCCCTCTCCCACTCCCCCTGCTTGTGTTCCCTCTCTCGCTGTGTCTCTCTCTGTCAAATAAATAAAATCTTTAAAAAAATAAAAAGTGTTTCTTGGACTAGATATACTAATCCTCAATTCAAGTTGTAAATTGCCTCTTAGCAGAGAAGACTTCTTTAGCTTCATCTAAGAAAATATTATATCAGCTTGATTTTATGGGCTTTAGTTAATTATGAGATGGATTCCCTCCTAGTTTTACCTGATATGCGAGATTTTTCGGAAACTTTTTTTTTTTTTAGATTTTATTTATTTATTTCACAGAGAGAGATAGTGAGAGCAGGAACACAAGTAGGGGGAGTGGGAGAGGGAGAAGCAGGCTTCCCGCCGAGCAGGGAGCCCAATGCTGGGCTCGATCTCAGGACCCTGGGATCATGACCTGAGCCGAAGGCAGACGCTTAACGACTGAGCCACCCAGCCGCCCCTGTTTGGAAACTCTTAACTCAATTTTAGCACTTTAATTTCACTTGTGAGTTTTCCTTCCTTCCTTCCTTCCTTCCTAATAAGTTCCACTCTACTGTTGCCTGAAGCTTGAAGCTTGACAGTTAATTTATTTGTAATTTAAGGAGGAAAATGTCAGCTAACAAAGTATTTCATTGCTATGCTTCTAGGAATTTCAAGTCAGTGAAAGCTCTCTCCATAGTTATCTTATTAAACTGAAAAATACAGTCTTGTGGTGTAAACTACCTTAATCAGTAAAGCCACTACTTGCTGAATATAAGGAAATGATACTGTTAAAGGACTACTACTATATCTATAAGAATTAATTTTTTGTCAGCTTGAGTATACATACATGGGCCATTATTTGCTTGCAAGATCATAATGGTGTACTTTTTTTTTTAAGATTTGATTTTTTGTTTTGTTTTGTTTTTTTATTTTTTTATTTTTTTTATTCTTATGTTAATCCCCATACATTACATCATTAGTTTTAGATGAAGTGTTCCATGATTTATTGTTTGTGCATAACACCCAGTGCTCCATGCAGAATGTGCCCTCCTCAATACCCACCACCAGGCTAACCCATCCTCCCACCCCCCTCCCCTCTAGAACCCTGTTTGTTTTTCAGAGTCCATCGTCTCTCATGGTTCGTCTACCCCTCCGATTTCCCCTGCTTCATTCTTCCCCTCTCGCTACCTTCTTCTTCTTCTTTTTTTTTCTTAACATATATTGCATTATTTGTTTCAGAGGTACAGATCTGAGATTCAACAGTCTTGCACAATTCACAGCGCTTACCAGAGCACATACCCTCCCCAGTGTCTATCACCCAGTCACCCCATCCCTCCCACCCCACCCCCCACTCCAGCAACCCTCAGTTTGTTTCCTGCAATTAAGATTTTTTTTTTTTTTTTAAATACTCTCTATACCCAACTTGGGGCTCAAACCCAGAACCCTGAGATCAAGAGTCACGTGCTCCACCAACTGAACCAGCCAGGCACCCCACTGGGGTACTGTTTTGATAATTACAGATCCTTTATATATTAAGCAAATGTCTAAAAAATAAGTGTGAGTGTTTTATTGGCTTGATAGAATTTATGGAATGCCTCATTTAGTAATGTCACCTGTTAACAAGTATATTGTTTTTTAACAATTTTATCAGTTTTCATCTTGCCCTCATTTTGCTTTTCATATTATATGTGCATTTGTGTATATTTGGTATTCATAAAACTATTTGTGTTTCTGTTTTAGAATGATCACAGATCTGGAGCCAAAGAACAAGATGCACTAGTGGACAGATTGCTAACCAGGGGCTTGAGAGTTCTGTTTTCCCTCCTCGAACTGACTTTGCAGTCACGGAGAGGTAAATGCTCTTTCCATTTCTTGGTCTTGAAAATGGGAGTAGTAAATCCTTTCTGGGGTTGGAGGATTTGCTATATTGTTCTTGGGTATAGGAGATGCAGGACAGTGGGTGATTGAGGGCATACTGGTTTTATAGTTAGAGTCCTTGGTTGGAACTGTACTGCCATATGCTAGCTGGGTGACACTGAGCAAGTTACTTAACCTTTCTACTCCTGCGGTCCCCATTTGTGAGAGAACAACACCAGTTAACAGAGGCTGTTCTCCAAGTTGATGAGAATGTGTGTAAAGCATTAAGTACCATTCTGAGTGTGTATGTAGAAAGACCCCAGGAAATGGTTGTTTTTCTGCAGAAACCCTTGGAATGTATTTTTTAACTATTGGCAAATGACCTCAAAAGTCCACGGCCTAGGGCAATTTGAAATTTTGATGGAATCCTGTTCTTGGGGAAACATCTTAGATAAAAGTTGTCTTAGTTAACTTGAGTCAGCCTAGCTGATAACCCATTTTTCCATCAGTTATAGTCATTACGAATAACTTTTAAAAATATTTTAAAGTGTCACTTAAAATTTACTGTAGCCTGCAATGTCTGTTATAAAATATAATGGACAGCATAGGGAACTTGAAACAGGCCTTATAAATGTTGAGATCTACTAGGCTTTGGAATCTCATAAACAACAAAGTAGGTTTCTGAGTAGGAAAATTATCTCTTCTCAGGCTATCAGAAAGCACATCTTTCTTATCCCCTAGAAAATGTGAAAATGTTTTAAAAATGTGAAAATAATTGCACTTTTGTAACGGCAAAAGAGAGGTGGGAATTAGAAATGCTGACATTAGATAAGCTTGTGTGAATGAATCATCTCAGTGATGACTACTAAGATTTTTCTTAAAAGCTGGGCCTGGAGCAAATAGAGAGGAGGAAGGGAACAGGAGTGAAAGCTCTACTATTCTTCACATCTCTGTTTTCCATGGGCAGCTTGGTACATTGATAGATGGGAAGGACAAGGTCTATGGGCTATTATTCTGTCACTGCAGAAATAATTTGTACCTTGAAGGTTTTTTTTAGGAGTGTTGACACAGAGTACATATTAATGAGTGCTGAAAAGAAAAACAATACTGATTTGAAAAGCTGTTGAGAAAACTAGCCATAAGAGTTTGGGGAGTGGGATTATAGGAACATGTTGGTCACTTTTAAGTGTTATGGCTATTTAATTGTTTAGATCCCTGTTTCTCAAACTGGGATATGAATACCCTTAGGGTACAAAGTGGTATGATTCCGGGGTACTTGAAGTCACAAGATAAACATGACCCATCTTCTTGGAGCTTCAATTGTGCTCATTGAGGGGGCGGTGAGTTAAGTAATTTGACTGGTAAGTAATTTTTAAATTTTTACATTAAAACAAATACATATTTTAGCATCAGAATGGGAACTCTGTATGACTGTCTAAGATAACACAGGTTTTCAACAAAGTGGGTCATAAGTACCTGGGAATAAGAATTGCTTTTTGTATAGGTACTATAGTGGAAATACTTTTACTTTAGTATTCGAGAAGCAATACTTTTGAGCTGTAGAACAGCTCTACCATCCAGCTTCTTACTTTGTTCCCTGTAGTATCCTACTGTGGAATATAGATGTTAAATTGTATTAAATGGTGCTTGTTAGCTTGCATGCATGTTCTTGCACATGTTCAGCATGCACAAGAGCTCTGCACAGATTGGTAGGGAGTTTCTGGATGGCTGGACCAAGTCAGAAATATTAAGACCATTCCAATGACCTAAGAATTAGAATTTTTAAATAAAGCAGTGAGCAAAATCAGATCTAAAATTGTAAATTCTACAGAAGAGAATTTTGAAAGCAAATGTCACATTAACTCGAGTATAATTAACAGTTTATACTGATTTTGTTACCTCCCCCATTCAAGTTGTTATGTAATCAGAGTCATAATAAAATGGCTAAGTCTTAAGCTGGTAGACCTTGTGACTCCTAAGACAATTATTCAGAAGCATCTAAACTGTTTTGTGTGTTTTAGAATTACTAAGTATTGTTACTAGTTTATTGGTCTTAATATAAGTGGCACTTAAGAATTATATTTTCTATATTGGTAATATCTATTCTTTGAATACAAGTTTTATATTTGAACCTGATTTGTTCTAGACACAATGGAGTGTGACTTTCTCTGAAACATATTTGAATTGGATCAACCAGATGTTTAGATGTGCTCTAAATATTTACAGTATTTATTGAACACTTGTAATGTGTTCATTCCATTCTTTGAACACTTGCCTTTCTACTTTGTGTCAGGTACTGCATTAGGTACTGGGTATTTGAAGATGAATAAGAAAAAGATTGTTTTCCAGAGGGTCTTGAGTATGGGGCAAGGAATCAGTAATTAAGTGTTATTTGTGCTCCGATAAAAGTGTGTTTCGGATGCAGGGAGGATAGTCAGTTACAGGAGTTGGTGAAAGATGTTGAGAAAGGCTTTCTGGAGGAGAAACCCTGCTGTAGGTGTATGAGGAAATTCAAAAGGAGCATAAAATTTGATTTTAATCCTATTAGGGCACCAAGGTTTAGTCAGTGCAGCTGAATAGCTGTAGGGCTTTGGGCAAGTCCATTAGGGGTGACTTCTGTGTGCCTTCCTTTTCCCATTGGTAAAATGACAGGCTTATGTCAGTTAAATGTATTGTTGGGGGGAAATATATATATTTGTAACACTATAATGTGCTATGTAGAAGTAAAGTGATAATCTTTAGACTTTAGAACAGTTGGTCATTGTAGGGGTGCCTGGGTGGCTTAGTCATTAAGCGTCTGCCTTCGACTCAGGTCATGATCCCAGGGTCCTGGGATTGAACCCCGCATTGGGCTCCCTGCTCTCTGGGAAGCCTGCTTCTCCCACTCCCCCTGCTTGTGTTCCCTCTCTCGCTGTGTCTCTCTCTGTCAAATAAATAAATAAAATCTTTAAAAAAAAAAAATAGTTGGTCATTGTGTATATATTTTGAATTAAGCTACAGTGATGACTACCAGACTGTACAAAAATTATGTGAACCAAGTAAATTGGGACTTTGTGGATGAGAAAATTACATTAATCAAAATCTGTTGAGCAGTAGAGAAATGGATAAGTAAACAGGGGCACACCCATGTTGGGAGTGATGTTTGACAACCACAAAAAGAAATTGATTGGGGATACTATTAACCAGCAAAATACTTATGAAGGTTTTTTTTTGTTTTTTTTTTTTAGTATAATACAAAAAAATAGTTATGGAATAAAAGTAAAAAACCAAAAACCTGGCACATAGCAAGAACTCAAGTGAGTAGGGGCGCCTGGGTGGCTCATTTGGTTGAGCATCTGCCTTCAGCTCAGGTCATGATCTCAGTCCTGGGATCAAGTCCTACATTGGACTCCCTGCTCAGCGGGAGCCTGTTTCTCCCTCTCCCTATCACTCCCCCTGCTTGTACTCTCTGTCAAATAAATAAATAAAATCTTAAAAAAAAAAAAAAAGAACTCAGTAATTAAATGAATGAATGCCTAGGAAAAAGACTGAACAGACATCAAAACACTGGTCAAAATAAATTAAAAAACTAATAGTTCAAGGGTGGCTAGGTCTGGGGTAACTTCCTGGTTTTTTATAGTTTGTATAACATCTTGTAGCACAAATAAATTTTTCCGGGGTTTTTTGTTTTGTTTTGTTTTTTGTTTTAAATAAAGTAGAATTACCAGAATTTGGGAATGACCATATTCAAAAATGGAGTGATTAAATTATGAATATCTGTATAATAGGATGTCATGCAACTACTGTATTATGTATAGTAACATACTGAAAGGTAGAGATTCGAGATGTATTATATAAAGGAGATTATCAAGTAGTATGCACAGATACGTGTGTGTGTATAAGGAGGGGACTGTGGATATAAACCAGAATGTTTATATAAAACCTATGGGGGGTGCCTGGGTGGCTCAGATGGTTAAGCGTCTGCCTTCGGCTCAGGTCATGATCCCAGGGTCCTGGGATCGAGCCCCACATCGGGCTTCTGGCTAAGCGGGGAGCCTGCTTCTCCCTCTGCCTCTCCCCCTGCTCATGCTCTCTCTCTCTCTGTCTGTCTCAAATGAATAAATAAAATCTTTAAAAAAAAAAAAAAACCTATAGGGGCGCCAGGGTGGCTCAGTCTGTTAAGCGTCTGCCTTTAGCTCAGGTCATGATCCCAGGGTCCTGGGATCGAGCCCCATTTCTGGCTCCCTGCTCAGTGGGAAGTCTGCTTCTCCCTCTGCCCCTCCCCCTGCTGATGCTCTCTCTCGCTCTCACTCTCTCAAATAAACATATAAGATCTTTAAAAAAATAATATAGGGATGCCAGGGTGGCTCAGTCAGTTAGGTGTCTGCCTTCGGCTCAGGTCTTGATCCCAGGGTCTTGGGATTGAGCCCCTCATTGGGCTCCCTGCTCAGCTGGGAGCCTGCTTCTCCCTCTACCTGCTGCTCCCCCTGCTTGTGCCGCCTCTCTCCGACAAATAGATAAATGGAATCTTTTTTTTTTTTTATTTGACAGAGACACAGCGAGAGAGGGAACACAAGCAGGGGGAGTGGGAGAGGGAGAAGCAGGCCTCCCTCTGAGCAGGGAGCCCGACGCGGGGCTCGATCCCAGGACCCTAGGATCACGACCTGAGCCGAAGGCAGACACTTAACGACTGAGCCACTCAGGCGCCCCGATAAATGGAATCTTTAAAAAAATAAAATAAAATAAAACCTATAGATGTATATTCTTGGTTATCTGAGTTTTCTCGTATTTACATATATAATTTTTTTTTTTAAGATTTTATTTATTTGTCGAGAGAATGAGGGAGAACAAGCACAAGCAGGGGGAGCGGCAGGCAGAGGGAGAAGCAGGCTCCCTGCTGAGCGAGGAGCCCCATGCGGGACTCGATCCCAGGATCCTGGGATCATGACCTGAGCTGAAGGCAGACGCTTAATGGACTGAGCCACCCAGGCGTCCCGTGTATTATATAATTTTTAAAGGGAAAAGGAATCCAATACAGTAGGAAATAGTACTGAAGCTTTCTGATAAATATAATGAAATAATAAAAGGAATTTTTGTCTAGTTTATTCTGGCAGTAAAGTCTAGACTTCCTGAGTGGATTCAAAACTTTGCCAGAACACTGTTGCAGAAGTGCAGGCAGGAGGGAGGGGCCGGGCAGCCATGTATCTGCCCAAGTGTTAGGAGGAATTGAGGTTGCAGAGGCAATTCTTAGAACTCTCCTCACTTACATTTGGTCTTAAACTTTTTTTGTATCATCTGAATAATGTTTAGTTTCATTCTTTGGAAGAGTCTAATAGTTGTGGAACTATACTAAAATCTAAAGAACTCTTTTTAGTTTTCTTTCCACAGAGATAAACACTATTAACAGTTTGGTGTGTCCCCCTTTGGGTTTTTTCCCTGCACTTCTGTAAATGGGCATGTACATTATAATAGTTTGGTGTTTTGTTTTGGTTTTGTTTTTGTTTTTAGAGAAGGTGAGGGGGAGGGAGAGAGAATCTTTTTTTTTTTTTTTAAGATTTTATTTATTTATTTGAGAGAGAGGATGAGGGGAGAGAGAGAGCACATGAGAGGGGGGAGGGTCAGAGGGAGAAGCAGACTCCCTGCTGAGCAGGGAGCCTGATGCGGGACTCAATCCCGGGACTCCAGGATCATGACCTGAGCTGAAGGCAGTTGCTCAACCAACTGAGCCACCCAGGCGCTCGGGAGAGAGAATCTTAAGCAGGCTCCATACCCAGCACAGAGCCCGATGCAGGGCTCAGTCTCACAACTCTGAGATCATGACCTGAGCTGAAATCAAGAGTCAGACACTTAACCGACTGAACCATCCAGGCGCCCCCATATAATACAGTTTCAAAGACAGAATGTAATTGTGCTATATAAGTATTTTGTAACTACTACATTAAATAAAAACATGGGAATATTTCAAACAGTACAAAATGTGTAGTGGAAAGTAATAACTTCTTCCCACCTCTGATCCCTCAGTTTTCTTCCTGAGAGGTAATAAATACTAATTTTTCATATATCCTTCCAGAGAAAATTCTGTGCATGCATAAACATACGTGTTTTGTGTCTCCTTTTAAGAAAACACAGATGGTAGCATACTATATACGTAGCTCTGGACATTTGAGTTGTTTTCAGTCTTGCTGTTAGGGAAAGATGTTCTAGTAGATATCCTTGCATATATCTCTTTGGGTACTTGCATTAGTGTATTTATAGGATGACTTCATAGAAGTTTAATTGCTTGTATATTCCCAGAAGAGGGAATGGCATGCACAAAGGCCCAGAGGCAGGAGGAGAGAAGCCTAGGAAGTTCTGGCCACTGAAAGCAGTTATGAAAGAGTGTATGGGGCTGGATGCAGCTCTGCTGATAGGACCTTAGAGGACCCTGTAGTCCAGGTGAAAGAGTGTAGGCTTAAGCTTACAAGTTTTCACAGGGGAGGTTTCAGAATTGAAGTCTCCTTGCTGATAATAAATTTCCATCTTAGAAATCTTTGTCCACTGTGTGAAAAATGGTGGTAAGGAAGCAAGAGGGGAAGCAGGAAAACTAGTTGAGAGGCCATTGCATCGGTCCAGGAGAGATGTAATACCTGCCTGACTTAAGGTAGGGGATCTCACCAAAAATGCTATTTGTATAGTTTTATTTGTTTCATTTTGTTAAACTAAGTTGGAATCCTGTCTTGCATCCTCTTTTGTAATCTTTCTTCATGTTATATGTTAATGAACATTTTCCCC
The DNA here is from genome assembly GCF_002201575.2 of Neomonachus schauinslandi. Taxonomy (NCBI): domain Eukaryota; kingdom Metazoa; phylum Chordata; class Mammalia; order Carnivora; family Phocidae; genus Neomonachus; species Neomonachus schauinslandi. The sequence continues at coordinate 41,146,899 of NC_058418.1, forward strand.
ATTAGATACCCTATGTTATTTCAAATTACTAGGAATGTACTTCCTTATTGCTGATTGTTAAGTTTTCTAATCTGTTCCTTTGGGGATAAGTCTCTTGGTTTTGGCTCTAGCTTCTTGCCTCTAATACTTCATCTCTTCTCTTCCCCATTGTTTGAATTATTTTTAATACAAGAGTAAATGGACTTTGAGTTAAGAGCCAAGTTAATTGTACATTTGAGTGCATAGATTTTGAGATGTCTAGTAACTGTTCAGAGTCCTTTTTTGATTCTGTTCTTGACTGTTCTCAGTAGTAGATATTTACTGATTAACTTTCAGATAAATGTGAATCTTAGCTAATGGTTAAGTCAGTTATCGTATCAAGTATATAGCTATGGCTTTAAGCATTTTTTTTTTTAAAGATTTTATTTATTTATTTGAGAGAGAGAATGAGAGAGAGAGCACATGAGAGGGGGGAGGGTCAGAGGAAGAAGCAGACCCCCTGCTGAGCAAGGAGCCCGATATGGGACTCGATCCCGGGACTCCAGGATCATGACCTGAGCCGAAGGCAGTCGCTTAAACGACTGAGCCACCCAGGCGCCCCTGGCTTTAAGCATTTTTCACCCTAAAATTAAATCCCCTATTTCTTATTTTGAAGGAGGGTAGATGCCTCCCCAACAAGAAAGGTGGCAAATAGAGTCCTAAAATGTCCTGGATTGGTAAGGGCTTTTGAAGAGCAGATGTCTTGATGTTCTGCGTGCAGGGAGAGTGGGGGGGCGGGTATACAAATAGTGATTATACCTTGACTTTGAGCAGCCTTTCTAGCTTAAAATATGTCCTAATGGAGGGAGGAAAGAGCCAGTCTTGTAGATTATATCTAATGTTTCTGTGTTTTTGCCTGACACAGAGATTCCTCATTAAATTTCCTGGACTTGAAGGGTACCTGGGTGGCTCAGTCAGTTAAGCATCTGACTCTGATTTTGGCTCAGGTCATGATCTCAGGGTCCTGAGATCGAGCCCTGCATGGGGCCTCTTGCTGAGCGTGGTACTACCTACTTAAGATTCTCTCACTCCCTTTCCCTCTGCCCCTCCCCCCCCCAATTTCCCGGACTTCAGATGTAAATGCCACTTAGTAGAGTGGTGTGCATTAGTCATCTTCATCTAAATAGATTTTAGAGACTTCTTCCTGATTCTTGGTTACAGACAAGTGGACTGCGAAGCTAGGGAACTACCTTTTGCTCCATCCTTTTGTACAACTTTGTTGTATGCACTTGTTAAAATTTCTTGTCTGACTTTTTTAGCTGGGAAGTAAGGGTACTTGTACTTGTTCCCTTCTTACCTACAAGGATGAATCTAACTGATAACCTAAAAAAAAGTGTAGGATGTTAAACCCAGATGAAATTTTAAGTCATCTGGCAGTCTCTTCATTTGACAGAAAAGAAACCTAAGAGGCAAAGTGATTTTCCTGAGATTATAGATGTAGGACAGGTGCTTCTACGTTTTTTTATTCTTCCCCATACTGTTTCTGAATAGTCTCTGGGTTTCACAGAATATCCTACTGCATTTGGTTCTGTAGCTAATTATTAGATATTCGGTTTTTTAGATCTCTTTTGACAGAATTATAAATCCGTGTATATCTATAGAAAGACCAGTGTGAAGACTATACATTGTTACTACTCTTGAGTATATTATGCCTGTGCACTGGCACAAGTTAGGTTTTTAGTATGTGTCAGAATTTTTTTTAACATTGTCACCAACTTTAAAGGTTGTCCATGTGTACAATGCACTATTAGACCCTGACTGTCACTAATATTAAAGCTTGGTATCCAGTACTAGCACTGCTCGGATTTGAGCTTCTTTACTTCTTTCATTATAACTCAGGACTTCTTCAGAATCCTTCCGTAGTTTCTCTGTGATAAGAACAAACCATCGTTGGAGGTCAGTGTTGGTTAGCACCTATTTGAGTATTGTCCAGTTGGACCATTGAAAGTTAAAAATTATTTCAGCCCACTACTTTTTTTTTTTTTAAGATTTTTAATTTATTTATTTGAGAGAGAGAGAATGAGAGACAGAGAGCATGAGAAGGAGGAAGGTCAGAGGGAGAAGCAGACTCCCCGCTGAGCACGGAGCCCGATGTGGGACTCGATCCCGGGACTCCAGGATCATGACCTGAGCCGAAGGCAGTCGCTCAACCAACTGAGCCACCCAGGCGCCCCTTCAGCCCACTACTTTTATTTCTTTATGAACAACTCTGGCATGAGTGGTCATGGTCATGATCATGTATCATAGAGCAGGTACAAAATATTTTACATTCACAGAGGTATGTATGTAACTATTCTATAATAATAGAGGGTACCCTAATTACTTTCACTATTTCTCGTGTCTCTTATTTGTATCTTTAACTTTCTACTCCTACTTAAAATTTTTTGTTGTGAATATATGTTGAGACTATAAAATAATATATTATCTTATATATTTTTTTCCTTTCTGGCCCCTTGTCAGACAAGGTCTTTGCTCTTTCTCTCCTTGTCATGTCTTTTGGGTATTTATAAATACATAATTCCTCCCCCCGCCTCCCCACCCCCATCTCTTGGTTAAGCTCTTGCCTTTATCTCCTTTCCTGTATTTGTTCCCATATTTTTAAGGAGTAACCAAATTGACAAATTACTTGTTTTCATAAACTAATATTAGTTTAAAGTTTCTTCCATTGTTTAAACTTCTGTATCACTGGTCCTATACATGTATATCCTTTTTCTGTTTTCCAGATTTCTTCTGTTCTATTGAGTAGCACTTTAGCTATTATCCATACTTCATGCTACTACACTATTGACTCACTAAGAATATCTTACTTCTTTTTTTCAATATAACTATTACTTGATCTTTGTTCAGAGACCTCATATTGCCATTTATTATCATTATTATACTTTTAGTATGGGTACATTGTTGGATTTAAGCTGTTGGCTTCTGATTTAACACTGACCTTATAGGAGACCCCATTTACCAAATAAAAATGGTCTTGGTTCCACCAGGTAGCCTTCATGAGTGAGTACTGGGTTATAGAGATACTCAGGCATTGGCCACATGGTCACTGAGACACATTGCAAAATCAGTTCACTCTTGTTATGTATATCCATTTTTCTTCTTTTTACTTTTTTCCTGTGTCATGTGTTAAGCTTGTTCATACCGTGTAGAGAGAGATTTTGTTGCTGGTACCCATGGTAGAGGTAAAACTTTAGGACTTTTTTTTTTTAAGATTTTATTTATTTATTTATTTATTTATTTATTTATTTATTTGACACAGAGAGATACAGCGAGAGAGGGAACACAAGCAGGGGGAGTGAGAGAGGGAGAAGCAGGCTTCCCGCGGAGCAGGGAACCCAACGTGGGGCTCGATCTCAGGACCCTGGGATCATGACCTGAGCCGAAGGCAGACGCTTAACGACTGAGCCACCCAGGCGCCCCAAGATTTTATTTGACAGAGAGAGACAGTGAGAGAGGGAACACAAGCAGGGGGAATGGGAGAGGGAGAAGCAGGCTTCCTGCTGAGCAGGGAGCCCAACATGGGGCTCGATCCCAGGACCCTGGGATCATGACCTGAGCCAAAGGCAGACGCTTAACGACTGAGCCACCCAGGCACCCCAAAACTTTAGGACTTCTTTTTTGGGTTGTACATTCCATTACTGCTTATATGGGAATCATACTAGTTTTGAAGTAGACTTTGTAGATTTTTCGCTAAATAAATAAACGAAACAATTATTTGTTCTAAAGGATGAACCAAAAATTCTCATAGTAGAAAACCATGGGTATTTGAGTAGCTTGGATTTATGTAGACCTGTATTTAGGGTGGATAAGTATTGTATTCTAAGTCAGTCACTTCCAAGCCATAGTCAGCAGAGGTTCTATAACAAATCACTTGGGGACCTTTTGAAATCAAGTCTCTTCCACCCTAGATCTACTGAATTAGAATCTCTGGGATTTATGTATTTTAAAGCTCACCAGGTGATTCTGATAACCATCCAGGTATGGGAACCACTGCTCGGGTAGAATCTGCTCCCAAATCCATAGATGTGCCTATTGCATGTTCTATAAATTATTTATTGTGTGTGTGTGTAATCTAGTCCTTTTGATGACATACTTATTTATTCAAGGTGATAGACTTGCTATAGATCCCCAGCCTTTCTCATATTCCCAGCAGTGAAAGACTGCTCCAAAGACAGTGTAACTCTGAGCTGCTTTCAGGAATATGGGCTTGGAGCAAAGCAAAGAGAGATGTGGTAGTTCCTGACATTGTCACCCTTGGGAGCACAAGGAGAAGTGAGGCATTAAGTTGTTGTATGCCAGCAAAACTGTCATTCGGACTATAAAAAAGAGAGGGGCAGCATGTGCTTGGGAAGCAGCTTTCACTTGGTATCGTAGCACTGGTGTGTTGACTCCCAAATAGACTTTGTCTTCTGTTTCATGTGTTAAATGTTCAGTAAGTGAAATAAATAGGCTACCCTTACTGAGGAATCAGAACATGGCTTCTGAAGCCAGGTCACACTAATAAACCTGAGGTAATTTAGTACGGTTCCACTTAGTTATGTTGAATTTTTTT